>NC_139717.1:792092-942092 GCF_964188405.1 Protomyctophum parallelum
TTAAACATCTGGACTGTACAACAACAATATACAGCTTAAACATCTGGACTGTACCACAACAATATACAGCTTAAACATCTGGACTGTACCATAACAATATACAGCTTAAACATCTGGACTGTACCACAACAATATACAGCTTAAACATCTGGACTTTACAACAACAATATACAGCTTAAACATCTGGACTGTACCACAACAATATACAGCTTAAACATCTGGACTGTACCACAACAATATACAGCTTAAACATCTGGACTGTACCACAACTATATACAGCTTAAACATCTGGACTGTACCACAACAATATACAGCTTAAACATCTGGACTGTACCACAATATACAGCTTAAACATCTGGACTGTACGACAACAATATACAGCTTAAACATCTGGACTGTACGACAACAATATACAGCTTAAACATCTGGACTGTACGACAACAATATACAGCTTAAAAATCTGGACTGTACCACAACAATATACAGCTTAAACATCTGGACTGTACAACAACGATATACAGCTTAAACATCTGGACTGTACCACAACAATATACAGCTTAAACATCTGGACTGTACCACAACAATATACAGCTTAAACATCTGGACTGTACCACAACAATATACAGCTTAAACATCTGGACTGTACCACAACAGTATACAGCTTAAACATCTGGACTGTACCACAACAATATACAGCTTAAACATCTGGACTGTACCACAACAATATACAGCTTAAACATCTGGACTGTACCACAATATACAGCTTAAACATCTGGACTGTACCACAACAATATACAGCTTAAACATCTGGACTGTACAACAACAATATACAGCTTAAACATCTGGACTGTACCATAACAATATACAGCTTAAACATCTGGACTGTACAACAACAATATACAGCTTAAACATCTGGACTGTACCACAACGATATACAGCTTAAACATCTGGACTTTACAACAACAATATACAGCTTAAACATCTGGACTGTACAACAACAATATACAGCTTAAACATCTGGACTGTACCACAACGATATACAGCTTAAACATCTGGACTGTACCATAACAATATACAGCTTAAACATCTGGACTGTACCACAACAATATACAGCTTAAACATCTGGACTGTACCACAACAATATACAGCTTAAACATCTGGACTGTACCACAACAATATACAGCTTAAACATCTGGACTGTACCACAACTATATATATCTATATCTTAAACATCTGGACTGTACAACAACTATATATATATATATATATATTAAAACGTTTGAGAACCACTGTGCTGCAGTAAATGGAACAGAGCATCATTAGTTTGTGTGTGTGTGTGTGTGTGTGTGTGTGTGTGTGTGTGTGTGTGTGTGTGTGTGTGTGTGTGTGTGTGTGTGTGTGTGTGTGTGTGTGTGTGTGTGTGTGTCTCTCTCTCTCTCTCTCTCTCTCTCTCTCTCTCTCTCTCTCTCTCTCTCTCTCTCTCTCTCTCTCTCTCTCTCTCTCTCTGTGTGTGTGTGTGTGTGTGTGTGTGTGTGTGTGTGTGTGTGTGTGTGTGTGTGTGTGTGTGTGTGTGTGTGTGTGTGTGTGTGTGTGTGTGTGTGTGTGTGTGTGTGTGTGTGTCTGTGTGTGTGTGTGTGTGTGTGTGTGTGTGTGTGTGTGTGTGTGTGTGTGTGTGTGTGTGTGTGTGCGTTCGTGTGTGTGGCTGATCCAGGGTCTGATGTACTTCAACGCGCGGCTCAGGATGCTGGAGAAGAGACAGCAGCTGATCCGAGATCTGCGGCTCAAACACGACGGGCTGAGGGCGGAGCTGGACACGGCCAAGAGCAGACTGATGCTGGACCAGTCCAAGTGGAGCGGAGAGTGTAAGTACTGACCCTGGACCAGTACAACGTACTGACGCTGGACCAGTCTAAGTGGAGCGGAGAGTGTAAGTACTGACCCTGGACCAGTACAACGTACTGACGCTGGACCAGTCCAAGTGGAGCGGAGAGTGTAAGTACTGACCCTGGACCAGTACAACGTACTGATGCTGGACCAGTCCAATGTACTGACCCTGGACCAGTCCAATGTACTGACCCCGGACCAGTCCAATGTACTGACCCCGGACCAGTCCAATGTACTGACCCCGGACCAGTCCAATGTACTGACCCCGGACCAGTCCAATGTACTGACCCCGGACCAGTCCAATGTACTGACCCTGGACCAGTCCAATGTACTGACCCCGGACCAGTCCAAATGGAGCGAAGAGTGTTTTTACTGATCCTGGACCAGAGTGTATAAGTACTGCACTGAATCTGATCCTGGACCAGTTGAAATGGAGCGGAGAGTCTTAAAGTACTGCATGTTCTATGTTGGTGAAAATCTGACAAAATATCAAGACAAATTGCAAATGAAAAACAAAGTGGCAAACTGTTATTAAACGGTTTAGTCGACACTAAACACTGGAAGGAAAGTCCAACCAAAAAAAATCACACCTGTGTGAACCGAGTGGTGCAACTCCCCTCTCTCCCCCCCTCCTCTCTCTCTCTCTCTCTCTCTCTCTCAATTCAATTTTCAATTCAATTCAAAGGGCTTTATTGGCATGAGAAAACATACGTTTACATTGCCAAAGCAGAAAGAACAATACAACAATACAATCAAAACAAAAATTATGTACTTTGTCAGAATCTTCAATAGATCAACTTCTATGTACCAAGATCACTCGATGCCGGTATAGTGCAGGAATATACACAATGATTAGTCTTTACGGTGGTTGTGTTCCATTTGATATCCTTCTCCTATCACAGCAACTCACAAATCTTGCTGCTGTGTTTGCACATTGTTGTACTTCGCCCAGCAGATATGGGAGTTTTTTGTCATTGGTCATGTTTTCAAAATCTCTGATGTCTTGGTACAATGGACAGATGGTTAGGAAGTGTAGCTCGGTTTCCACTTCATTTAGTGTGCAGTGGGTGCATAGTCTGTCTTCTCTCGGGATACAGGTCTGCCTATGACTGTCAGGGTTGACGTCACGCCTACCTAGTCGTGACGTCACCCCACTCTTTTATAAGGCGTTTCGCCAGCACTAGTTCTCTGTCCGATTATCATTTCATTAATAGTCTGTTGAGAATCTAAAACTAAGCTTTGCAACTTAATAACTTAACTTGCCCATTTAGCCAAAGATATCGCCAAAGACCTAATTATCCAACTACACAGGGAGGTCAGCACTTTCCGCTCCTGTGACGAAGAAAACCTCTACCAACCCTTACAATGACGGCCTTTCTCGATCGCGAGACTGTGCTCACTGAGTCTGTACCTAGTTAACATTTGTCTTTGTTTTGGGTCGGTCACAGTGCTCAGGTATTCTGCCACTGTGTATTCTCTGTTTAGGGCCAGATAGCATTCTAGTTTACTCCGCTTTTGTGTTGCTTCTTTCCAGTGTGTCAGATAGTTTTCCTTTTGCTGTTTTATAATTTGGTTTAGTCCAATGGGGTTTCTATCTCGTGGCTCTGTTTGTGTTTGTGCCCGGAGTTCCAGGGCCAGCTGGCTGAGGGGGCATCTCTCTAGAGTTTAACTGTGTGTGAGTGCCTTGTTATGGAGTGCATCTAGGTCACTCTCTCTCTCTCATTAGCAGGCAGCAGGCACAGCATACCCCTCTCTCTGTTTCTGGCGCCCCCTACTGGTATTAATAAGTCACATACTCGTGTCGTTCCAATTTCACGCATGCGCACACCACTCGTGCTCATGACTACACAATATACACGGTAGGGGTACACGGACATTGCTGGTTGTAGGAGTGGTTGCACCACTCAAAAACCCAAAACAACCATAGATCTGTATATACATGTCTCCATAGATCTGTAACCATAGATCTGTATATACATGTCTCCATAGATCTGTATATACATGTCTCCATAGATCTGTAACCATAGATCTGTATATACATGTCTCCATAGATCTGTAACCATAGATCTGTATATACATGTCTCCATAGATCTGTAACCATAGATCTGTATATACATGTCTCCATAGATCTGTATATACATGTCTCCATAGATCTGTATATACATGTCTCCATAGATCTGTAACCATAGATCTGTATATACATGTCTCCATAGATCTGTATATACATGTCTCCATAGATCTGTAACCATAGATCTGTATATACATGTCTCCATAGATCTGTAACCATAGATCTGTATATACATGTCTCCATAGATCTGTAACCATAGATCTGTATATACATGTCTCCATAGATCTGTAACCATAGATCTGTATATACATGTCTCCATAGATCTGTAACCATAGATCTGTATATACATGTCTCCATAGATCTGTAACCATAGATCTGTATATACATGTCTCCATAGATCTGTAACCATAGATCTGTATATGCATGTCTCCATAGATCTGTAACCATAGATCTGTATATACACGTCTCCATAGATCTGTAACCATAGATCTGTATATACATGTCTCCATAGATCTGTAACCATAGATCTGTATATACATGTCTCCATAGATCTGTAACCATAGATCTGTATATACATGTCTCCATAGATCTGTAACCATAGATCTGTATATACATGTCTCCATAGATCTGTAACCATAGATCTGTAACCATAGATCTGTATATACATGTCTCCATAGATCTGTAACCATAGATCTGTATATACATGTCTCCATAGATCTGTAACCATAGATCTGTATATACATGTCTCCATAGATCTGTAACCATAGATCTGTATATACATGTCTCCATAGATCTGTAACCATAGATCTGTATATACATGTCTCCATAGATCTGTAACCATAGATCTGTATATACATGTCTCCATAGATCTGTAACCATAGATCTGTATTTACATGTCTCCATAGATCTGTAACCATAGATCTGTATATACATGTCTCCATAGATCTGTAACCATAGATCTGTAACCATAGATCTGTATATACATGTCTCCATAGATCTGTAACCATAGATCTGTATATACATGTCTCCATAGATCTGTAACCATAGATCTGTATATACATGTCTCCATAGATCTGTAACCATAGATCTGTATATACATGTCTCCATAGATCTGTAACCATAGATCTGTATATACATGTCTCCATAGATCTGTAACCATAGATCTGTATTTACATGTCTCCATAGATCTGTAACCATAGATCTGTATATACATGTCTCCATAGATCTGTCTCCATAGATCTGTAACCATAGATCTGTATATACATGTCTCCATAGATCTGTAACCATAGATCTGTATATACATGTCTTCATAGATCTGTAACCATAGATCTGTATATACATGTCTCCATAGATCTGTAACCATAGATCTGTATATACATGTCTCCATAGATCTGTAACCATAGATCTGTATATACATGTCTCCATAGATCTGTAACCATAGATCTGTATATACATGTCTCCATAGATCTGTAACCATAGATCTGTATATACATGTCTCCATAGATCTGTAACCATAGATCTGTATATACATGTCTCCATAGATCTGTAACCATAGATCTGTATATACATGTCTCCATAGATCTGTAACCATAGATCTGTATATACATGTCTCCATAGATCTGTAACCATAGATCTGTATATACATGTCTCCATAGATCTGTATATACATGTCCATAGATCTGTAACCATAGATCTGTATATACATGTCCATAGATCTGTAACCATAGATCTGTATATACATGTCTCCATAGATCTGTAACCATAGATCTGTATATACATGTCTCCATAGATCTGTAACCATAGATCTGTATATACATGTCTCCATAGATCTGTAACCATAGATCTGTATATACATGTCTCCATAGATCTGTAACCATAGATCTGTATATACATGTCTCCATAGATCTGTAACCATAGATCTGTATATACATGTCTCCATAGATCTGTAACCATAGATCTGTATATACATGTCTCCATAGATCTGTAACCATAGATCTGTATATACATGTCCAAGGCCTCCTGCAGTTTGATTATATGAAGGACGTGCGTATACTCGTCCAAGGCTTAATTAGTGTTAAAAGCCACAGCATTGTTCTAGATTCTGCTGAGTCGTGAGTCCTTTAAATTAAACCTCCATTGGTTGTGCTGACTTTGTAATTGTATTAGTGGTTAAATGCAAGGCTTATTGGCTCCATTTGTGCGGTTTTAACCCATTTTGACCTGAGATCAGATCCTAAAAATGTCGATTTTTATAGCAAATATAGCAGACATAGCTTGTAGATCTGCTGTTTTTCAATAGCTAAAGCGTAACATAATGCTAACGCCAAAATGGGTTCCCGCCCCAAAATGGTTTAAAACAATAAACATTTAATACGCATTTGAACATCGAGTGCTGACTTAACCCATTCTGACCTGAGATCAGATTCATACGAGGTTTCCACTGGACACACACTGGTCTGATTAACCCATTCTGACCTGAGATCAGATTTAAAAAATGTCAGTCGTTTTTTTTAGATTTTTCAAAAATAGCAGACCTACAAGCTCGTATCGCGCCACTCGGTGGCGCGATATGAGCTTGTAGATCTGCTATTTTTAAATAGCTAAAGCATAACATGATGCCGACACCAAAATGGGTGCCCGGTCAGAATGGGTTAATTCTAAACGATCTGCGTTGACTCCAAAAAACAATGGATTCAGTTTGTCTTTGTTTAATCGAAGAACAATCGGTCCAATTAATTACTGCAATGTTGTATTGTGTTTGTTCAATCCTTTTATACTCTCAGTGCCTGAATTGGACGATTGTTTATGCATGGTTATGCAAATGTGTGTGCGAGCGTGTGTCTGCACAATTATGCAAACATAATGTTGCCGTTTTCCCATAATCTCAGCGAGTGGGAAAACATACAAAGCATAATTATAGGAATAAATCAGTCTCTCAGCAGCACTTTAACCCATTCAGACCTGATTCTACCAATTCCTTCTAAATCCTGACAGTTTTCTAGAGAAACCCCCATGTCTCTATATGTCAGTGGTTCTCAAACACTTTCATGTCAAGGACCCCCAGAATTACACATAATGTAATTGGCTGCCGGCCCCCATCTGAAAATATGTTGTTCCAGGGACCCCCCCCCCCCCCCCCTCCCAGAAGCAAAAGAATTTGAGTTAAAAACATTCGCTTGAACACATTTTCACGATTTCTCAAAAAAAGCAGACCTACAAGCTCATAGCACTATGAGCTTGTAGATCTGCTATTTTTCAACAGCTAAAGCATAACATATTAGTCTAGTAGCCAGCCCATAGAGCCCCATTGTGAACCCGGACATGTTGAGTACACCAACGTTTTATGTTATAAATGTTGAGTGTGGGTCCAACTTCCCAGCATGTAGAAACTGCCGGATGCTAACTTGCATAATGTTGAGCAATTTTCGTAATCGACATAATCTGTGACCATATACCATTAACAACCTATAGAAGGCTAAATATTCAACATGTCATCATGCTTTGTATGTAGCATGTGACGTGTAAAACTAGGGGGTTTTCATGATGCTGAATCCATTCCGAATAGCGGTACTTATTTTCAGACGGGGGCCGGCGGCCAATTTCATATGTTTTTGGGGGTCCTTGACACGGAAAATGTCTGAGAACGACACATTGGGTTTTTTTCAGGAAACTGTCAGGATTTAGAGGACATTTTGTAGAATCGTCCTGGGGTCTAAATAGGCTAGTTAACCCATTCTTGGCGGGAACCCCTTTTGGTGTTAGCATCATGTTATGCTTTAGCTATTGAAAAATAGCAGACCTACAAGCTCATAGCGCGCCACCGAGTGGCGCGCTATGAGCTTGTAGGTCTGCTATTTTTGAAAAATGGAAGAACGACTGACACAGAAACATAGCTTTTTCAGGAAACTGTCAGGATGCAGAAGACACTTTGTAGAATCGTCCTGAGGTCTAAATAGGCTAGTTAACCCCTGCTATGCTGTGTGCCGCGGGCTGTCGGCATGCTCCTATTCTGGTGGGGGACAATTAGAGTGTGTGTGTGTGTGTGTGGGGGGGGGGGGGCGGAGTATGGGGGTACCAAGAAAACGAAAACGGTGATGCAACCTCCTGCAATGTCACATTATGCATTCAAAGATAAATACCTTTTATGTATTTACATATCAGGGTAAACGGTAAACACTGCATAATATTTCCATGACAGTTATCTGTGGTGGTGTTGTTGTGGTTATTTAAATTGACACTCACACATTCACTACAGCTTCTGTTCCTTGACAAAGACGGTCTGCTTCACCAACACAAAAATACATTAATGGGCATTAAAATAGACTCGATACACAAATGGCTATGTCAACTATCAATTGGTGTACTTTCATATGGAGATCTCTTTATGTGCGTGCATACATGCATGTGTGTGTGCGTGCGTGCGTGTGTGTATGTGTGCGCGCACAATTATTACATCAATGCTGTGATCAAAATGTGTGGCTTTGTGACGCATTTAAGGTTGGTGAGGGGTGCGTTAAGACGACCGGATTAAGGTTGGTGAGGGGTGCGTTAAAACGACCGGATTAAGGTTGGTGAGGGGTGCGTTAAGACGACCGGATTAAGGTTGGTGAGGGGTGCGTTAAGACGACCGGATTAAGGTTGGTGAGGGGTGCGTTAAGACGACCGGATTAAGGTTGGTGAGGGGTGCGTTAAGACGACCGGATTAAGGTTGGTGAGGGGTGCATTAAGACGACCGGATTAAGGTTGGTGAGGGGTGCGTTAAGACGACCGGATTAAGGTTGGTGAGGGGTGCGTTAAAACGACCGGATTAAGGTTGGTGAGGGGTGCGTTAAGACGACCGGATTGAGGTTGGTGAGGGGTGCGTTAAAACGACCGGATTAAGGTTTTGGTGTTGGCATCATGTCGTGCTTTAGCTTTTGAAAAATAGCAGATCTACAAGCTCGTAGCGCGCCACCGAGTGGCGCGCTACGAGCTTGTAGGTCTGCTATTTTTGAAAAATCGAAGAACGACTGACATATTTTAGAATCTGATCTCAGGTCAGAATGGGTTAATCAGACCAGTGTGTGTGTGTCCAGTGGAAACCTGGTATGAATCTGATCTCAGGTCAGAATGGGCCAGTAACCCCTAACCTCTCTCTGTAACAGTCGACATGGACCCCGACGTGGAGCCCGAGTCCCAGGACCACCTGGACCTCCTGGCCCGGACCACGGCCCAGCTGGAGTTCTGCGTCGACCTCTGCAAGTCCCGCGTGATGATGGAGACCTGCTTCGACATCTGACCTCTGACCTCTGACATCTGACCTCTCCACGGACGGCCCCCGCTGCCGCAACGCAGGAAGTCGAGGTGTGAGGGCCACGCCCACCGCAGCGCAGAGGGGGGGGGGGGGTGATGATGCAGGAAGTAAGAGGTGTAACGCTCGCCGGGCATTCTGGGAGACCCCCCCCCCCCCCCCCCTACCACCATGTTCTAGATCTCCGCCGCTACCCTAAACGCGTAGCGCTGTTGTTGTTGTTGTGGTTGTTGTTGTTAGTGGGATTAAACACAGAAGCACCACCCGAGGAGAGAGAGTCCGAGTGCTGACAAAGGCGAGGAGGGGGGCCAAAAACCCACTTCCTGTTTCTGCACAAACGAGAAGTTTGTGTTCTGACGTCTGAAGTCTGCGGTTAAAAGCTCGTCGAAACGAACCACTGCGTGTCATTTTGTTTCTGGCAAAGTTTAGGATGCCTCGACTAGAGACTACTACCGTCGCAATGATTGGTCGAAAATAGGTCGACCTAATGAGCTCACAAACACTGTGCCGCGATGTTTGTGCTGTGAATCGCCCACCGTGCGAGGATTAGGAAGTATATAATTCCGGACAGGACTTTCAGTACAGGATGCTCCCGTCAACCACCTTTTCCTTAATATATTTTTTATCCCACGATTTTGTAACCCATTTTTCACCCCTGTGTCAATCATCTAATGTGATCCTGGGCTCTACACACCCTCCACCAACCTAGTCCCCATATATGGGGGACAAGGGGAGACCAACCTAGTCCCCATATATGGGGGACAAGGGGAGAGCAACCTAGTCCCCATATATGGGGGACAAGGGGAGACCAACCTAGTGCCCATATATGGGGGACAAGGGGAGACCAACCTAGTCCCCATATATGGGGGACAAGGGGAGACCAACCTAGTCCCCATATATGGGGGACAAGGGGAGACCAACCTAGTCCCCATATATGGGGGACAAGGGGAGAGCAACGGACTTGAACTCATGCTTCCTTCATGCCTGAGTGTCCAAGTTGCTCCTTTACACCTGACAGGGGGGAGTTTCCCTGGTTGGACGTCGTAGCGCGTGGAAGGAACACGTTATTCCAACCGGTTCCTTTCCCCCAACCACCTTTTATCTTCGATCCGATGAACTGATGTCGCACCGCGTTACGGAATATAAATGGGAAAAGGCCGGATGGATTCAAGTCCAACATTATGATCCGAGCTGCAACGTGTTCACTGTTCTGAGACTGCAGTTTCAGCTTCACCCAGCTGATGGATGCTCAGACGGTCATGATGAGCACCACATTTTGTGCAGGAACCCCTTTTGTTGTTGAAAAATAGCAGATCTACAAGCTCGTAGCGCACCACCGAGTGGCGCGCTACGAGCTTGTAGGTCTGTCAGGATTCAATTTTCAGAAGACAATTTTAGAATCTGATCTCAGGTCAGAATGGGTTTTAAGTGTCTTGCTCAAGGACACTTGGACATGTAGACATGATGGGCTGGGGCTGGGAGGCAAACCGGGGACCTTTGGATTACAGTACAGCTTCATCTATACGCGCTATAGCGCTTTAGCAAAGGGACGTGATACGACTAGAAAACGTTAATTCATACTTTATTATGATGGACGGGTGCAGGTCTCAGAACTCCCCCCCCCCCCCCCCCCCCTCAGAAGTCCCTCATGACCCTCTGGACATATAGTTTCGGGGCGGGGGGGAAAGCCTAGTGTGAAAAGGATATTTTGTTTGTTTGTTGTTGTTTTCTTTTCGAGGGCGATGTGTGTTGGCGTGAAATCAGACAGCTGCCAACGCAGGGGGGAGGGGAGGGTTTAGGTTTAGGTTTATTTATTTAGCATGTGGTACAAGGAATAGACAATAACATATCAAAGAACAAAAATACAATGCAGGGAAGGGAAGAAGCCAGAAGGCTTATATGGAATCCTTTCCTGAAGGAAGAGGTCATTGGTTTAAACAGATTAAAAGTTCATAAAGAACAGTACATAAATCTACAAGTTGGCAAAGGGGGGGCAGCTGTGCAGTAAAGAAATAAAAACACAGACTGCACAAAAAACAGAAATAAACAATACAACAACAAACACACAAAAGAAATCTACAGAGAGGAAGAAATAAGATATTTCTTTAGATGTTTTTTGAATATTGGCTATAAGGATAATGAGGATTTAAGTGAAGCATCTAGGTTCCATAGATGAGGGCCTCTAAATTTGATGAAAGATTGATGTTTGGGGAGGGGAGGGGAGGAGGGGAGGGGAGAGGAGAACAGAGAGCGTTGCAGGGATCCGTGTGTCGTGGTGTGTGTGTTTGATCAGCGTACAGTGCGTACAGTACAGACAGCGTACAGTGCTGACAGCTTGGCGTCGGTTCAGCGGCAGTTCACCCAGGGAACCTCAGAGCAGACGACGCGTGGATGGAGCCTCCGGAGAGGGAAGGAAGGCTGCAAACTATTCCATACTGTACTGTACTGTACTCCCCCCCCCCCCCCCCCTCACAGCTACAGTAGAAGTACAGTAGATTCTAGCTGTCGTACTGTACTCCCCCCCCCCACAGCTAGAAGTACAGAGATACTGCGTTGTGAGCTTGTAGCTCAGCATCCTTTTCCCACTATTTCTTTATTTATTTATTATATTTATGTAATTCTTTTTTTACATTTCTGAATTTCTTCTGAAAAAAAAAACATTTTTGTATGATTTTTATTTATTATCCTACAAAAAATGCACCACGTCTCTGTGTGTGTGTGCGCGTGTGCGTGTGCGTGTGTGTGTGTGCGTGCACGGTTGTAATGCACGTAACCCGACAACCGGTCGCCACACCGACTTTCGACATTGGACACACCCGTTCCACCCCCCCCACCCCCCCCCCACAGGGAGTGCAGTGACCGGTGTCGAGTCGGTTGGACCCGCGGGGAAAAAACGTCATTATCATTAAAATCATTATTTGTAAGATGTGGTTCTGTAGATTATATTGAAAGTAAAGAAATGTTGTGGTGTGGGAAAAAAATGAAAATGAAGGAATAATAACAGACGTAAAGTGAATACATACACAGGAATGCAAATACAGAAGACAAAAAAGCAATAAGTTAATATCGTTCCACGTCGTCTGCAGTTCTGCTGGCGTGTATGTTTGTATAGATTATTAATAAATGATAGCACAGAATATCAACAAACCACTTCAAAAGATGAGCGCTAAATTGTATTATAAATATCTGTAATCTGAAAGATTTTAACATTCTGATGGAGGGTTCTTGTGGATCAGCACACAAGCTTTACAGTAATTATAGGCTATATATACAGTATATATAGAGAGAAAAATGTTTTAATTAAAATATATATTGATTTATTATCAAACATAAATAAGGCTCATGGACTAAAAACCACAAAGAACTGAACCGGTTCCCACTGGGAACCGACCGGTGGAAAAGAACTGAACCGGTTCCCACTGGGAACCAACCGGTGGAAAAGAACTGAACCGGTTCCCACTGAGAACAAACCGATGGAAAAGAACTGAACCGGTTCCCACTGGGAACCAACCGGTGGAAAAGAACTGAACCGGTTCCCACTGGGAACCAACCGTTGGTAAAAGAACTGACCCGGTTCCCACTGGGAACCGACCGGTGGAAAATAACTGAACCGGTTCCCATTGGGAACCGACCGGTGGAAAATAACTGAACCGGTTCCCATTGGGAACCGACCGGTGGAAAAGAACTGAACCGGTTCCCACTGGGAACCAACCGGTGGAAAAGAACTGAACCGGTTCCCATTGGGAACCGACCGGTGGAAAATAACTGAACCGGTTCCCATTGGGAACCGACCGGTGGAAAAGAACTGAACCGGTTCCCATTGGGAACCGACCGGTGGAAAAGAACTGAACCGGTTCCCATTGGGAACCGACCGGTGGAAAAGAACTGAACCGGTTCCCACTGAGAACAAACCGATGGAAAAGAACTGAACCGGTTCCCACTGGGAACCGACCGGTGGAAAAGAACTGAACCGGTTCCCATTAGGAACCGACCGGTGGAAAAGAACTGAACCGGTTCCCATTGGGAACCAACCGGTGGAAAAGAACTGAACCGGTTCCCACTGGGAACCAACCGGTGGAAAAGAACTGAACCGGTTCCCACTGAGAACAAACCGATGGAAAATAACTGAACCGGTTCCCACTGGGAACCAACCGGTGGAAAAGAACTGAACCGGTTCCCACTGGGAACCAACCGTTGGTAAAAGAACTGACCCGGTTCCCACTGGGAACCGACCGGTGGAAAAGAACTGAACCGGTTCCCATTGGGAACCGACCGGTGGAAAAGAACTGAACCGGTTCCCATTGGGAACCGACCGGTGGAAAAGAACTGAACCGGTTCCCACTGAGAACAAACCGATGGAAAAGAACTGAACCGGTTCCCACTGGGAACCGACCGGTGGAAAAGAACTGAACCGGTTCCCATTAGGAACCGACCGGTGGAAAAGAACTGAACCGGTTCCCATTGGGAACCAACCGGTGGAAAAGAACTGAACCGGTTCCCACTGGGAACCAACCGGTGGAAAAGAACTGAACCGGTTCCCACTGAGAACAAACCGATGGAAAAGAACTGAACCGGTTCCCACTGGGAACCAACCGGTGGAAAAGAACTGAACCGGTTCCCATTGGGAACCAACCGGTGGAAAATAACTGAACCGGTTCCCACTGGGAACCAACCGGTGGTAAAAGAACTGAACCGGTTCCCATTGGGAACCAACCGGTGGAAAAGAACTGAACCGGTTCCCATTGGGAACCAACCGGTGGAAAATAACTGACCCGGTTCCCACTGGGAACCAACCGGTGGTAAAAGAACTGAACCGGTTCCCACTGGGAACCAACCGGTGGAAAAGAACTGAACCGGTTCCCACTGGGAACCAACCGGTGGAAAAGGGGTCATTTTGTGAGACCTGTGCCTGCTGAAGGTCATCTAACTATAGCCTACTAGAGCCTATAGGAGCCGAGAGGAAACATAAATCCCCCTAAGTCCCACCCTGGGCGTTTTGCATTTTATAATTGCGAAATGCAGCGTTAGCATTCAGTCTCTACGTAAATCTCTCTGCTCAATTAGCGTCTGTTCGTGCGTGGCTGCGGTCTGTCGGATTTAATTTGCATGTGTGGTCTCCAGACAGCGCGGCTGAGAGGGTTCTGAGACACTGGGGACCGGTACCCACGGGTCCAAAATGGACTCTGTATTACTCTGAGTGTATCCAAATGTAATGCTGGTATACAGATATGAACCGCTTGCTGTCTGCTATAGATACATTACAAATGAATGGAACATGCAGATGCTATACAATGCACTGATCCCCGTTCAATGTCCCAACCTATGTGACTATGTTTAGTAGTACCAGTAGGGGCAAAAGTGGCGCTGTTGTGCCAGGAACACACAGAGAGAGAGAGATAGTCTTGCACTGTTGCCGGCTAATTACAGAGAGAGAGAGAGAGAGAGAGACAGAGAGAGAGGCAGGGGGAGAGTATATATGAATAGAGACGGCACCCAGAGGAAAGCTTGAGGCGAAATGGACATAGTGGCCCAATTTGTCATTGCAGCTCGAGCCAGCGCTGGTCCGTTGACTATCATTGCGCACGTTCATGTGTTTGAGGCCATGAACACGTGAACGAATGTTTCATACGTGAACGCAGCACAAACGGCACAATGATAGTCAACGACCAGCGCGTTCATGTGTTTGAGGCAAATCCATCCCAGAATGCACTCTGTTCCTACCAGGAAGGAGGAGTGAAATCGCCTCATGCGCTTTTGAGCAACTTAATGCAAGTGGATGGGAGGAGAACTCGGATGTCTTCTCTATTCATATACTCTAAGGGGGAGAGGGGAGTTGCACCACTCAGTTTAAACAGGTGTGATTTTTCTAGTATGAATGAGATAACAGGAAATGAGTCATTAGCCTACAGAATGTGGACAAAAGAGCCATCAGCCCCATCTGGTTGTATTACAATCACAAGTGATTGGAAACATGATTGGCAAACAAAAACATGATTTAGAATACCGGAATTAGCATTTGGTCGAGGTCCATAATTTATTGGGCCCTTTGAGCCACCACGACAGATTATTATGTCGTTGGATATTATTAATCTTATGATAAGATTCTGTCCACAATTCCATGATGTATTGAATGTTGGTACCATTAGGAGAGATGACAGGCAAACGATTCTTCTACATTCTCTAATTGTGCAGACTTCTTGTAAATTAAGTAATGCAGATAGTTTAATAGTAATTGTACTCTTGGAGAGTGTAAATTGACTCGTATAAAAGGGTCCATTTCGAGTGTAAAATAAGGGTCCATTTGGTTATGAACTCCATCATTTAGCACCATGGGGACCACCTGGAACCCCTCCAATTAGAATATAATTATTATTTATAGTGGAATGAAAATGTATAAATGTCTTATTGGTATGAAATGAGGAGGAGACGTGTTTTTTAGTTCTTTGATATTCTCAGGCCTTTGTTTTAAATTATTTTTTTCAAGTGACATGGCATGCATTCAACTTGACTGCAAGTTGAATCTTTGATTTAAGGGCCTTTCAAACGTGAAGCGATTTAACGCGCCTATAGTTAATTTTCAACGAGACCTGCGTTTTTGCGCGGAGCTCTGCATGGGGAGCAGTCGCGTATTTACGTGACCGCGGCACCCGTGAATTTGTTGCGCGCGCGTGCGTGCTCATTCCGTGCACACGGTTGTGTGTGGTTTTTGCTGTGAGGAAGAATCATGTTTTGTTGGGTTTTTTTTCCAGTTTTTAATGTAGGCTAATATTGCTATATGGTTATGTACTATTTAATATAATGACCTTTTCTTTTGTATTTGGTTTTGTACTGTACAGTTTTATAATAATAATAATAATAATTTGTAAAGACTTACGTTAACGGGAATGTGTACAATGGAGTATGATGGCTTGCCTGGTGTCAGACTATACATGTCAATAAAGATGGTTGATGATTGAAAGTGTGTCGTCTGAATTATGGTTTATTGTACTGTACGTGTGTGCTGTCTGTTGTACTCGACATGCTTTCTACATTCTGACCATAACTGGAACGCTCGTGCTGTGTCTGTGGCAACATGGCTGTGAATATAACAGCAGTACAGAGCTAGCGCTGCTGTCGCAGTCATCTGTCCTGAAACCAAGAGGGTGTGGGGGGAACCGCTGGCACAGTCGGTATAGTGCTGTCGCCTCACAGCTATAAGGTCCTGGGTTCGATTCCCGCTGGGGACGCCGTGGGCGCTGGCGGCGTGTTTCCTCCTCCGCGTCATCAGTGCCCATACCCGAAGGCAGGGTTGGCGAAAGGGCCTTTCTGTGTGGAGTTTGCATGCATCTCCCCGTGTCCCCTATAGGGTAGGTACCCTCACATGTTCTCCCCGTGTCCCCTAGGGTAGGTACCCTCACATGTTCTCCCTGTGTCCCCTAGGGTAGGTACCCTCACATGTTCTCCCCGTGTCCCCTAGGGTAGGTACCCTCACATGTTCTCCCCGTGTCCCCTAGGGTAGGTACCCTCACATGTTCTCCCCGTGTCCCCTATAGGGTAGGTACCATCACATGTTCTCCCCGTGTCCCCTAGGGTAGGTACCCTCACATGTTCTCCCCGTGTCCCCTAGGGTAGGTACCCTCACATGTTCTCCCCGTGTCCCCTAGGGTAGGTACCCTCACATGTTCTCCCCGTGTCCCCTATAGGGTAGGTACCCTCACATGTTCTCCCCGTGTCCCCTATAGGGTAGGTACCCTCACTTGTTCTCCCCGTGTCCCCTAGGGTAGATACCCTCACATGTTCTCCCCGTGTCCCCTATAGGGTAGGTACCCTCACATGTTCTCCCCGTGTCCCCTATAGGGTAGGTACCCTCACATGTTCTCCCCGTGTCCCCTAGGGTAGATACCCTCACATGTTCTCCCCGTGTCCCCTATAGGGTAGGTACCCTCACATGTTCTCCCCGTGTCCCCTAGGGTAGATACCCTCACATGTTCTCCCCGTGTCCCCTAGGGTACGTACCCTCACATGTTCTCCCCGTGTCCCCTAGGGTAGATACCCTCACATGTTCTCCCCGTGTCCCCTAGGGTAGATACCCTCACATGTTCTCCCCGTGTCCCCTAGGGTAGATACCCTCACATGTTCTCCCCGTGTCCCCTAGGGTAGGTACCCTCACATGTTCTCCCCGTGTCCCCTAGGGTAGATACCCTCACATGTTCTCCCTGTGTCCCCTAGGGTAGGTACTCTCACATGTTCTCCCCGTGTCCCCTAGGGTAGATACCCTCACATGTTCTCCCCGTGTCCCCTAGGGTAGGTACCCTCACATGTTCTCCCCGTGTCCCCTATAGGGTAGGTACCCTCACATGTTCTCCCCGTGTCCCCTAGGGTAGGTACCCTCACATGTTCTCCCCGTGTCCCCTAGGGTAGGTACCCTCACATGTTCTCCCCGTGTCCCCTAGGGTAGGTACCCTCACATGTTCTCCCTGTGTCCCCTAGGGTAGGTACCCTCACATGTTCTCCCCGTTTCCACTAGGGTACGTACCCTCACATGTTCTCCCCGTGTCCCCTAGGGTAGGTACCCTCACATGTTCTCCCCGTGTCCCCTAGGGTAGGTACCCTCACATGTTCTCCCCGTGTCCCCTATAGGGTAGGTACCCTCACATGTTCTCCCCGTGTCCCCTAGGGTAGGTACCCTCACATGTTCTCCCCGTGTCCCCTAGGGTAGGTACCCTCACAAAAAACATGCAGTAATCCTGGTCTCTATACTGCCTCCCCCTGGCCAGCCGGGGCACCTGATGGAGGGGAAGGGAACTGGTTGGAATAACGCGGTCCTTCCACGCGCTACGTCCAACCAGGGAAACTCCCCCCTGTCAGGTGTAAAGGAGCAACTTGGACTCCTCATGCATAGAAGGAAGCATGAGGTCAGTCCGCTGCCCCCCCCCCCCCCCCCCCCCCAGGTTGGCAGAGGAAGTGTAGAGCTCAGGATTACATTTGATAATTGACACTGGGTGATAAAATGGGTTGGAGAATTGTGGGATAATAATTGTATTTTTCTTTAAGGGTGTGCGTGCGTGCGTGCATGTGTGCGTGCGTGCATGTGTGTGTGCGTGCGTGTGTGTGTCGCAGGTGTGCCTGCAGGCTGATTGAATGATGGAGTGAGTGATTTTGCAGCACTGTATCTGGAGGGAGCTGGCTCTGAATGAAGACGACAACATTATGTAGAATGTCTGTGGGGCGTTATTATGTAGGCCTATGAATGAAGAAAGAAGTCCGCACACAGGCTCTGCTCAGGTGGTGTTTTGTAATTGTTTTATTCCTCTCCTCTCCTCTCCTCTCCACCTCTCCCCCCCCCTCCTCTCCACCCCTCTCCCCTCCCATCTCCTCCCATCCCCTCCCCTCCCATCTCCTCTCCCCTCCCCTCCCTTGCTCTCCTCTGTCATCTCGTTAGCCATTCTCCTCACTTAAGTCTTAATTAGTGTTAGTCACATGACAGGTCTCTGACAACACAAAGGGAAACAGAATTAATTAATGAACCCACTTTAATACGACGAATAGATGAAACAGACAATCTGCTCACAATGTGTCACCATGCAGTCACACACACACAGATGCATGCGCACACAGTCACACACACACGCATGCACACACAGACACACACACTAGTTCACCACTTGCAACCATTATCCCCAGTAGCCTGGCCAGCAATATCAGTGTGTGCACACGTGCGTGCGTGCCTGTCTGCTGTGAGTGTTTGTGTGTGTGTGTGTGTGTGTGTGTGTGTGTGTGTGTGTGTGGCTAATCTCACAACCTCCTGAACCAATCTGCGCCAAATTCCTCTTCCCATGCGAACTTTGACGCTTTTGGCTTAACTTGGCTTCAACAGAATAATTAATGTTATTAATATTATATAATTAGGAAATAAATATTTCAATCAATCAAATCAAAAACCAGATATTTTGGTGGACATGGACTTATAGCTCCCCCTAGAGGGCATCAACTGAAAGACGTGCTCATTGTCATCATCTATTATATTTCATTTTTTAATACTATTAATGAGTTTTCTTCTTCTCAAAGATAATCTATGGCCCCTAACTTATCTGCCATTTTTTTTTGTATTAAAAAAATACAGAAGAATAAAAAACGTATAGTACAACTAGCCAATCTACATCGACATGTTGTGAGTGTGTAGGGTTGAACTATTTTAAAAGGTTTTTCAAAAGATTTAAAGGACCACTTCACCACTTTTCAACCTATCTTCATATAATAGGTCCTCACTAATAATCATGAAAAAATGGTGCAATTTTTTTCTACTCAGTCTGTGTCTCATAGGAGGGCTGTGGGCAGTTCAGAAACCGTCTTCCAGTGACATCATCATTAGGCAGAATGTTTTTTTAAACAACAGATTTTCATTATCGTGAGAACGATGGCTTCCATTTTCACATTGCAACTTTTCAGGACTAGAAAGCCTGTAGTTTCTATTAGCTTATATTCCCCATCGATGATGTCACTGGAAGACGGTTTCTAAACTGCCCACAGCCCTCCTATGAGACACAGACTGAGTAGGAAAAAAATGCGCAATTGTTTCATGATTATTAGTGAGGACCTATTATTTGAAGATAGGAAGGAAGGAAGGAAGATATGAAGGGGTAAGGGGTGAGGGATAAGGGGTAAGGGGTGGCTCAAGATATATTTTTTTGTGCCTTTGCAGATATCATTCAGTGGAGAGAGACCCTGAGACACATGAAAGACTTACAAAGTGAAATAATAAACCAGCGTAAGAGAGACAAAGCAGGTAAGAATATTAGGTTATTATTAGTATTGATAATATAATTATTGTCAGATAACAAATCCCTTCTTAACATTTTAGTCTAGTTTTTATTTGTTTTTGTATTAGTATTAGTTTTAGTCGACGAAAACAACACTGACATGCATGCACATAATGTGTTGTTATGCTGTGACTGTAATCTCTAATATCGTTGTGAAGAATATATTCCATAATTATACTTCATTCCTTGTGTGATTGACATGTCCTTCTGCAGTAGACCTATTTCTGGTGATTAGCATCTAGGGTGTCGGCCGTCCCAGGGTGCATCCTGGAGCCGATGGCTAGCCTATTTGTGTAACAAAGGAGTTGGTTGAACTGAAGGAACAGACTGGTTGATCAAAAGACTTGCCACTAATAATATGCAAACCAAAGTCCGACACCCTACACCCTACCAACTGTTTAAAAAGGTTAACCAGGATAGGATAATTTGTCAGTCCGGGCGCAAGCCACACGGGGAGACGTCAGCCACTTTGCTGGCTGACGTGAGCCTGTCTATGCTGTAAGCTGTATACTTCGTTGAGAAATAAACATCTTGGAACTTCCATCTCGTCTGTCTGCCGTGTACAATACTCCTCTGTATGGTAGGAAATATACTTCAGTTGTTTGTGTGTTTATATCTGCACAGGAAGATGAGGCTTTGTTGAAGCCTACAGTACAGCCTACAGTACAGCCCAGGAGTCTGTGTGATTATTGGTGCCTGAAGGTCTGATCGATTTGACGACGTGCCTGTTAATCCATTCTGACCTGAGATCAGATTCATACGAGGTTTCCACTGGACACACACACTGGTCTGATGAACCCATTCTGACCTGAGATCAGATTCTAAAAATGTCAGTCGTTCTTCGATTTTTCAAAATATTTTTCAATAGCTAAAGCATAACATGATGCTAACACCAAAACGGGTTCCCGTTCAGAATGGGTTAATCCTGTTAAAGCCGATTGATTACGTGGGGCCTTGAAATTAATTAAGGTGCATATAATAAAATATGTTCTGCAATGCCACAGTCTGTCTCACCATTATGAAGTACATGAACACGGCAAAACTCTTTTTGTATTTATTATTTATATTTAATCATGTTTTTTAAATGAGAATCATTTCCTTGTCCAGATGCTGGTGGGTGGACTTCATCTGCATCAACAGTATATTATACAGTAAGTACAGTAACAGATGCTGGTGGGTGGACTTCATCTGCATCAACAGTATATTATACAGTAAGTACAGTAACAGATGCTGGTGGGTGGACTTCATCTGCATCAACAGTATATTATACAGTAAGTACAGTAACAGATGCTGGTGGGTGGACTTCATCTGCATCAACAGTATATTATACAGTAAGTACAGTAACAGATGCTGGTGGGTGGACTTCATCTGCATCAACAGTATATTATACAGTAAGTACAGTAACAGATGCTGGTGGGTGGACTTCATCTGCATCAACAGTATATTATACAGTAAGTACAGTAACAGATGCTGGTGGGTCGACTTCATTGTTGAAGGAGGTGCAGAAAACTTTCCATTCGCTCCCCCTAGAGTCGCACACAATGCAATACCTCAACTTCACACCTACTGTACATCCTGTGGTAAAGACCCTATTGGTGGTGTGTGTGTGTGTGTGTGTGTGTGTGTGTGTGTGTGTGTGTGTGTGTGTGTGTGTGTGTGTGTGTGTGTGTGTGTGTGTGTGTGTGTGTGTGTGTGTGTGTGTGTGTGTGTGTGTGTGCGCCAGCGTCTTAAGGATGCTATTATACAGCTTGGCTAATGTAAACTATACTTGTGTTCATATTCTGAAGCCTCGGTAATGTCCATAAATCAGTGGTGAGGGGCCTGCAGATTGCAGGCATGCCCAATAAGCCCAGAGCTGATCAGGCATCGGCAACATTCTGTTTAGTGTCTGCAATAATTGGAGAAGGCGATGCTTTCTGTACCCGTGATCCGTACCTTACTATCTATCTCTCTATCTATCTCTCTATCTATCTATCTATCTATCTATCTATCTATCTATCTATCTATCTATCTATCTATCTATCTATCTATCTATCTATCTATCTATCTATCTATCTATCTATCTATCTATAAAAGCACCACATCTCTGTCTGTGTGTACGGTTGTAATCCACGTAACTCAAGAACCGTTCGACTTCATATTCGACACACTCGTCCACATAATGGAGCTAGGCCTGTTCTGACATCATTCTGACATCTTCATAGACTCCATATTTGGGCATAAAAGGGATCACAGACATAATATCTGGGTGGGGGCATGTATTTCCAACTTGCATCGTTCCAAGTAGGCCCGTGCCCAATGGGCACCGCTCTGTCTATAGAGGCTCTGGACAGGGCCCAGATTGTATTAAATATTGATCTCACCTGATCACCCCTATATCTCCATATATGGAGCTCATGGCTTGTTCTGACATACATTCTGGCATGCATTTCCAACTTGCATCGTTCCAAGTAGGCCTTTCCCCACGGTCTAGTGGTTATAATACTAGACGGGCACTAAGTGGTCACTTTAGGCTACTTTACAGGTCTCTGCCCAAGACACATGCGGTTAAGAAAACCGCAATCCGCGTCATCAGTGTCCATACCCGAAGGCGGGGTTGGCGAAAGGGCCTTTCTGTGTGGAGTTTGCATGTTCTCCCCGTGTCCCCTAGGGTAGGTACCCTCACAAAAAACATGCAGTAATCCTGGTCTCTATACTGGCTCCCCCTGGCCAGCCGGGGCGCCTGATGGAGGGGAAAGGAACTGGTTGGAATAACGTGTTCCTTCCACGCGCTATACGTCCAACCATGGGGAAACTCCCCCCTGTCAGGTGTAAAGGAGCAACTTGGACACTCAGGCATGAAGGAAGCATGAGTTCAAGTCTGTTGCTCTCCCCTTGTCCCCCATATATGGGGACTAGGTTGGTCTCCCCTTGTCCCCCATATATGGGGACTAGGTTGGTCTCCCCTTGTCCCCCATATATGGGGACTAGGTTGCTCTCCCCTTGTCCCCCATATATGGGGACTAGGTTGGTGGAGGGTGTGTAGAGCCCAGGATCACATTAGATGATTGACACAGGGGTGAAAAGTGGGTTACAAAATCGTGGGATAAAAACATTATTAAAAAGTAATGCACAGAGCCATTCCATATAGGCTATTGGGATGTGCTCCAACATGTTTGACTCTAACAAGAAAAGAAAGAAGGAAAATAATAGAATAGAAACTTAAGGAAGCAATGATCATAATATGTAATTAGATTAAATTATTTTCGCTCCTATATGCCACCAAAATGTGGAACGCCCTACCAACAGTCATTAAGACATGTGAATCCCTTGACACCTTCAAAACCGCTCTCAAAGGGCACCTACGGACGGCTGCAAAATCTGAATTTGATGAATTGAACAAAGTGGACCCTGTTGTAAACAAGTGTAATGCTTAATTGGGTCGTCGACTCACAGTTAACAGTCTTTGTATTGAGTTTGTGCTTGAAATGTATACTGTAATTCTGCAAACTGTTAATTAATATTGCAATCAATCAATCAATCAATCAATTAGGTTGTTATTTTTTGGGGGCATTTTCGGACAGACAAACCCGTTTAGTTTTTTTTATTCTTATTTTAATAAATAACAATAGATAACAAAATGCCAACTAATTAAGTAAGTAACGTATTAATGAATTTGTCAATTCAAAGGATAATATAATATTTGAATTGTCCGTCCCACTGACGCCTGAAGTATATTTTCATACCACACAGAGGAGAATTGTGCACGGCAGACATGAGACGAGATGGAAGTTCCAAGATGTTTATTTCAACGAAGTATACAGCTTACAGCATAAGCTCACGCCAGCCATGAGCAAAGTGGCTGACGTCTCCCCATGGCTTGCGCCCGGACTGACAACTCATTGTACATTTGGTCACTACTTTAAGCACTCTACATTGGCGTGGGTGTCGACATTTGTTGCATATTATTAGTGGCACAGTCTTTGATCAGCCAGTCTGTTCTTTCAGGTCAACAAACTCTTTTGTCATACAGATAGGCTAGCCACCGGCAGCTCCAGGATATCTCACCCTGGGACGGCCGACACCCTAGATGCTTTAAATCACCAAAAATAGGTCTACTGCAGAAGGACAGAATAGCATGTCAATCACACAAGGAAGAATATCATGGTATAATTATGGAATCCCATATTCTTCACGCCATTATAGCCTCAACTCAGACCAGTGTTGTTTTTGACAGCAAATTTCTATTTTAGTTTTAGTCATAGTCTTTGGACTGAAACTTCATTCAGTTTTAGTCACATTTTAGTCACCTGGAATGTCTTAGTGTTAGTCGACTAAATGTCATAAGATTTTAGTCGACTAAATCTACAGTTGATTTAGTCGACTAAAATGTATTTTGGCGGGTCTTGATGCCGTCATAATGAGTGTTTTTACACTTGCTGAAATCAGATAGATCTGCTATTTTCAGCATGCAACCAAGTGTAAAATGACTTATACTGGATCTCTTGTCCACTAGTCCCTTCCTAAACGTCTAGTTTTTATTTGTTGACGAAATTGTCAGTATATTTAGTCTTAGTTTTAGTCATCATAGCTTAGTTTTCATTTAGTTTCCATTCGTTTTAGACAGTGAAAAATGGTAGTCGACGAACATTTTTTGTCTTAATTTTAGTCGACGAAAACAACACTGACTCAGACTGGAAGGAGGGAAAGGGGATCACATTTCGTCACAACACGAGGTGAGTCGGTGACACGAGGGTCTATTTTAAAACGTTGCCTGCTATAAAAACACAACCACTCCCCCTCGGTCACCATGTGGAAAACCAGAGCCTGTTTACTGTTCAGCGCCCACATCCGGTCTACAGCCCGCCCACCGTATTCGGTACTTAACGCATTCTGACCTGAGATCAGATTCATACGAGGTTTCCACTGGACACACACTGGTCTGATTAACCCATTCTGACCTGAGATCAGATTCTAAAAATGTCAGTCGCTCTTCGATTTTTCAAAAATAGCAGACCTACAAGCTCATAGCGCGCCACTCGGTGGCTTTTTTCACCTAAACGTCATCAGTGATGTTCATTGCAATGGCATTTCAATGCCATTGGTCATGATATTGGCATATAAATACCCCCCACAGAGGCTGAAATTCACACAAATAAAAGATTTTTGGACTAGTCTGTGCAATTTTGAATTTTTTTTAACCTATGACTTTGGACCTTTAACCCTAAAAGAATTGTAATATATGTTGTTTTGTGATCATTAGAATGTCTAGAACATGTTTTATTCATTATTGTGAAAGATATCCCCCAAATGTAAATTATTAATTTATTATATTATTATATAATTATTATAAAAACATAATAACATATTTTTTAGTCTTAGTCCTAGTAGTACAAAGTAGTAGTAAGGTTGAAATCTATTTTTTTGCAAGTAGAAATTAATGCGGGTCTTAGAAGGTTAACAGGGGGGGCTATTTCCGTATCCTGTCCGGAGAGCGGATGTGCAAACCGTATAGCGAATTGGGTCTCCTCCTCCAACGCCGGTCCAGCCCGGAGCCTCACGTGACAGACCGTGGCAGATCTACAAGCCCACAGCGCGTCGCGGAAGCGACGCGCTGTGGGCTTGTAGATCTGCCACAAACCCTGTGGCGGAACACCGTGGTACGGCGGAATGACCGTCCATGATGACGTCTCTCTGGGCGGGGCTTGACACAGTCAGTCGGCAAGAACTCAAATCTGACCTGGAGTAAGCAAAACAAAGCAGAACTGAAATTAAAAAAACATGCTATATATATCATAAATAAATGATGTAGACCACACATATAATGAGGGAAAACAAAGACAAATAACATTTTTAAATAATTGTTTTTTTTTGGGAGCTTCTTATTTACTTTTACCCGTAAATACCCGTGTTTTTCCCGCATGGTGGACTGCTGTGCTGGTGGTGGACCTCCATGTCCGGCTCCCCGGCGGCTCGTCGCGCCGCGGCTGGCCGGCCGCCCGCTCCTCTCCCTGGGCGTGCTGCAGCTGCTGCTCGGCCTGAGCTCCGTGGCTCTGTGCTGCGGCGCTCTGACCGTCAGCGACGCCCCGCCAGTGAGACGCGCCTGTCCGCTCTGGGCCGGCTCCTCTGTGAGTGGCTGTTAAGTTATCTTCTTATCGCACACTTACATTATGGAATTAAATTAGTATATTTGACTGTTGTTTATTATATAACATGATATACTACACACTAAACCCAAGCGTTTAGGTTATAAACTGTTTTAAACACATATTTGTAACACTTTTTAAACGTGTCACAGTGTTTAGAACTTTAGATTATAAACAGAAGAACATGTTTAATCGCCTGTAACACTTTTTAAACACATAAACGTGTTTAGTTTTTACAATCAAAGTCAGTCATATTATAGGTGTTTAGAATGTGAACACTAGGTGTTCTCGTGAGGTGTTTGAGTGAACTCGTGTTCTACTGTATTTTATGACCATTAATAAACATTTGGCATTTTATTATTACACACATGGTGTTTAGGTTTAAACGCGTCACATGTTCCAGGGATTTAGCCTATTAAATCATCTCGTAAGTTATCTCGTTATAATACTACACTACTAAAACCATTCAGCAGCACCATGTACTTTTACTTTTCACTCTGTTAAATATCTGTTTTAAAATATATTTACTTAATTTTATTTATTTTATATATTACTTTCTTGGGCTTAATTGGCACATGAGATTAATAGGAAGTGGGCGTGCAAATATATATGGGAAATCATTGCTGCCGATATATATTTATAATAATAATAATAATAATAATAATAATAATAATAGCGCTTATATGGTTCATTCAGCCATGCATTACTGGGATAATATTAAACAGTCATAATATCCTGCATTTCATCAAGTTACAATATTCTTGGAAAGTCCTTGAGACAGTGCATGACACATTGTTGCGAAATAAATCAAATGAAGGAAATCTCCTTATATAGACTTAAGAATGTATTTTATGTTTAAATGGTCATAATGAAGTGCTCTGTGCTCATATAGTGGGTTAAAATTAGCAAACGTTTGGGTCCTATTATAGCTCAGGGGTTCCCAAACCTTTTCACGTCAAGGACCCCCACATTGACACTAATGAGCCCGCGGACCCCCATTTGAAAATGATATGCCAGGGACCCCCATAAGAGAAGATATGCCAGGGACCCCCCATAAGATAAGATATGCCAGGGACCCCCCATAAGAGAAGATATGCCAGGGACCCCCCATAAGATAAGATATGCCAGGGACCCCCCATAAGAGAAGATTATGCCAGGGACCCCCCATAAGAGAAGACCCCCAGGGACCCCCCATAAGAGAAGATATGCCAGGGACCCCCCATAAGAGAAGATATGACAGGGACCCCCCATAAGAGAAGATTATGCCAGGGACCCCCCATAAGAGAAGACCCCCAGGGACCCCCCATAAGAGAAGATATGCCAGGGACCCCCCATAAGAGAAGATATACCAGGGACCCCCATAAGAGAAGATATGACAGGGACCCCCATAAGATAAGATATGCCAGGGACCCCCATAAGAGAAGATATGACAGGGACCCCCCATAAGAGAAGATATGACAGGGACCCCCATAAGATAAGATATGCCAGGGACCCCCATAAGAGAAGATATGACAGGGACCCCCCATAAGAGAAGATATGACAGGGACCCCCATAAGATAAGATATGCCAGGGACCCCCATAAGGGAAGATTATAACAGGGACCCCCATAAGAGAAGATTATGACAGGGACCCCCATAAGAGAAGATTATGACAGGGACCACCCATAAGGGAAGATTATAACAGGGACCCCCATAAGAGAAGATTATGACAGGGACCCCCATAAGAGAAGATTATGACAGGGACCACCCATAAGGGAAGATTATAACAGGGACTCCCCATAAGGGAAGATTATAACAGGGACCCCCCATAAGAGAAGATATGACAGGGACCCCCATAAGAGAAGATTATGACAGGGACCACCCATAAGGGAAGATTATAACAGGGACCCCCATAAGAGAAGATTATGACAGGGACCACCCATAAGGGAAGATTATAACAGGGACCCCCCATAAGGGAAGATTATAACAGGGACCCCCCATAAGGGAAGATTATAACAGGGACCCCCATAAGAGAAGATTATAACAGGGACCCCCCATAAGAGAAGATTATAACAGGGACCCCCCATAAGGGAAGATTATAACAGGGACCCCCATAAGAGAAGATTATAACAGGGACCCCCATAAGAGAAGATTATGACAGGGACCACCCATAAGGGAAGATTATAACAGGGACCCCCCATAAGGGAAGATTATAACAGGGACCCCCATAAGAGAAGATTATGACAGGGACCCCCATAAGAGAAGATTATAACAGGGACCCCCCATAAGAGAAGATTATAACAGGGACCCCCATAAGAGAAGATTATAACAGGGACCCCCATAAGAGAAGATTATAACAGGGACCCCCATAAGAGAAGATTATAACAGGGACCCCCATAAGGGAAGATTATAACAGGGACCCCCATAAGAGAAGATTATGACAGGGACCACCCATAAGGGAAGACTATAACAGGGACTCCCCATAAGGGAAGATTATAACAGGGACCCCCCATAAGAGAAGATATGCCATGGACCCCCATAAGAGAAGACCCCCAGGGACCCCCCATAAGAGAAGACCCCCAGGGACCCCCCATAAGAGAAGACCCCCAGGGACCCCCATAAGAGAAGATATGCCATGGACCCCCATAAGAGAAGACCCCCAGGGACCCCCCATAAGAGAAGACCCCCAGGGACCCCCCATAAGAGAAGACCCCCAGGGACCCCCATAAGAGAAGATTTTGACGGCTCTAGCGGTGACTCTCAACCTGTTTAATTTCAAGGACCCCCAGTTTGACATGCATTAGTCTACGGACCCCCCGTTTAATGGCATTTCTATCTCTGGGACCCCAATTTATTTTTTGTAAAACCACTGTTGGGTCCATTTGGTTCAATTTTTGCACTCTCTGTCTGAGTTACAGACCCATAAGGGTCCATTTGGTTCCATTTGTGCACTCTCTGTCTGAGTTACAGACCCATAAGGGTCCATTTGGTTCCTTATATCTCTAATTGAGCTATAGGTACCCCCTGGAACTCCCTCAAGTACCCCTAGGGGTCCCTGAGGGGTCCCCCCTGCTACAGCTGAGACCTTCATCAGTGCTATAAGGGATATGTCAAGGCCTCTTACACTTATTACATAATCATCTAATCGTAATTATTTGAGATAATCACAATTATTTTTGCCATAATCATCATAATTGTTTGCATGTTTGAAAAATGTTCATACATTTTCAAACATTTTTTTAAAGTAGCAAAAAATGGCTGATCTGTATACAAGCTTACAAAAACAAGTATACCAGTATAACATTACATTATTAAATATGTCGGCAATTTCTCTGTTTCTCTTTAGTTATCTGCAACTGTTGTTTACAAAGCTTTAAAAAACGGAAATATATCTTTATTCATATATGTTCCAATGTTCAGTAACAAAAAAGACAATTCAAATGTTACTCGTTTATCTGTATGACAGTTAATCGTCAACTTAAATTGTTTAATCGCGACAGTCGTCTTATTGTGTGTGTGTGTGTGTGTGTGTGTGTGTGTGTGTGTGTGTGTGTGTGTGTGTGTGTGTGTGTGTGTGTGTAGGTCATTCTCTCAGGTATCGTAGGGCTGACAACATGGAGGAGACCAGTACTGTTGCTGGTAAGACACATGGTGCTCATATCTACCTTAATGCTTGATTGATTGATTGAAGTATTTATTAACAGTTTGCAGAATTACAGTCCATTTCAAGCACAACTAAATACAAAAACTGTTAACTGTGAGTGGACGACCCAATAAAGCACTATACGCTTGTTTACAACAGGGTCCACCATGTTCAATTCATCGTAACATTTAGAGACGTACAAATATACACTTCTACACACTAAACCCAAGCGTTTAGGTTATAAACTGTTTTAAACACATATTTGTAACACTTTTTAAACGTGTCACAGTGTTTAGATTATAAACAGGAGAAGAACATGTTTAATCGCCTGTAACACTTTTTAAACACATAAACGTGTTTAGTTTTTACAATCAAAGTCAGTCATATTATAGGTGTTTAGAATTTGAACACTAGGAGTTCTCGTGAGGTGTTTGAGTGAACTCGTGTTCTACTGTATTTTATGACCATTAATAAACACTTGGCATTTTATTATTACACACTGGTGTTTAGGTTTAAACGTGTCACATGTTCCATGGATTTACAGTGTATAATATATAGCCCAAAAAATCACACCTGTGTGAAGTGAGGGTCGCTCTTATCATCTTAAAACATCAATTACAACATGTTAGTTTGAGCAACGGGTGCCGTTTGTTTTAGTCCTCAACACAAACATCACATTTCTCTTTATTGTCTATGGGGGCGTTTACTTAGACAAGCATCATTGAAAAACAAACATTAAAGCTGTATAAAGAATCAATAATAAGCAGACTTGGCAACCTGACTGTAGAAAGTAACAGTACAGTAAAGAACCTGGGGGTTATTATTGATTCTGAATTGCATTTTAATTCACACATTAATCATGTTACCAAGATTGCCTTTTTTCACCTTAGAAATATTGCACGAATCAGAGCCTATGTGTCCTTGGACGATGCAAAAACGCTAATCCACGCCTTTGTTTTTTCTCGGCTTGATTACTGCAATGCGCTCTTTTCAGGACTGCCTAAGAAAACGACTGACAGATTACAATTTGTCCAAAATGTAGCAGCCAGAGTTTTAACTAGAACTAAGATGAGAGAACATATTACTCCAGTTTTGGCATCACTGCACTGGCTTCCGGTTGTTTTTAGGATTGATTTTAAAATTATTTTACTTGTCTATAAAGCTCTCAATGGTCTCGCACCTTCCTACCTACATGACTGCCTGCCTAAATATGTCCCAAACCGCCCCCTAAGGTCTTCCACTGCTGGCCTGCTCGCTTTGCCTAAAAAAATGGCAACAAAAAAATATGGTGAGGCAGCTTTTTGCTTCTACGGCCCAACAGCCTGGAATAAACTCCCATTCGAGCTCAGACACGCACCCTCTGTAGACATTTTTAAATCTCAACTCAAGACTCACCTCTTCACTCTTGCTTTTAGTTGAGTTTTACTATGCACGTCCCTACCCTGCCCTGACTGATTTGCTGCATGTGGTGTTTTTATTTGTTTTTATTTATTTTATGTTCTTATATTCAATTTTGTTCTTTGCCATTGTTCTATCATTTTAACTACTTGTGTTTTATTGTATTCTATTTCTGTGTCCTGCCCTGTGAAGCACTTTGAGCTGCATTTATGTATGAAAGGTGCTAATAAGGTACAAATAAAGTTTATTATTATTAGTATATAGGAGGGGCTAACGCACAGGTCACTGGAAATTAGACAGGCATTATTATACAATGGCATTTAGAGAGGGAACGGACAGCTATAGTTGTTGCTTCCACTCCTAACTTGTCGTTGTTAACACATTAACACTTTGCCCTTTTCCCTCTGCAATACCTCTTTTCAACCAGTAGGTGTCCTACCCGACCACATACTCTAAATGTCTCAGTAGAAGAGGGCCAAGCTAAAACTGTCAGTATTATTTTTATTATTGTGTAAACACAGTAAAAAGCCACATTTCCATCTATGAGGCCAAACCCTCAAATGAACAAAATTACATAACATTTTTGGGGTCCTTGACATGAAATATTTTGAGGACCACTGAGATAGAAATGTAGGTTTTTCAGAAAACTGTTTAGTATTTAGATTTATTTTGTTGAATCGTCGTCAGGTCTAAACGGGTTAATAATCACACCTGTGTGAAGTGAGGGGCGCTCTTATCGTCATACATGCACCATAATAATACATCATCTCATTCCGGCCAATCAGAATGTGCGTCCTCACCTTCGTCTTCAATGTTTGTGTTTACACAAACATTTGCACATTCATTGTCATTTAATGTTTGTGTTTACACACACCCACAAAGCTGGACATAGGAGGGGCGAGCGCCCCTCAAAACCATCAAAAGTAACCCACCCACCCACACAGCTCCGTAAGCCGTAAGGGAGTGGTTGCCCCACCCAGCCACCCAGCCAGCCAGCCACCCACACACACAGCTCCATAAGAGAGTGGTTGCACCACTCAACAAAAAAAAAAGAATTACACGATGGGAACTATGCAAAAAAAAGAGAGAAAAGAGGTGAGTAGCACCACTCAGTTCACACAGGTGTGATTTCTTACTTGTAAAACTGCGACGTGACAATAAAGTTAACGTTGATTCGGATTCTTTGTGCCACGTTTAATGGGCTCTCCCCACTCTGTCTGGTTCTGTGTGGTTCTTACACTCTGTGTGGTTCTGTGTGGTTCTTACACTCTGTGTGGTTCTGTGTGGTTCTTACACTCTGTCTGGTTCTGATCTGGTTCTCCCACTCTGTCTGGTTCTGTCTGGTTCTCCCACTCTGTCTGGTTCTGTGTGGTTCTTCTCTCCGTTCAGGTCAATGTGTTCGTGCTCCTCTCGGTGATGTGTGTTCTTCTCAACCTGTCTGCGTTCATCCTGTGCTCCCAGGGAGCCCAGCTGGTGTCCAGCATGAACTCCTGCACACTGGTGAGTCTGTGCATGCGTGTGTGCGTGCGTCTGTGCGCGCGCGCGTGCGTGCGTGCGTCTGTGCGCGCGTGCGCGCGTCTGTGCGCGCGTGTCTGTGCGGACCATGTAGTGTGCAGTGTTGTTTTTGGAAGCAAATTTCTATTTTAGTTTTAGTCATTAGTCTCCTGAATAGTTTTCACTTAGTTTTAGTCACATTTTAGTCACCTGGAATGTTCTAGTCTAGTGTTTAGTCTAGTTTTAGTCGACTAAATGTCATACGATTTTAGTCGACTAAATCTACAGTTGATTTAGTCGACTAAAATTAATGTGTTTTGACAGGCCTTGATGTCGTTGTAATGACATATTTTACACTTTGGTTGCATGCTGAAAATAGCAGATATAGATCTGCTATTTTCAGCATGCAACCCAGCATACAACTGGATAGTCCCTTCCTAACATTTTAGTCTAGTTTTTATTTGTTGACGAAATTGTCCGTATATTTCTTAGTTTTAGTCATCATAGATTTGTTTTTATTTAGTTTTTAATAGTCAGTGAAAAAAGGTAGTCGACGAACATTTTTCATCTTAGTTTTAGACAGTCGACGAGAACAACACTGGTAGTGTGGACCATGTAGTGTGGACCATGTAGTGTGGACCATGTAGTGTGGACCATGTAGTGTGGACCATGTAGTGTGGACCATGTAGTGTGGACCATGTAGTGTGGACCATGTAGTGTGGACCATGTAGTGTGGACCATGTAGTGTGGACCATGTAGTGTGGACCATGTAGTGTGGACCATGTGGTGTGGACCATGTAGTGTGGACCATGTAGGCTCTGTAAACGTAACACATGTCTTCCAGAGTGAGACGGGGGACGTGTGTCACTGCTGTTCCCTCAGCCTGACGTCCCAATGTCCAGAAGACGAGCTGCTTCTCCTGTCCGCTGGAAGCCCCTGCAGCTCCATGAGAACGCTCCTCAAGGTACGTCCTGGTCTTCTCCTGTCTCCTCAAGGTACGTCCTGGTCTTCTCCTGTCTCCTCAAGGTACGTCCTGGTCTTCTCCTGTCTCCTCAAGGTACGTCCTGGTCTTCTCCTGTCTCCTCAAGGTACGTCCTGGTCTTCTCCTGTCTCCTCAAGGTATGTCCTGGTCTTCTCCTGTCTCCTCAAGGTACGTCCTGGTCTTCTCCTGTCTCCTCAAGGTACGTCCTGGTCTTCTCCTGTCTCCTCAAGGTACGTCCTGGTCTTCTCCTGTCTCCTCAAGGTATGTCCTGGTCTTCTCCTGCCTCCTCAAGGTACGTCCTGGTCTTCTCCTGTCTCCTCAAGGTACTGTAGGTCCTGGTCTTCTCCTGCCTCCTCAAGGTACGTCCTGGTCTTCTCCTGTCTCCTCAAGGTACGTCCTGGTCTTCTCCTGCCTCCTCAAGGTATGTCCTGGGCTTCTCCTGTCTCCTCAAGGTATGTCCTGGTCTTTTCCTGTCTCCTCAAGGTATGTCCTGGTCTTTTCCTGTCTCCTCAAGGTACGTCCTGGTCTTCTCCTGTCTCCTCAAGGTACGTCCTGGTCTTCTCCTGTCTCCTCAAGGTACGTCCTGGTCTTCTCCTGTCTCCTCAAGGTACGTCCTGGTCTTCTCCTGTCTCCTCAAGGTACGTCCTGGTCTTCTCCTGTCTCCTCAAGGTACGTCCTGGTCTTCTCCTGTCTCCTCAAGGTACGTCCTGGTCTTCTCCTGTCTCCTCAAGGTACGTCCTGGTCTTCTCCTGTCTCCTCAAGGTACGTCCTGGTCTTCTCCTGTCTCCTCAAGGTACGTCCTGGTCTTCTCCTGTCTCCTCAAGGTACGTCCTGGTCTTCTCCTGTCTCCTCAAGGTACGTCCTGGTCTTCTCCTGTCTCCTCAAGGTACGTCCTGGTCTTCTCCTGTCTCCTCAAGGTACTGTAGGTCCTGGTCTTCTCCTGTCTCCTCAAGGTATGTCCTGGTCTTCTCCTGTCTCCTCAAGGTATGTCCTGGTCTTCTCCTGTCTCCTCAAGGTATGTCCTGGTCTTCTCCTGTCTCCTCAAGGTACGTCCTGGTCTTCTCCTGTCTCCTCAAGGTACGTCCTGGTCTTCTCCTGTCTCCTCAAGGTACGTCCTGGTCTTCTCCTGTCTCCTCAAGGTATGTCCTGGTCTTCTCCTGCCTCCTCAAGGTACTGTAGGTCCTGGTCTTCTCCTGCCTCCTCAAGGTATGTCCTGGTCTTCTCCTGTCTCCTCAAGGTACGTCCTGGTCTTCTCCTGTCTCCTCAAGGTACGTCCTGGTCTTCTCCTGTCTCCTCAAGGTATGTCCTGGTCTTCTCCTGTCTCCTCAAGGTACGTCCTGGTCTTCTCCTGTCTCCTCAAGGTATGTCCTGGTCTTCTCCTGTCTCCTCAAGGTACGTCCTGGTCTTCTCCTGTCTCCTCAAGGTACGTCCTGGTCTTCTCCTGTCTCCTCAAGGTATGTCCTGGTCTTCTCCTGTCTCCTCAAGGTATGTCCTGGTCTTCTCCTGTCTCCTCAAGGTACGTCCTGGTCTTCTCCTGTCTCCTCAAGGTACGTCCTGGTCTTCTCCTGTCTCCTCAAGGTACGTCCTGGTCTTCTCCTGTCTCCTCAAGGTACTGTAGGTCCTGGTCTTCTCCTGCCTCCTCAAGGTACGTCCTGGTCTTCTCCTGTCTCCTCAAGGTACGTCCTGGTCTTCTCCTGTCTCCTCAAGGTACGTCCTGGTCTTCTCCTGTCTCCTCAAGGTATGTCCTGGTCTTCTCCTGTCTCCTCAAGGTACGTCCTGGTCTTCTCCTGTCTCCTCAAGGTACGTCCTGGTCTTCTCCTGTCTCCTCAAGGTACGTCCTGGTCTTCTCCTGTCTCCTCAAGGTACGTCCTGGTCTTCTCCTGTCTCCTCAAGGTACGTCCTGGTCTTCTCCTGTCTCCTCAAGGTACGTCCTGGTCTTCTCCTGTCTCCTCAAGGTACGTCCTGGTCTTCTCCTGTCTCCTCAAGGTACGTCCTGGTCTTCTCCTGTCTCCTCAAGGTACGTCCTGGTCTTCTCCTGTCTCCTCAAGGTACGTCCTGGTCTTCTCCTGTCTCCTCAAGGTACGTCCTGGTCTTCTCCTGTCTCCTCAAGGTACGTCCTGGTCTTCTCCTGTCTCCTCAAGGTACGTCCTGGTCTTCTCCTGTCTCCTCAAGGTACGTCCTGGTCTTCTCCTGTCTCCTCAAGGTACGTCCTGGTCTTCTCCTGTCTCCTCAAGGTACGTCCTGGTCTTCTCCTGTCTCCTCAAGGTACGTCCTGATCTTCTCCTGTCTCCTCAAGGTACGTCCTGATCTTCTCCTGTCTCCTCAAGGTACGTCCTGGTCTTCTCCTGTCTCCTCAAGGTACGTCCTGGTCTTCTCCTGTCTCCTCAAGGTACGTCCTGGTCTTCTCCTGTCTCCTCAAGGTACGTCCTGGTCTTCTCCTGTCTCCTCAAGGTACGTCCTGATCTTCTCCTGTCTCCTCAAGGTACGTCCTGGTCTTCTCCTGTCTCCTCAAGGTACGTCCTGGTCTTCTCCTGTCTCCTCAAGGTACGTCCTGGTCTTCTCCTGTCTCCTCAAGGTACGTCCTGGTCTTCTCCTGTCTCCTCAAGGTATGTCCTGGGCTTCTCCTGTCTCCTCAAGGTACGTCCTGATCTTCTCCTGTCTCCTCAAGGTACGTCCTGGTCTTCTCCTGTCTCCTCAAGGTACGTCCTGGTCTTCTCCTGTCTCCTCAAGGTACGTCCTGGTCTTCTCCTGTCTCCTCAAGGTATGTCCTGGGCTTCTCCTGTCTCCTCAAGGTACGTCCTGATCTTCTCCTGTCTCCTCAAGGTACGTCCTGGTCTTCTCCTGTCTCCTCAAGGTACGTCCTGGTCTTCTCCTGTCTCCTGGAAGCTCCTGCAGCTCCATGAGAACGCTCCTCAAGGTACTGTAGGTCCTACGCTAACGGTACACACCGGCTAAACCTAAACCTAAACCTAAACCTAACCCTGACCCTAAACCTAAACCTAACCCTAAACCTGACCCTAAACCTGACCCTGACCCTAAACCTAAACCTAAACCTAACCCTAAACCTGACCCTGACCCTAAACCTAAACCTAACCCTATACCTAAACCTAACCCTAAACCTAACCCTGACCCTAAACCTAACCCTAAACCTAACCCTAAACCTAACCCTGACCCTAAACCTAAACCTAACCCTAAACCTAAACCTAAACCTAACCCTAAACCTAACCCTAAACCTAAACCTGACCACATGAGGAAGCCACGTAGTCGAAGCGGTGGTGCGTCAGAATCCCTGCAGGTCATACCTATTCTCATGCACACTATTCTCATGCACACTATTCTCATGCACACCTATTCTCATGCACACCTATTCTCATGCACACTATTCTCATGCACACCTATTCTCATGCACACCTATTCTCATGCACACTATTCTCATGCACACCTATTCTCATGCACACCTATTCTCATGCACACCTATTCTCATGCACACCTGCTCTCATGCACACATAATGCTCAGAAGTCCATTTACTCAAGTACAGTAGCCTACTTTATTGTCGCTATGTCTTAGTTTAATTTCATTTAGTTTATTAGCACATTGTATACGCAGGACGCAGTTATTGCAAGAATAGGTAGAAGCGCTTACTTAATTCTATGCTCAATTATGGTACTTATACAGTTCTTAATATAAGTTTGTAACATTCATTTAAAGTGAAAGAAGAGAGTTCAAAGTAATCAAAGCTTATTTTTATATGTTAGGGCTGTAAAACTATTTAAAAAAAAATCAGTTTAATGATTTAATAATGAATCATGATTAATCACCTTTTGAACTATGTACAGAATATGCCGTGCTTTTCTGTATAATATTGTTGTGGAAATGATAAATGTCAGAAGGCGGATATTTAACATACATATGTACGGTATGTATATTTTATTCTTTATAACATATCCAGTGTGGTCGGATGGTGTCTCTCTGTCTCTCGCCCCGTTGTCGTTCTATGTGATTTGAGCGTTACACATTTTAATCTAATTAATTACGCAAATTAATTAACTCCATTAACTCAGATAATTTGTTTTGTTTGTTGTGCTTGCAGGAGGTTCTCTTTGGGCTGTCTGCGCTGAATGCTCTGTCCACCGCTGTGTGTCTGCTGGCCGCCGGCCTCCACTACCTCCAGATGTTCACCACCAGGTCACCATGGAGGGTAGGTAGACCTCAGGTACCTCCAGATGTTCACCACCAGACCACCATGGAGGGTAGGTAGACCTCCACTACCTCCAGATGTTCACCACCAGGTCACCATGGAGGGTAGGTAGACCTCAGGTACCTCCAGATGTTCACCACCAGACCACCATGGAGGGTAGGTAGACCTCAGGTACCTCCAGATGTTCACCACCAGACCACCATGGAGGGTAGGTAGGCCTCCACTACCTCCAGATGTTCACCACCAGGTCACCATGGAGGGTAGGTAGACCTCAGGTACCTCCAGATGTTCACCACCAGGTCACCGTGGAGGGTAGGTAGACCTCAGGTACCTCCAGATGTTCACCACCAGACCACCATGGAGGGTAGGTAGACCTCAGGTACCTCCAGATGTTCACCACCAGACCACCATGGAGGGTAGGTAGGCCTCCACTACCTCCAGATGTTCACCACCAGGTCACCATGGAGGGTAGGTAGACCTCAGGTACCTCCAGATGTTCACCACCAGGTCACCATGGAGGGTAGGTAGACCTCAGGTACCTCCAGATGTTCACCACCAGGTCACCATGGAGGGTAGGTAGACCTCAGGTACCTCCAGATGTTCACCACCAGGTCACCATGGAGGGTAGGTAGACCTCCACTACTTCCAGATGTTCACCACCAGACCTCCATGGAGGGTAGGTAGGCCTCAGGTACCTCCAGATGTTCACCACCAGGTCACCATGGAGGGTAGGTAGACCTCAGGTACCTCCAGATGTTCACCACCAGGTCACCATGGAGGGTAGGTAGACCTCAGGTACCTCCAGATGTTCACCACCAGGCCACCATGGAGGGTAGGTAGACCTCAGGTACCTCCAGATGTTCACCACCAGGTCACCATGGAGGGTAGGTAGACCTCCACTACTTCCAGATGTTCACCACCAGACCTCCATGGAGGGTAGGTAGGCCTCAGGTACCTCCAGATGTTCACCACCAGGTCACCATGGAGGGTAGGTAGACCTCAGGTACCTCCAGATGTTCACCACCAGGTCACCATGGAGGGTAGGTAGACCTCAGGTACCTCCAGATGTTCACCACCAGGTCACCATGGAGGGTAGGTAGACCTCAGGTACCTCCAGATGTTCACCACCAGGTCACCATGGAGGGTAGGTAGACCTCCACTACTTCCAGATGTTCACCACCAGACCTCCATGGAGGGTAGGTAGACCTCAGGTACCTCCAGATGTTCACCACCAGGCCAGCATGGAGGGTAGGTAGGCCTCAGGTACCTCCAGATGTTCACCACCAGGTCACCATGGAGGGTAGGTAGGCCTCAGGTACCTCCAGATGTTCACCACCAGGTCACCATGGAGGGTAGGTAGACCTCAGGTACCTCCAGATGTTCACCACCAGGTCACCATGGAGGGTAGGTAGACCTCAGGTACCTCCAGATGTTCACCACCAGGTCACCATGGAGGGTAGGTAGGCCTCCACTACCTCCAGATGTTCACCACCAGGTCACCATGGAGGGTAGGTAGGCCTCAGGTACCTCCAGATGTTCACCACCAGGTCACCATGGAGGGTAGGTAGACCTCAGGTACCTCCAGATGTTCACCACCAGGTCACCATGGAGGGTAGGTAGACCTCAGGTACCTCCAGATGTTCACCACCAGGTCACCATGGAGGGTAGGTAGACCTCAGGTACCTCCAGATGTTCACCATATGAAAAGGCTTGAAAACCACTGAAATAATTGATCGATTATATTTGATTAAAACCCATTCTGGGCGGGAACCCCTTTTAGTGTTATAGCAATACGTTATGATTTAGCTATTGAAAAATAGCAGATCTACAAGCTCATAGCTTGTAGGTCTTGAAAAATGACTGACGACTGACATAGAAACATAGCTTTTTCAGAAAACTGTCAGGATGTAGAAGACATTTTTAGACTCTGATCTCAGGTCAGAATGGTAAAACTGTCAGGATGTAGAAGACATTTTTAGAATCTGATCTCAGGTCAGAATGGGTTAAAAACCGACCCGTTGTTGTTGTTGTTGTTGTTGTTGTTGTTGTGACAGACGGAGGGGTCAAGGGTCACCGTAGAGGACGGGGCAGAAGCGGACCCTCTTCCCGATCCCGATGAGTTCGTGGCCCCGGCCCCTCCCCCCTCCTACTTCTCCATGTTCTACTCCTACACGCCACGCCTGGCTCGCAGGTAACTCGTTATTTTAAATTTATTCACATTTATCACCCCTGTGTCAATCATCTAATGTGATCCTGGGCTCTACACACCCTCCACCAACCTAGTCCCCATATATGGGGGACAAGGGGAGACCAACCTAGTCCCCATATATGGGGGACAAGGGGAGACCAACCTAGTCCCCATATATGGGGGACAAGGGGAGACCAACCTAGTCCCCATATATGGGGGACAAGGGGAGACCAACCTAGTCCCCATATATGGGGCACAAGGGGAGACCAACCTAGTCCCCATATATGGGGGACAAGGGGAGACCAACCTAGTCCCCATATATGGGGGACAAGGGGAGACCAACCTAGTCCCCATATATGGGGGACAAGGGGAGACCAACCTAGTCCCCATATATGGGGCACAAGGGGAGACCAACCTAGTCCCCATATATGGGGGACAAGGGGAGACCAACCTAGTCCCCATATATGGGGGACAAGGGGAGAGCAACCTAGTCCCCATATATGGGGACAAGGGGAGAGCAACCTAGTCCCCATATATGGGGGACAAGGGGAGAGCAACCTAGTCCCCATATATGGGGGACAAGGGGAGAGCAACCTAGTCCCCATATATGGGGGACAAGGGGAGACCAACCTAGTCCCCATATATGGGGGACAAGGGGAGAGCAACCTAGTCCCCATATATGGGGGACAAGGGGAGACCAACCTAGTCCCCATATATGGGGGACAAGGGGAGAGCAACGGACTTGAACTCATGCTTCCTTCATGCCTGAGTGTCCAAGTTGCTCCTTTACACCTGACAGGGGGGAGTTTCCCTGGTTGGACGTAGCGCGTGGAAGGAACACGTTATTCCAACCAGTTCCTTTCCCCTCCATCAGGCGCCCCGGCTGGCCAGGGGGAGGCAGTATAGAGACCAGGATTACTGCATGTTTTTTGTGAGGGTCATCATTTTATATATTCGGTTATTAATTTATTTTTTTGATTCGAATATTCGAATATGGAATATTCGTTGGCAGCACTAATGTATTGTGTGTGTGCGTGCGTGTGTGTGTGTGTGTGCGTGCGTGCGTGTGTGTGCGTGCGTGTGTGTGTGCGGTGCGTGGCGCGTCAGAATGTTCGGGGACAGTGCCGTCGTCCCTCACGCCTCCGGGGGGGTCAGGATGAAAGGGGCGGAGCTCTTCCCTCCCTCGGACCCGCCCCCTCCCTACGAGGAGGTCGCTGGTAGCTCCGCCCACAACGCCGCCGGCACCACCGTCGCACAGGTGATTACCTTTTATGGTCACTGTAGTTCCACACTCACTCCAGAGGGCCACTATAGTTCCACACTCACTCCAGAGGGCCACTATAGTTCCACACTCACTCCAGAGGGCCACTATAGTTCCACCCTCACTCCAGAGGGCCACTATAGTTCCACACTCACTCCAGAGGGCCACTATAGTTCCACACTCACTCCAGAGGGCCTCTATAGTTCCACACTCACTCCAGAGGGCCACTATAGTTCCACACTCACTCCAGAGGGCCACTATAGTTCCACACTCACTCCATGAGGGTCACTATAGTTCCACACTCACTCCAGAGGGCCACTATAGTTCCACTCTCACTCCAGAGGGCCACTATAGTTCCACACTCACTCCATGAGGGTCACTATAGTTCCACACTCACTCCAGAGGGCCACTATAGTTCCACACTCACTCCAGAGGGTCACTATAGTTCCACACTCACTCCATGAGGGTCACTATAGTTCCACTCTCACTCCAGAGGGCCACTATAGTTCCACACTCACTCCAGAGGGCCACTATATTTCCACACTCACTCCAGAGGGCCACTATAGTTCCACACTCACTCCAGAGGGCCACTATAGTTCCACACTCACTCCAGAGGGCCACTATAGTTCCACACTCACTCCAGAGGGCCACTATAGTTCCACACTCACTCCAGAGGGCCACTATAGTTCCACACTCACTCCAGAGGGCCACTATAGTTCCACACTCACTCCAGAGGGCCACTATAGTTCCACACTCACTCCAGAGGGCCACTATAGTTCCACACTCACTCCAGAGGGTCACTATAGTTCCACACTCACTCCATGAGGGTCACTATAGTTCCACACTCACTCCAGAGGGCCACTATAGTTCCACTCTCACTCTGGAGTGAGTGTGGAAATACAGTGCATCTGGGTATTCACACTCCTTCACTTTTACCACATTTTGCTTTTGTTACAGCCTCATTTCAAAATGGATTAAATGTGATTTTTTTCCTCTGTGGTTAAACTCCTGAACTATCTCCCAACAATGACCACCTAGCCAGATATTATCCATTACATATTATCATATTATTATTATATTATCCCTTATATATTATTATATTATTATTATATTATCCCTTATATATTATTCTGTTCTGTTTTCAGGAGACGGAGCTGAGTACAATCACATGTAACACCCCTGTCAGAGGTAGGGTACACACACACACACACACACACACACACACACACACACACACACACACACACACACACACACACACACACACACACACACACACACTGAATATGAGTGCCAGACAAGCTTACAATTTACTTCTCTCCATATTGTTTTCTATGTTGTGTGTGTGTGTCTTTGTGCGTGCGTGCGTGCCAGTGTTATTTTCGTCGACTAAAACTAAGAGGAAAAATGTTTCGTCGACTACCTTTTTCCACTGATGGAAACTAAATAGAAACTAAATAGAAACTAAATGACTAAATATACTGACAATTTCGGCAACAGATGAAAAACTAGACTAAAATGTTAGGAAGGGACTAGTGGACAAGAGATCCAGTATAAGTCATTTTACACTTGGTAAGCATGCTGAAAATATTTTCAGCAAGTGTAAAATCTGTCATTACGACGGCATCAAGGCCCGCCAAAATACATTTTAGTCGACTGAATCAACTGTAGATTTAGTCAGATATTTTGGTCGGATTTGACAGATATTTAGTCGACTAAAACTAGACTAAAACATTCCGGGTGACTAAAATGTGACTAAAACTAAATGAAAACTATCCAAGAGATTACGACTAAAACTGAAATCAAAATTTGCTGCCAAAAACACCACTGTGTGTGTGTGTGTGTGTGTGTGTGTGTGTGTGTGTGTGTGTGTGTGTGTGTGTGTGTGTGTGTGTGTGTGTGTGTGTGTGTGTGTGTGTGTGTGTGTGTGTGTGTGTGTGTGTGTGTGTGTGTGTGTGTGTGTGTGTGTGTGTGTGTGTGTGTGTGTGTGTGTGTGTCCAGGTCCAGTGTCAGACACCTGTCTCCAGATAGTGTTGGCGGTATCGGGGGGGTCACTGCCCCCCACTCCTCCCCAGGTTAGTTAGTTATCATACTGTTATTGTCTCCACCAGGCCGAAGGCATGGGGAGAGAGTATGTTTTATTGTCTCCACCAGGCCGAAGGCATGGGGAGAGAGTATGTTTTATTGTCTCCACCAGGCCGAAGGCATGGGGAGAGAGTATGTTTTATTGTCTCCACCAGGCTGAAGGCATGGGGAGAGAGTATGTTTTATTGTCTCCACCAGGCTGAAGGCATGGGGAGAGAGTATGTTTGTCTCCACCAGGCCGAAGGCATGGGGAGAGAGTATGTTTTACTGTCTCCACCAGGCCGAAGGCATGGGGAGAGAGTATGTTTGTCTCCACCAGGCCGAAGGCATGGGGAGAGAGTATGTTTTACTGTCTCCACCAGGCCGAAGGCATGGGGAGAGAGTATGTTTTATTGTCTCCACCAGGCTGAAGGCATGGGGAGAGAGTATGTTTTATTGTCTCCACCAGGCTGAAGGCATGGGGAGAGAGTATGTTTTATTGTCTCCACCAGGCTGAAGGCATGGGGAGAGAGTATGTTTTATTGTCTCCTCTAGGCCGAAGGCATGGGGAGAGAGTATGTTTTATTGTCTCCACCAGGCCGAAGGCATGGGGAGAGAGTATGTTTTATTGTCTCCACCAGGCCGAAGGCATGGGGAGAGAGTCTGTTTTATTGTCTCCACCAGGCTGAAGGCATGGGGAGAGAGTATGTTTAGTTGTCTCCACCAGGCCGAAGGCACGGGGAGAGAGTATGTTTTACTGTCTCCACCAGGCTGAAGGCATGGGGAGAGAGTATGTTTGTCTCCACCAGGCCGAAGGCATGGGGAGAGAGTATGTTTTATTGTCTCCACCAGGCCAAAGGCATGGGGAGAGAGTCTGTTTTATTGCCTCCACCAGGCCGAAGGCATGGGGAGAGAGTATGTTTTATTGTCTCCACCAGGCTGAAGGCATGGGGAGAGAGTATGTTTGTCTCCACCAGGCCGAAGGCATGGGGAGAGAGTATGTTTGTCTCCACCAGGCTGAAGGCATGGGGAGAGAGTATGTTTTATTGTCTCCACCAGGCCGAAGGCATGGGGAGAGAGTATGTTTTATTGTCTCCACCAGGCTGAAGGCATGGGGAGAGAGTATATTTGTCTCCACCAGGCTGAAGGCATGGGGAGAGAGTATGTTTTATTGTCTCCACCAGGCTGAAGGCATGGGGAGAGAGTCTGTTTTGTTGTCTCCACCATGAAGGCATGGGGAGAGAGTATGTTTTATTGTCTCCACCAGGCTGAAGGCATGGGGAGAGAGTATGTTTTATTGTCTCCACCAGGCTGAAGGCATGGGGAGAGAGTATGTTTAGTTGTCTCCACCAGGCCGAAGGCATGGGGAGAGAGTATGTTTTATTGTCTCCACCAGGCTGAAGGCATGGGGAGAGAGTCTGTTTGTCTCCACCATGAAGGCATGGGGAGAGAGTATGTTTGTCTCCACCAGGCCGAAGGCATGGGGAGAGATTATTTTTTATTGTCTCCACCAGGCCGAAGGCATGGGGAGAGAGTATGTTTGTCTCCACCAGGCCGAAGGCATGGGGAGAGAGTATGTTTGTCTCCACCAGGCTGAAGGCATGGGGAGAGAGTCTGTTTGTCTCCACCAGGCTGAAGGCATGGGGAGAGAGTATGTTTTATTGTCTCCACCAGGCTGAAGGCATGGGGAGAGAGTATGTTTTATTGTCTCCACCAGGCTGAAGGCATGGGGAGAGAGTATGTTTAGTTGTCTCCACCAGGCCGAAGGCATGGGGAGAGAGTATGTTTTATTGTCTCCACCAGGGAGGTACTGACTCTGTCCTCTCGCCCCCCCCCCCCCCCCCCCCCCCCCTCAGCAGGAGCAGGCTGGTCCAGGAGAACAGCAGAGAGCTGTGGCGTCCCTGCCCCACCAGAGGGCACCACAGATGCGCCGATCCAACAGCGACCCTCTTCTAACAGAGCTCACAACTAAAGGTCTGTGTTAGGGGGGGGGGGGCGGGTATTTTTATTTTTTAATCTGTATTTAATGAGTAAAAACCACATCTCTTTTACACAGTGTGAACTGACCAGAAGAGGCAAAATAAGTGACACAGATCTGCCAGTAACAAAAAATACACAACAAGGATAACAGGACATTGTCCTTTGTGTAGGAGGACGAGAACAGCTGATTTGCTCGTCCACATATGACGTAAATTCTCCATTCATTGTCGTTGGGAATGGAATGTTTGTGTAAGACGGACATCTACACTAATGGCTGAATATAAAAAGATATTGAATTTCAGTTTCACAAATTTGTTTTCAAATGGTGGAAATAGCCGATCTACAAGCTAAAACTATACGTTTAATTCAGTGTAGGCAAGGCATGGTTTTATCTGTATAGCACATTTCAACAACACGACGGCAATTCAATAATCTTTACACAGAACATCAAGCAAAGGAAACAGTTACAGTGCAGAAGAGAAAAGGAAAAAATACGTCTTCTGGGCCAAAATGAAAATTTGGCGCCAACATTTAATTTTTGTGACCTTTTATTTCTTTTTTAAGAACCCCGGGTTAGCACAGCCATTACAGGAGAGGGAAACGACAATGATGTATGCGTATAACATAATACAAAACAAATATGATGGAATCCAAAACAAAACGTGACAATGATTTGGCAAACGTTTTTAACTCAAATCTTTGCTTCTGGTATAGTGGCGCTCAACCTTTTCCATGTCAAGGACCTCCAGAATTATATGTAATTGGCCGTCGACCCCCATCTGAAAATATGTTGTTCCAGTGCGGTCTTGATATTGGAAGGTCGCTAGTTCGTATCCCCGGACCGGCACGTTAAAATTACCACCGCTGAAGTGCCCTTGAGCAAGGCATTGAAACCTCTATACCATGAAATGTTCTATGAGCAGGGCCTGGCTGTAAACAAGTTCTTGAGCTTAGTCCAGTTACCCTGGGTAAACATAGTACCTTTCCTTTCCTTAGTGCAGTTACCCTGGGTAAACATAGTACCTTTCCTTTCCTTAGTCCAGTTACCCTGGGTAAACATAGTACCTTTCCTTTCCTTAGTCCAGTTACCCTGCAGGGTAAACATAGTACCTTTCCTTTCCTTAGTCCAGTTACCCTGGGTAAACATAGTACCTTTCCTTTCCTTAGTCCAGTTACCCTGGGTAAACATAGTACCTTTCCTTTCCTTAGTCCAGTTACCCTGGGTAAACATAGTACCTTTCCTTTCCTTAGTCCAGTTACCCTGGGTAAACATGGTACCTTTCCTTTCCTTAGTCCAGTTACCCTGGGTAAACATAGTACCTTTCCTTTCCTTAGTCCAGTTACCCTGGGTAAACATAGTACCTTTCCTTTCCTTAGTCCAGTTACCCTGGGTAAACATAGTACCTTTCCTTTCCTTAGTCCAGTTACCCTGGGTAAACATAGTACCTTTCCTTTCCTTAGTCCAGTTACCCTGGGTAAACATGGTACCTTTCCTTTCCTTAGTCCAGTTACCCTGGGTAAACATAGTACCTTTCCTTTCCTTAGTCCAGTTACCCTGGGTAAACATAGTACCTTTCCTTTCCTTAGTCCAGTTACCCTGGGTAAACATAGTACCTTTCCTTTCCTTAGTCCAGTTACCCTGGGTAAACATAGTACCTTTCCTTTCCTTAGTCCAGTTACCCTGCAGGGTAAACATAGTACCTTTCCTTACCTGTCGATCTAACCTGTGTTCCTCTCTGCCCACGTGTAGCGGTATCGGTGGTGACCCCAGACCCCCCCCATCGTCACCGCCACGCCCGCGTGACGTCCGACTCGGCCACGCAGACGTCCGACTCCCACCCCCCCACGCTGCTGGTCGCCGCCGGCCCCCCCTCGTCCAGGAACGACAGCGTTTCGGCGGTGTCGGTGCGCCTGCGACCGCCGCGGCAGCAGCTACAGAGGAGACCCTCCTCCGTGGTGGACTACCAGAGCTACAGGCCAGTGTTGTTTTCGTCGACTAAAAACTAAGACGAAAAATGTTTCGTCGACTAAAACTAAGACGAAAAATGTTTCGTTGACTAAAACTAAGACGAAAAATGTTTCGTCGACTAAAACTAAGACGAAAAATGTTTCGTCGACTAAAACTAAGACGAAAAATGTTCGTCGACTAAAACTAAGACGAAAAATGTTCGTCAACTACCTTTTTTCACTGACTAAAAACTAAATAAAAACGAATCTATGATGACTAAAACTAAGACTAAATATACTGACAATTTCGTCAACAAATAAAAACTAGACTAAAATGTTAGTAAGGGACTAGTGGACAAGAGATCCAGTTTTATGCTGGGTTGCATGCTGAAAATAGCAGATCTACAATCTCACAACGCGTCGCAGTTTGCTATTTTCATCATGCAACCAAAGTGTAAAATATGTCATTACAACGACATCAAGGCCTGTCAAAACACATTTTAGTCGACTAAATCTACAGTTGATTTAGTCGACTAAAATCGTACGACATTTAGTCGACTAAAACTAGACTAAACACTAGAACATTCCAGCCAGGTGACTAAAATGTGACTAAAACTAAGTGAAAACTATTCAAGAGACTATGACTAAAACTAAAACCGAAATGTGCTGCCAAAAACAGGCACACCCAGAGGCTGGTGGACAGGTTCCTGGAGCAGGAGGAGGAGGCCAGCAGCGCCCCCTACCTGCGGGGTCTGGACCCCGAGGTCCACAGGCTGGTGGACAGCATTCGCACCGTGCTGAGGCTGGACCAGCAGCACATGGAGGAGGTTCTGAGGTCCGCACGCTACCTGGAGCAGGTGGGACGGCCCGTCAGTCAGTCAGTCAGTCAGTCAGTCAGTCAGTGACTCAGTCAGTCAGTCAGTCAGCCAGCAAGCCAGTCAGTCAGTCAGTCAGTCAGTCAGTCAGTGACTCAGTCAGTCAGTCAGCCAGCCAGCCAGCCAGCCAGCCAGTCAGTCAGTCAGCCAGTCAGTCAGTGACTCAGTCAGTCAGTCAGTCAGCCAGCAAGCCAGCCAGCCAGTCAGTCAGTCAGTCAGTCAGTGACTCAGTCAGTCAGTCAGTCAGTGACTCAGTCAGTCAGTCAGTCAGCCAGCCAGTCAGTCAGTCAGTCAGTGACTCAGTCAGTCAGTCAGTCAGTGACTCAGTCAGTCAGTCAGTCAGCCAGCCAGCCAGCCAGCCAGCCAGTCAGTCAGTCAGTCAGTCAGTGACAGTCAGTCAGCCAGTCAGTGACTGTCAGCCAGTCAGTCAGCCAGTCAGTCAGTGACAGTCAGTCAGCCAGTCAGTGACTGTCAGCCAGTCAGTCAGCCAGTCAGTCAGTGACTGTCAGTCAGTGACAGTCAGTCAGCCAGCCAGCCAGTCAGTCTTTATTAATAAGTGCTGAGTGTATTCGTATTTGTGAAAGGCTGGAAGTGCATGGAGTACAGCAACAGATCATTGTTTAGCAGCATTGAGTGCAACTACCGCTGTGGGATAGAAGCTGTTACTGAACCTGTTGGTCTTTGTCCTATAACGTGCTATATATAAATAAAGGTTGATTTGATTTGAAGAGAGAGAGAGAGAGAGTAAGTAAAACTCGGCTCCTCCCCTTTCATCCAGGCGTTTAGCGAATCGGAGACGACGACGACGGGGGGCGGTCCCTGCAGCCGTGCCCGGCGTCAGCCAATCGTCAGAGTGGCCCCGCCCCCCCCTCCCCCTCCCCCTCCTCCTCCGTCTCAGACGCTGCCCCTCCCCCACCTGAGGAGGAAGAGGAAACGAGCCGGCCTGCTGCACCTACGCAGCTGTGGAGACCTCAGCTCCTTCACCTGCTCCCCCGAGGAGGACTGGGGGGTCCCCCAGGGGCCACACAGGAGGGCCCCCACCCCGAGGGGCAGGGGGGGGGGCCCTCTGAGGTCCTCCTCCGGAGGGGGCCCCCCCGCCGCCACGCTCCGGCCTCCGGGCCCCTCGTCGTCGCGCCGCGAGCTTCACGAACGACCACACAGCCTGATCGGGATCTTTTCCCGAGAGACGATACTTTGATACTAACCCATTCTAACCTGAGATCAGATTCATACGAGGTTTCCACTGGACACACACTGGTCTGATTAACCCATTCTGACCTGAGATCAGATTCTAAAAATGTTCTTCTATACATCCTGACAGTTTTCCATTCTGACCTGAGATCAGATTTAAAAAATGTCTTCTATGTCAGTGGCTCTTCGAATTTTCAAAAATAGCAAGCTCGTAGACCTATGAGCTTGTAGATCTGCTATTTTTAAATAGCTAAAGCATAACGTAATGCTAACACCAAAATGGGTTTCTCGCCCAAAATGGGATAATAATAATAAACTTTATTTATATATATATAGCACCTTTCATACAGAGTATGCAGTTCAAAGTGCTTCACAGGCATGCAGGACAGAAATCAGGTACTTTACCGTCTCAGACACAATCACAGAGTATGCATTATAATCGTCAACATAAGAGGGGAATAAAAGATCAGGCATAGAGTTAAAAAGATCATGAAAATAACATTCATTAATTTAAAGGACAACTTTAGTTTTTTTCAACCAAGGTTCATGTTTTAGGTCGTTATTAGAGAAACTAAAAGGTGAGTGTTCATTTTCTTTCATTTGCTGCTTTCTTTAGTTTTGGGGATTTTAGCAGTTTTTGACAGGGGGGCGGGGGCATTCGAGCATGGGGCTAAATATGTATTTTTTTACAAAATATTATGGCGATGTATTATTTTATTATTTACTATAGTCCTAATATACCCCAGGAAATTACATCTGGCCACAGAAGATCACAGGATCTACTGAATATGATCTACCTACTGGGGGAAGGCTTATACTGTGTGTATAGGCTCAATATGTCAGTTTGTCACACTCAGTAGATCCTGTGATCTAATGTGGTCGGATGTAATTTCTTGGGGTTTATTAGGACTATAGTAAATAATAAATAAAAACATCGCCATAATATTTTGTTAAAAAATGCATATTTAGCCCCATGCTCAAATGCCCCCGCCCCCCTGTCAAAAACTGCTAAAATACCCAAAACAAAAGAAAGCAGCAAATGAAAGAAAATTAACACTCACCTTTTAGTTTCTCTAATAACAACCTAAAACATGAACCTTGGTTGAAAAAAACTAAAGTTGTCCTTTAAGTCTAAGGCACCGGGGAACCTTCTACAAAGTGCTATGGGAGGATTGAGAAGGCCAGTCTAAAGAGGTGTGTCTCCTCAGGCGGTTGAGGGTTGCCCGTACTAATACGGGGGAGGTGCTGAGAGACAGTGATCTGCTTTCAGCAAAGCTATAATACACCTTGAAAGGTACAGTCATAACTCAAGTGTACACTTACACTGTGCGTTGGTTTGTTTACTGTTTTACTGTTGATGAGTGAGACCAGACCCACAGTTTGGGAAACGGTAACACTGCATCAGATCAAAGTGTCTCCCAAATGGAAGGGAGGGAAACGGATTGTTTTAAATGCTGGCTATAAAGTAGAAAACAGAGAGGGGGTCAGACAAAAGAAAAGGAAGAGCTGTTTTGTGTGTAAACGGTGTCATTACAGAGCTGTCAGGGTGCTATAAATATGGATATGACAATTAAAATTGCATCGCTATCTCACACAAATTATGTTGTATTACTGTGGTAGACAATATATTAAAAGTGGGTTCCAGGTGTGGTAATCTGAACACTCTAGTGAAATAGTGCATTTCATATTGAATGTAAACATATACAACAGGACTAAGGTGAGGCAGTCAGCAGGTCACAGCGCTGTAGGGCTTCGAACCCTATATCCAGGCAGAAGCTTGGATAGTACATATTACTACCAGTGCTTTTGTTTTGCTTTGCAACACCATGCCTTTAATTGCATGTGAATTATTAATTGACGGTACTTGTAGGATCTATATATTTTGTCTAAATAAAATAGGCTATAACATTTAATCAATCAATCAATCAAACCCATTCATTAACCTGTTGCCCTCTATGAGTCTCAATAACAGTTATATTAAAGTAACTTCTGTTTAATGCAATTCATTGAACACAGTTTTGCACAATTTTAACATCCCAGATCGATATAAATATGAATCCACTGTGCTCACTGACTACACCTCCATGATATAAATATGAATCCACTGTACTGACTACACCTCCATGATATAAATATGAATATGAATTTAGCAGACGCTCTCAAGGTCATTACACACTGGCGAATTAGCGACGCGATGCGAATAAGCGATCTGAAAATGCGAAATATTGCATGTTGCAGTTCGCCTGCGAATCTCTGCAAAATACGACACCAGAGCGAACAAATAAAAGCGAAAACGGTCGCATTTTCGCACATTCGCACATTCGCCACTGATGTGGAAGCTTGCATGGACTTCAATTGTTTTTTTTTAAATGCGAATTATTCGCACGAATATATCGCGTCGCCAATTCGCCAGTGTGTAATGACCTTTAATCCACAGCGATTTACATTAACCCATTTTGGACTGAAGTCGATTAAAGAAAGGATTCTAAATCCTAAAGATTTTCTGAAAAACCCATGTTTCTATGTCAGTGGGGCTCAACCTTTTTCAAGGTGGACCCCCAGAATTATCTCTATTGGGCCACGGACCCCCATCTCCAAATATGTAGTTCCAGCCTCCAGGGACCCCCCAGAACCAGAAGCCAATATTTTAGTTAAAAATATTCACTCTGAAATATATATTCAAAGATTTGCACCACATTTTCACAACTTTTCAAAAATAGCAGATCTACAAGCGAGTGACGCGCCACTCACTTGTAGATCTGCTATTTTTCAATAGCTAAAGTAGAACAGAATGCTTAAAACACCAAAAGGGGTTCCCGCCCAAAATGGGTAACAAAAAGCATGGCAATATATTACATAAAGGTATAGTTATCATGAAACATGCATAAGCCGTAAGCTAAGAACGTAACAGTGGAATAATGAAACTATACATATAAACTATACTATACTAGGCTATACATATGTACTATGAAGTGCTGTGACTACATACAATGCAATTATAGTGCTGTCTACATAACATGCTATAAGTCTGTATCAAATGCTATCCAAGTCTACAAAAAGAAAGTGCTATAATAACAATAACTTTGCATTGTGAATAGAAACGTAACCAGTTTGGTTGCAGTGTAATGCTAAAGGTTTAAGCACAGGGCTGTCTGCTTATACAGTATGTAGCCTACAGTACCAGTGCATTCTGGTATTGTGAATCAATGCACCAACTTCAGTTATGATGAATTCCTGTTCTGTTCTTTGACTATAATAGAAGTGTCTATTTGTACGTCTCTAAATGTTTTGATGAATTGAACAAGGTGGACCCTGTTGTAAACAAGTGTAATGCTTAATTGGCTCGTCCACTCACAGTTAACAGTCTTTGTATTGAGTTTGTGCTTGAAATGTACTGTAATTCTGCAAACATAATAAATATTTCAATCAATCAATCAATCAATCAAAAGTGTTCACTGACTGGCCTAGCTGACCTAACCTGACTCTGCCAGCTGGGGGCGGTATTGGGTAACCATGTTCCCCAAATAAGCTGTGAAACAAATTTGTGTAGCAAGCTTCTTGGATCTGGCAGCGTCAGGTTATAGCTGACCTAGGCTATAATCATCACACTATATAATAGCACAGGGGTCCCCAGATTTTGATTTTTTTTTAATTAAATATAGCAACATCAGCTGTAGCTCCACTAGTATAAACCCTATACACATTGGCTATCGATACGAGCTTGTTGATCAGCTATATGTATGTTCAACAAATCAAGACCTTTAAACTCAGTCAAATACATTTCAAATCATATGAAATAAAACATCGGGTCTTTAGTAGGGTCTACTCTAAGAAGTAAACAGTGATATGATAGTCCTATGAGTCATTATTAATAGTCTGTACACTGAGAGTGTACAAATGGAACCAAATGGACCTGTTCCATTTGTACACTCTCAGAGTACAATTAACTTTGTTTTTACAATATAAATTGGGATCAATGCCATTGGGTCTGTAGACTATAATATGATGTCAAACTGGGGGTCCTTGAACTTAAACGGGTTGAGAATCACTGGTCTCTGGAACATATTATTGTCTAATGGGGGCTAATAAATGTCGATTTGGGAACAACTGCAGTACAGTATTTGTGTTATATTAGTTTTTATTAGGTTTTTATAGACATGAACAAACAAGACATACATAACAATGAGACATACACCGTGACCAGACTGGGCAATGTATAGCCTATAAAACGAGTAGCCTACAGTACAGTGCAGTACAGTATTAACAGATCCCTGATTGATCTAAAAACGAATCCACAAATCACCAACAACACAGCAATAAGGCATTAAAAAAAACGTTTCCTTTGGAAAGTCAGAAAGAAAGTGACGTGCAAAATAAAAAATAAAATCAGCCAATTTATACACACTATGTTACACGTATAGCCTACCGACGGTAGGATACCGTGTCTTTTAGTGGCGTTTCTGTGGTCAAGATAGAGCTTTTTTTGGTACTGTAGGCCTACCTGTCAGTTCTGCTGCTTGCTGGAGTCGGGTCTTCATGTACAGTATAGCCTGTGTGGCGTAACCGTAAACACTAAATCCAGGCTAAAATCGCGAGATAGTCAGCAAGTCATTAATTACAGAAGTATTTCACACACCTTTGATTTGATTGTTCGCCGTGATAAAGGAACTAAAAGGTGATCATGAAGATCATGATCAGCAGAGGGAAAAAAGTAAACACAAAAGTCAGTTGGCAGCGCCACAGCCCAGCGACACCCACTTGTGGCCAGAAATGTCACTCCGTTTGTAAGCTAAAGGATCCCACATAATGTAGGCTACACATTTCTAGAGTTTTTTCGAGAGTTTCTCATTGATTGATTGATTGATTGAAATATTTATTAACAGTTTGTAGAATTACAGTACATTTCAAGCACAAACTCAATACTTTTGATTGATTGATTGAAATATGTATTAACAGTTTGTAGAATTTACAGTACATTTCAAGCACAAACTCAATACAAAGACTGTCAACTGTGAGTGGACGACCCAATTAAGCATTACACTTGTTTACAACAGGGTCCACATTGTTCAATTCATCAAAACATTTAGAGACGTACAGATAGACACTTCTATGTAGTTAAAGAACAGAACAGGAATTCATCATAAGTTACATTAGCCCCATATAGCCCTCTCCCCAGAATGAGCGTAGGGGAGAGGGCACATATGGGGCTATAAGAGTTACATTAACCTTTGATTTTACAATATAAATTGGGGGTCCCCGAGATAGAAATGCCACTAAATGGGGGTCCGTAATCCGTAGCCTATTAAATGCAGGTCAAACGGAACCTCACAAAAACAACAAGTAATCCGTGGTTGTTGTTGGAAAAATATCGGAGGGGCCTTGAACTCGCGAAGTTATGAAGTTTCTCTCTCTCTCTCTCTCTGTGTGTGTGTGTGTGTGTGTGTGTGTGTGTGTGTGTGTGTGTGTGTGTGTGTGTGTGTGTGTGTGTGTGTGTGTGTGTGTGTGTGTGTGTGTGTGTGTGTGTGCGTGCGTGCGTGTGTGTAGCTGCAGTGGAACTGGAATGATTGATTTGATCCATTCACTGTGACCTAGATGCCCGGATGCAGTGGGAGGGGATTTAGACATAAAAAATAGGATTGGTTGTCTCTAACCTGTAACCTCGCGTCACCACCAGGCTTTAGTTTCCACAGACTCTTGACTATTGAGAGATCAGAGAGAGAGGAACAATCATGGCGACAGGCGGGGTTCCTCTGGAGCCCGAGGCGCATTTGACCTGCTCCATCTGTCTGGATGTGTTCTCCAGCCCGGTCACTCTGCCCTGCGCGCACTCCTTCTGCCGGGGCTGCATCCACACCTACTGGGAGAAAGGGGACCTCAGCTGTCCTCTCTGTCTGACACGTTTCCCCCACAGACCCGCTCTGTCCGTCAACCTCATCATGGAGGAGATGGCCAGCGGCCTGCGGTTACAACAAGACCAACCGCTGGTTCAACTTCCAGATCCAAGCCCGGACGACTCACCACCACCACCACCGGACGGAACAATGGCAGCCGCCGGACAGAAAAAAGTCATGTGTTCTCGACATCACCAGGAGATGAGTCTTTTCTGCGTGGATGATAACAAGCTTTTGTGTGGTCAGTGTGCTGTTCACCATAAGACGCACACGACTGTGCCAGCTGCTGAGCAGATGCAACAAATGAAGGTAAGAAAAACAGAACGAGTGTAATGCTTTGTGAAATTGTGGTGTCGTCCACTCGCAGTTAACAGTCTTTGTATTGAGTTGTGCTTAGTTGAAATGTACTGTAATTCAGCAAACTGTTAATATATATACTTCAATCAAACAAACAAAATATGTTCTGGTTGTATTTGTCTGGTGACTGCATGGGGAGTTGGGACTGCCCACTTTTATTACTCTAGCTGTTGCCTGCCTCGACTTGCCTGTGACCTGTCCATGCATTTAAGTTTCGTTTCTTCAGAATGGAAACGTTTGTGTTCACTTTCGTTTACTGTACTTTGATAGACAATGCTGCGAAATGAGAAGACCAGGACAGCAAACATCGCACGCAACATAAAGATCGACATTCTGAAAACTCAGATGAACATGGAAACATTTAAGGTAATCCTATTTTATCCTGTTTTTTTAAATCCACATTACGCAATCTCCCTCCCTCCCTCCCTCTTTCTTTCTTTCTTTCTTTCTTTCTTTCTTTCTTTCTTTCTTTCTTTCTTTCTTTCTTTCTTTCTTTCTTTCTTTCTTTCTTTCTTTCTTTCTTTCTCTCTCTCTCTCTCTCTCTCTCTCTCTCTCTCTCTCTCTCTCTCTCTCTCTCTCTCTCTCTCTCACTCACTCACTCACTCACTCACTCACTCACTCACTCACTCACTCACTCACTCACTCACTCACTCACTCACTCACTCACTCACTCACTCACTCACACACACACACACCCCTGGGAAGGAAAATTTGAAGTAAGTGGTGCAACTCTGTGTGGGTGTCCCTGGGTGGGGGTCCCTGGGTGAGGGTCCCTGGGTGGGGGTCCCCGGGGGTCCCTGGGGGTCCCCGGAACTTCCAAACGCGCCCAGGGTGCCGGCCCGGTTCCGGTCGAGCCGCCCCACATCCAAAACAGTTGAGAAATTACATGGCTATGGGTTTTTCTTTGGGCCCAATGACAGCGCCACAACAGGCCATTATATGAACTTCCGCCGTAGCCTGAAAACCCACCTTTTCAGACTCCATCATGGCCCATAGCACTTACCCTACCCCCTTAGATAGCATTTCTGTAGACTTAGATAGCATCTGATACAGACTTATATATTATATATATAATCATTGCAGACAACTCCCATCCTGCACATCACCTCTTCAATCTCCTCCCATCAGGCAGGAGATATAGAAGTATCCAAAGCTCAACATGTCGCTTCAGGGATAGCACTTACCCTGTAGCCATTAGACATCTGAACTCATAGTACATGCATATAGCACTTTAAAAGAAACTGAATGTAATTTCCTATGCTGATGGTTTTTGTTTCTGTATTGTACTGTCCTTCTTGTTTGTGTATCTATGGTTGTCTGTATATGTTGAGTATGAACCAAGACAAATTCCTATCACTTGTTGACATGGCAAATAAATTATTGAATCTTGAATCTTGAATGTTATGTAGACAGCACTATAATTGTATTGTATATAGTCATAGCACGTCATAGTACATATGTATAGTTTATATGTAAAGTTTCATTATATAGATATTCCACTGTTACGTTCTTAGCTTACGCATGTTTCATGATAAATGTTTTTATGTGATGTATTCCCATGCTTTTGTTCTTGCTTAATGTAAGTCGCTCTGGATTAAGAGCGTCTGATAAATGCCTACATTGTAAATTGTAATTGTAAATTGACTGCCCCCCTGGTTAGGAGTCAGTGGTGCTTCAGAAAGAGGAGCTGGAGGATGATTTGTCCACGCTCATATCTGCCATCACTGATGTGAAGAGACGACTGATGGCGTCCATGGAAGACAAGGAGAAAAGGCTGCTGCAGAAAGGTCAGAGTGAGGTCACAAAGATGGAAGCCACCTGCAAGACCCTGGAGGATGAGGTCTCCAACATGGACGCCGACCTGAAGAGCATGGACCCCTACAGAATGATGCAGGTGGGCAGCATAAATCACACCCGTTGTGAAGTGAGGGGCACACTTGGTCTATCTTTTTATTGCAGATCCAAGGCAGTTTTCCCTGAGAGTTTGGTACTTTGCTCAAGTTTGATTGATTTAACCCATTCTTACCTGAGATCAGATTCATACGAGGTTTCCACAGGACACACACTGGTCTGATTAACCCATTCTGACCTGAGATCAGATTCTAAAAATGTAAGTCGTTCTTCGATTTTTCAAAAATAGCAGACCTACAAGCTCGTATCGCGCCACTCGGTGGCGCGATATGAGCTTGTAGATCTGCTATTTTTCAATAGCTAAAGCATAACATGATGCCGACACCAAAATGGGTGCCCGTTCAGAATGGGTTAATATTTTATTACCAGTTTGCAAATAGTACAATGGTACGATTTTTACCATGATGCTAAAAGGGTAACACAAAAGGTCCTAGGGGCTTGTTTCCATTGTGGTCCTGTGTATCCAATTCATTGAGATAAGTGTGTAAAAAAAAATAATGAAAATAATAAATAAATAAATAATCAATTGGTTCGATTAACTGTTGCACTCCTAAATCAGAAGGATAGCCACCTGTAATCGAGTACACAGGCTTAGTAGAAAAATGCACCATTAACCCATTCTGAACGGGAACCCATTTTGGTGTCAGCATCATGTTATGCTTTAGCTATTGAAAAATAGCAGATCTACAAGCTCATATCGCGCCACCGAGTGGCGCGATATGAGCTTGTAGGTCTGCTATTTTTTGAAAAATCGAAGAACGACTGACTTTTTAGAATCTGATCTCAGGTCAGAATGGGTTAATCAGACCAGTGTGTGTCCCAGTGGAAACCTCGTATGGATCTGATCTCAGGTCAGAATGGGTTAAACCAAGTTTTCTTATACACTCTTAGGTAGGCCTACTCGTATGTGTAGAAGTGACATACAATACAACTGTTTTTTAAAGTCTATTCGTTTTTTTTAAATCTATAAATGCACCATGTCTCTGTGTGTACGTCTGTAATCCACGTAAATCGAGAACCGTTCGCCCCACCGACTTCAAATTCGACAACCACACAGGGAGGGAGTGCAGTGTAGTGCCCGGCCGTGAGTCAGTCGGACCCACGGTTGTCCAGAACCGCCACAAAAGGCCTTGCCCAGGCCCCAAATTAGCCAATTGATCACACCTGATCACCGCTAGATCTCCATATATGTAGCTGGCCTGTTCTGACATCAAAATGAGTGTTCTGACATCACAGACTCCATATTTGGGCATGCCTGACAAAGAACTAAAGGGGACACAGACTTAATAACTGGGTGGGGTGCATGCATTTCCAACTTGCATCGTTCCAAGTAGGCCAGTGCCCAACGTGCACCACTCTAGTATATATACAATTTTAAAAATCTTGAATGAGCATAGACGGCGCAGACGTACAGTATGGCGTCGCATGAACGTGTATTCACTTATCAGCTGAGCTTTGTGGAACTTGTCCTTTTTTATAAAAGCAGATGAATGTCAATAGAAATGTGATGTGGATCTTTCAGGCTTATAATTCACTGCAAAGACGTTCAAGTCATTCATCAGCAATCCAGTCCTCTGATGGTGTGACCTTTGACCCTGAGGAGAAGCTAACAGAGTCCAGAGACATCAGAGAACAACTAATGGCTGCTGTCACAAGCATATGGAAGGGTAAGAAGCATCATCATCATCACTGATATAGTTCAGTACTGACTACCGATAGCATTTTAACCCATTCTGACCTGAGATCAGATTCATACGAGGTTTCCGCCGGACACACACTGGTCTGATGAACCCATTCTGACCTGAGATCAGATTCTAAAAATGTCAGTCGCTCTTCGATTTTTCAAAAATAGCAGACCTACAAGCTCGTATCGCGCCACTCGGTGGCGCGATATGAGCTTGTAGATCTGCTATTTTTAAATAGCTAAAGCATAACATGAGGCTGACACCAAAATGGGTGCCCGTTCAGAATGGGTTAATATTCTGTCTCTCTCCACACACCTCAACCAGACAAGGACCTCTTCCTTTTGGATTAAATAAAATAATCAAACCGTAAACACTTTCCAGAAGACTTCCGTACAGGTGTCCTCAAGGTTCCTTGAGAATTCGGACACGCATTAAAGCCACGTGACTTTCAGACATGAATACCGTTACATGCCACCACATTTCCTGAACGTCTAGTAAGTCTGAACAGGGCTAAATTGTAAATTGTGGTGTGGTTGAATTGTAGCTTCCCACATGTACAACAAGTAGTAGGCTACATTTTACAGCACCGTCTGATACTCTTATATTAGATTAGACTCTAATACTCGATACACTTTATTAATCCCCAAAGGGAAATGAAGATGTTAGAGCAAATAATATACAAAACAATACGAAAACTACAAAAACGGTACACCAAACACCATCTCAACATTCCTTCCTGACCACACAACCATGAGCTGCCTGACGCAGAACCACATGCATTAGAGTTGTTAAACGGTCTAACAGTTCTTTTTAACCAATCCACAATGGGACAATCAGTAGCTACATGACTTCTAAATACAAAGGTGGGAGTTCATATACATTGTACTGTATATACTGTTGACAGTTGACACAAAGGAAGACTGCGTTTTCGTCTGAGGTAGAGTGAGCCTCTGGCTGACAGTTCTCACCCTCTGGCCTCTTCTGCTGCCTGTCACAGAGTGGATGGGAGAGGTCTCTTCTGCTGCCTGTCAGAGTGGATGGGAGAGGTCTCTTCTGCTGCCTGTCATAGAGTGGATGGGAGAGGTCTCTTCTGCTGCCTGTCACAGAGTGGATGGGAGAGGTCTCTTCTGCTGCCTGTCATAGAGTGGATGGGAGAGGTCTCTTCTGCTGCCTGTCACAGAGTGGATGGGAGAGGTCTCTTCTGCTGCCTGTCACAGAGTGGATGGGAGAGGTCTCTTCTGCTGCCTGTCATGGAGTGGATGGGAGAGGTCTCTTCTGCTGCCTGTCATAGAGTGGATGGGAGAGGTCTCTTCTGCTGCCTGTCATGGAGTGGATGGGAGAGGTCATCCAGGATGAGTTGAGTTTGTCCCTCATCCTCTTCTACTACCTTCAGCCCATCCATCTCTAGGCCAACAACAGAGCTGGTCTTTGTATGATCTCATTAAAGGAGAATTCCATACTAAAAGGCTTTCTTACCTTTCTTTGTAGTTGTTACGTCCCCACCAAAGAGGTCCAGGTGTTATTTTGTGCAAAAGTTCCTTATTGGTTATTTCCCCTACCATAAGCCCTAAATGAATTGCATTGAATTGAATGGGGCTATGGGGTGTTGTGCTAATTCGCTTATTTCCATCGCTCAAGATTATAATTTCTTTGTATATATCCTCTCTTCATAATGTAAATAATATCCCAAGCGGCACACTTTACTACTTCTTTCAATGGAAATAAGCAAACTAGCATAACACCCCATAGCCCCATTCAATTCCCATTCAATGCAATGCAATTCATTGAGGGCTTATGGTAGAGAAAATAGCCAATAAGGAGTTTTTGCACAAAAAAACACCTGGACCTCTTTGGTGGGGACGTAACAACTACAAAGAAAGGTAAGAAAGCCTTTTAGTATGGAATTCTCCTTTAAGCGTATGCAGCTCCCAGGCCTTGATGACAAAGAGGAAGATTCATTCCTCTCATATACAGTACTGTAAATGGTTTGGAGCAGGTTTAACCCATTCTGACCTGAGATCAGATTCATACGAGGTTTCCACTGGACACACGCTGGTCTGATGAACCCATTCTGACCTGAGATCAGATTCATACGAGGTTTCCACTGGACACACGCTGGTCTGATAAACCCATTCTGACCTGAGATGAGATTCTAAAAATGTCAGTCGTTCTTCGATTTTTCTAAAATAGCAGACCTACAAGCTCGTAGCGCGCCACTCGGTGGCGCGATACGAGCTTGTAGATCTGCTATTTTTAAATAGCTAAAGCATAACATGATGCCGACACCAAAATGGGTGCCCGTTCAGAATGGGTTAAAGCTGAGATCAGTGCAACAGGTCACACTGCTACTGATCACAGCCAGATACTCAAAGCCAGACGCCACTCAATATAAATAGAAATATTCCTCTGATTTCCATTCTGTCTGTTCCTAGACCAAGGCCCCATCGCTGCACAGCCCCTGGACATTGATTTGACGACGACGATTTTGAATCCTCCATTGAGTAAGCTGATTAAATGTAAGTACATCTTTGAATACAGCGTTGGGTTTATTCATCAACAAAACACATTAACCCAATCTGACCGGGCACCCATTTTGGTGTAAAGCATCACGTTATGCTTTATCTATTGAAAAATAGCAGACCTACAAGCTCATATCGCGCCACCGAGTGGCGCGATATGAGCTTGTAGGTCTGCTATTTTTGAAAAATCGAAGAGCAACTGACATTTCTAGAATCTGATCTCAGGTCAGAATGGGTTAATCACACATCAGTGTGTGTCCAGTGGAATCCTCGTATGGATCTGATCTCGGGTCAGAATGGGTTAGTAAAAGTAAAAGTTTCAATAATATTCTGTTCTGTAAAACAACAAATAACTATTTTTTTACACATTTTCTGAATGTTATTCCACAGATTCAGAGTCTCTCACCTTTGACCTGACGACTGCGGCCAGTTTCATTTGGGTTTCTCCTGATGGAACCGTGGCTCGGAATACAGAGCCAGACGTCCAGCCACATGAACCCCACCCGGAAAGGTTGGGAGACGGAAATCGGGTTAGGGCCACACAATCCTTCACAGGAGGAAGGCATTTCTGGCAAGTTACGTTTTCCCATAGGGATGCATATTTTGGGATACTAAGTAACCAAACGAGTAGGGCGGTTCGGATTTACCACAATAACACGTTTAATTACATGTCATTTGATGTCTGGTCTTCAGAAATTAAAGTTGCAGAAGGAAGCATAAATGCACCTCGTTCAGTGTTCGGGAACAGCGCGTTATGTTGTGTGTATTTAGATTATGACAGTGGAATCCTGGGTCTGTATTATAGGAAAGATATTACAGATGATCTACATCCCCTGCATACCTTCACCACCAGTTTCAATAAAGAGGTTATTTTCCCAATATTTCAAGTATATAAAGACACGGTACGCTTTACATAAGAGGTGTTCGTACCTCGGCTGCCAATTAGATGAGTCCAGCGGCTGGTTAATACTCATGAGCATGATGGTTGTACTGAAATATGTCATATGTCACAGAAATGGTGCATGCATACCTGTATATATACGGGGTGTGTGTGTGTGTTTGTGTGTGTGTGTACAAATTACGGGATTGGGAAGGCGGGATAAGGCAGGTTAATTTCTAATGAACACCAGGCTGTGCTGAGGATACCAGGGTACTGCGGAAAGCCTAGGAACACAAAGTCACATGGGGTAGTTCAGCCAAGAAATAATTGCTATTGTTTATCAAGCCGGTGATGATGAGAGTTTTAGTTTGTAAAATGTTCCTGAACGGTGAATCCAGAATTCCAAAATGAAGGAATTAAAGGAGAATTCCATGCTAGAATGCTTTCTTTCCCTCTTTCTTACCTTTCTTTGTAGTTGTTACGTCCCCACCAAAGAGGTCCAGGTGTTATTTTGTGCAAAAACTCCTTATTGGCTATTTCCCCTACCATAAGCCCTCAATGAATTGCATTGCATTGAATGGGAATTGAATGGGGCTATGGCGTGTTGTGCTATAGTTCGCTTATTTCCATCGAAGGAAGTAGTAAAGTGTGCCGCTTGGGATATTATTTACATTATGAAGAGAGGATATATACAAAGAAATTATAATTTCGAGCGATGGAAATAAGCAAATTAGCACAACACGCCATAGCCCCATTCAATTCCCATTCAATTCAATGCAATTCATTTAGGGCTTATGGTAGGGGAAATAGCCAATAAGGAGCTTTTGCACAAAATAACACCTGGACCTCTTTGGTGGGGACGTAATGACTACAAAGAAAGGTAAGAAAGCCTTTTAGTATGGAATTCTCCTTTAAGGGCAGATGTTTGATAGCGTTTTGTTGCTAATTCGCATCGGATTTATTCCATTCAAGTTTTTTTTTTTTCTTTGTTGGATTCAGCATTGCTCCTTTAATTCTCATTTATACGTTACATGGTGAAAAAGTGAGTCTGTTAAAATATTTTCCAGGATTTGTAAAAGTGACACTTAAGTCTCATCAGACATGTTGAATATAATCAACGTCTGCTCAGTGGGTTTTTGCCGTTATGTGCCTTTATAATTCTTGCATAGTATGAGCTCGGTTGAAGTTGAGTAATGAATGGGAAGTGAAAAGTCTCCACTGAAGTATTTGGAGGAGGTGAGTTCATTGGACACCAGCTTTGAAGGGATTGCTTCCATTTACTTTTTCTCCACCTCCCTTTTGAGGGGAAAGAGGAGCCAGTGATGTTAAGCTCTTAGATAAACTGGCTAAAAACCTAATGGACTGGAAAAAATGCAATCCCAATCAGGCTGTCTTCTCTTCTTCACCGCTAGATGGCACTATATATGTACATCTGTATGCCTTTATTTGTGATGCCTTTGACAGATGTTTGTAGAAGTCGTTCAGTTATTGTTATATCATTTTGTAATTAACCCATTCTGACCTGAGATCAGATTCTAAAAATGTCTATTACATCCTGACAGTTTCATTATTATCCCATTCTGACCTGAGATCAGATTCTAAAAGTGTCTTCGATTTTTCAAAAAATTCAAGTGATTAAAGGATAGATAGCTTTGCCGGCATTTAATGTGAATCACCACCAGCCCAGGTGAAATGTATGCATAGTTCTTGTGAGGCTATTTTACAGTATGGCTCTGGATGCAGAACATAGAAATGTTATGTCCGATTTTCACATTCAGAACCGTGTTAACCCATTCTGAACGGGAACCCATTTTGGTGTCGGCATCATGTTATGCTTTAGCTATTGAAAAATAGCAGATCTACAAGCTCATATCGCGCCACCGAGTGGCGCGATACGAGCTTGTAGGTCTGCTATTTTTGAAAAATCGACTGACATTTTTAGAATCTGATCTCGGGTCAGAATGGGTTCATCAGACCCAGTGTTTGTCCGGCGGAAACCTCGTATGAATCTGATCTCAGGTCAGAACCGTGTTAAATACTACTGGAGTTTCACTTGTAAGTTTGGGTAAGAAACTGTTTTTTTTTTTTCTTTTTTTTTTTTATCAGCTTGCAGAGACTTTTTCTCTAATCACGTGGTCTGGTTCTTTATTTTATTTTCTTTATACGATAAAGCGTCCAGTACAGGAGTTATGTACAATTTGTCAATTTGCAGGTATTTAGAACAAAAGTATAGACTCAAAATATATACATACTGCAAGTGCTCTGTCTTCCAATAAATAAGGTTTATCAAGTAGAAATACATGTTTGGTTATTATGGTGACATACATTTTGTGCGTTGTACATTTACATACATTGGCAGTTATAAATAAAATTGATATCAATTAACATGTTTGAGTACTGAGTTATTTCACCGAGCTGGTTCAGTTCAGGTGAAGAAGTTTAAATGGTTTAATGTTTGAAATTATGTTAATTAATTTATTATTAGCCAAATTTGTTTGATACATAGGCCTATCAAGTAGTGTCTAATGGGGGGCTAATGGGGGCTTAACAAATGTGGATTTGGGAACAACTGCAGTCTGCAGTACAGTCAATATTAAGTTATTAACAGATCCCTGATTGATCTAAAAACGAATCCACAAATCACCAACAACACAGCAATAAGGCATTAAAACGTTTCCTTTGGAAAGTCAGAAAGTGACGTGCAAAATAAAAAATAAAATCAGCCAATTTATACACACTATTTATTAGGAGTACAATAGCGTTGCATTGTGAATAAAAAGGCAGCCACAGTGTGGTTGGTTGCAGTGTGTAATGCTGAAGGTTTAATCACAGGGCTGTCTGAATCATGTATTTATGATTAAATAAACGTGCATTCTGGTATTGTGAATCAATGATTGAGAAAAACATCAGAGGGGTTTGAACCCGTGAAGTTATATAAAGTTCGTTTTCAAAAGTCGGGTGTCTAGACCGCTAGACCACTGAGGACGCTGCCTGGAAGGGGACTAAGTTCTCTATTGACTATTTAAGCCGTGACGTAACCCGCTTCCGGGTCTTACTCAAGAAAGCTCCACGTCATACATTTTCTTGTTTACACTTTACGGTTACATTAATAATTCTACTCGAGTTGGAAGCATTAAGACCCATTTTAACCCTCAATGGCTTCCTTTCTGAAAAATAACGTTATTGTAAAAAATTAAAAAAATAAAAAAGATTCACGCGATCAGAATCATAAGTAGCTATAGAGGCGGACGGGACCCGGATGTAACGTATCGCGGCAAAAAACTCGCGGGCGTGGCCTCACGTCACACCGGAAGGAAGTGACGGCCCCCTTCAAATACGGAAGAGAAACGTGGAAGGGGGTTTGGTCAGTGTTTGTTGGATAGTTGCCACGTCACCATGTCCGCCGCCTCGTCGTCGTGTCCGCAGCAGCAAGGTAAGCAATGAAATGTTATTTAATACTTAAACGTTGTTGTTGTTGTTGTTCAAACATCTGTTATCACTTTATATGATGTTATTAGTTGTGATGTTTATATATTATGTTCGTACTACTCTGTAACACCGTGTTCCAGTAGCCGAACGGTTAGCGTCGGGGGTTAGTGAACCAAAGGACCCGGGTTCTAGTCCCACTCGAGGACTGAGAGTTTTTCTGCTTTCTTACAAAAAAACACATTTGTTTTAGCATCTCGTCGAGGTCCATTATTCATTCAGCATTTGTTGAGCCTCAAATGGTGGTCCGTGACTCAGATACTGAATGAATAAAGGACCTCAACTTGAAGCAAAAACAGTTTTGTTTAAGAAGAAAACAAACTCAGTCCTCGACTGGGAAGTGAACCCGGGCCCCTACGTTCACTAACCATCGATTGTAACCACTCGGCTACTGGATCACAGCTTTGTAAGGTAGTAGTATCATTTATAAACACAACAAGTAACTTCATAGGCGACATGTTTGAGCCACTGACTACCATTTTGACTCTCACAATGGTGGTCCGTGGCTCAAATGCTGAATAAATGATCGACTAGAGGTGAAAAGAGCTAACCTGACCTGACGCTGCCAGATCCAAGAAGCTTGCTACACAAATTTGTTTCACAGCTTAATACCGCCCCCATCTGGCAGCGTCAGGCTAGAAAATAGTTTTGTTTGGTTGGTAAAAGCACAAAACATTCTGGTAAATTGTCGGGAAGCAAACAAACATTCTTTGAAATTGGCCGGGAAAGATCCCAGGCACTAATGTTAATAAGGCACAGTCACTAACGGCTCTCCTACAGTAATACATACAACAAAGGATTAAAAGCAATCTTCTACATTCTCTGTTTTTTTGGGAAATTAAGCAGATGCTTAACAATTAAACTATTGAGAGTGTAAAGATCTACTATTGGAGTCCATTTGGTTACCTAAATTAAATTGCTCTATATTGTGACGGTAATCATTGCTATAGAGTGTGTTCAGTACAGTGTTAAATAATTCTATAGTGTGACAGTAATCATTGCTATAGAGTGTGTGTTCAGTTACAGTGTTAAATAATTCTATAGTGTGACAGTAATCATTGCTATAGGGTGTGTTCAGTACAGTGTTAAATAATTCTATAGTGTGACAGTAATCATTGCTATAGAGTGTGTGTTCAGTTAGTGTTAAATAATTCTATAGTGTGACAGTAATCATTGCTAGAGTGTGTTCAGTAACAGTGTTAAATAGCTTTATAGTGTGACAGTAATCATTGCTAGAGTGTGTTCAGTAACAGTGTTAAATAGCTTTATAGTGTGACAGTAATCATTGCTATAGAGTCTGTTCAGAAACAGTGTTAAATAGCTCTATATTGTGACAGTAATCATTGCTATAGAGTCTGTTCAGAAACAGTGTTAAATAGCTCTATATTGTTACAGTAATCATTGCTATAGAGTGTGTGTTCAGTAACGGTGTTAAATAATTCTATAGTGTGACAGTAATCATTGCTAGAATGTGTTCAGTAACAGTATTAAATAGCTCTATATTGTGACAGTAATCATTGCTATAGTGTTTGTTCAGTAACAGAGAGAACTTTTTCTGAAACGGCAATTTTATCCAATCAGGAACGCAGTCAGGATACAGATTAAACAAGTGGAATTGTAATGTAACAGACACAAATAGAACTGGAACATTAAGCTCATAAATAGCTACTTTCTCCTGATTGGCTGAAAATGTGTCACATATAACTGATTTTTATTTAAAAACCCCTTTCTATTTATTAAAGAGCTGGAGAGACAGGAATATTCCTGTTACTTAACACTGTTACTGAACACACACTATAGCAATTATTACTGTCACAATAACTTTGTAATGCTACTGATGTTTGTGTGCAATATTTGAGCTGACAGGCCTTTTTATGTCAATCAATCAAGTCACCTTAATTCAAGTGATAGATTATATACAGGGGCATGCCATACCTGCACAGTAGAGCTGGGACTCGATTAATTTTTTTATCTAATTAATCAGAGGCTTTGCGATTAATTCATCTAGAATGGTGCATGAATGCCCCACCACTATTGTGTCGGGTGGGTCCATCGTAGATCTACGATGAACCCACCCGACACAACAGTGGTGGTCCCCAGGCTGCTGCTAGTCAGAATGGTGGTCCCTGGATCAAAACCAGTTGAAAACCCCTGATCTAGATTAATCGCATTTTAATCTCATATCAATATTCAACCCGAGAACAGCGAGAAACCTTTTTTTTTAATGTTTTTTGGTATCCCAGTGAATCAATGAATAGTGACTACAGGATACCACTCATTTTCAACATTTTACTGTCATTAATATACCTGTTGTGGAAATAATAATAAAAGTCACCCCATTCTGTTTTGCCTAGAACTGGAGGTCTGAAAAAAAAATTAAAGTACATCTCAGTGACATTACAGGACTAAGGAGCTGTACTTACTTCATATTGTTACTGTTTTTTGTCAGACCTCCAGTTCTAGGCAACACAAAATGGGGTGACTTTTTATTATTTCCAGTTTTCAGTACTATAGAAAAGCGCCCAGTGAGAAACGTTCCGCGGTGAAAGAAAAGGTGCGATTAATTTATCTGTAGTTAATCGCGATTAATTTTTCTGTAGTTAATTAATCTAAATGAATCGCAATTAGTCCCGGCCCTACTGCACAGCCTTTGTGATCTACTGGTAGATCACAATGTAAATGTGGGCACCCCTGCAATACAGGATTCCTGTCCAGAATTGTTTTATTAAATATAGAGGGTTTAAGTCGTTCTAAATGTGTGTTTCTTTTTCTGTCTTTCTTTCTTAGGACGGAGATCAAGGTAGACAGCTAGCCTGCCTGCAACTTGAATGAGGTGTGTAAACATTTATTTCACGGGTGTGGGTGTTGACCTTGGCTTTTGTGTTCTCCAGATGTTTTTTAAAGGAGAGTGTCCTGTCCAGTGTAACTCCAAGTTACATGGGGTGGGTATGGTTGGAGAGTTTGTGACCATCCCAAGTGACGCTCAGTTCTTTTTCCCCGTCTGGGTTCCTCAGGTGGAAGCTGCATAGTTGGGTTTTTGATGGGTTGGGTTTCAGGTGGTTGTATTGTAGTAGCTTGACATTTCTTGGAGGGCACTTTCAAGGACAGACTCAATCTTCTGGAAGTCTGCTTGTTGGGTGGTAATGCAGAGGTTGTCGGCGCAGATGAAACGCTGGTATTAGGCATTGGGTAGTGGCTGGTCGTTTGTGAAGATATTGAAAAGGAGGGGGGGCGAGCACGCTACCTTGTGGGAGGCCGTTCTTTTGGGCTTTCCATTTACTCCTCTGGTCATTTAACTGGACATAGAAGCGCCTGTTGTTGAGGAGGCTTTTCCTGACCTTTGTGCGGTGTTGGACAGTGTCGTAGGCAGCAGAGAGATCTCTGAATGCTGCTCCAGTTATTTGTTTTCCCTCAAACCCATCCTCAATGTGTTGGGTGAGGTTGAGCTATGTCCAGCACAGGAGCGGCCAGGACGGAAACCAGCTTGGTCTTTAGTCAGCTTGGTATCTATGAGTGGCAACGAGGCGTTGGAGTAGCAGCCTCTCATAGAGCTTGTAGGTGATGCATAGGAGGGAAATGGGTCGGTAGCTCTTTGGGGATAATGGGTCTTTGCCAGGTTTAGGCATTGCAAACCACTTTGGCCTTTTTCCAGACAGAAGGGATGGTTTTCTGTGCTATGCATGTGTTCAGCATCCCCACAAGCCAGGTCTTTGCGTTGGGTCCCAGGTGCTGTATCATTTCTGCCAGTAGGTCATCAATCCCTGCTGCTTTTCCGGGTTTCAACTTTCCCATTGCAGTTTCAAATTCTTCTAGGTCGAAGGGTTTGGTTTAAGGGCTGGCTGATTGTGGTTGGTCTGATACCACTGTGCGATGGTATTCTCCTGTGGGTCGGTGGCGGTCTTGGTCACAACTGGTGGCCAACAGTCATAACCAACACCGCCACCGACCCACATAGAATACCATCGCACAGTGGTATCAGACCAACCGCAATCAGCCAGCCCTGAAACCAAACCCTTCGACCTAGAAGAACTTGAAACTGCAATGGGAAAGTTGAAACCCGGAAAAGCAGCAGGGATTGATGACATACTGGCAGAAATGATACAGCACCTGGGACCTAACACAAAGACCTGGCTTGTGGGGATGCTGAACACATGCATAGCACAGAAAACCACCCCTTCTGTCTGGAAAAAGGCCAAAGTGGTTGCAATCCCTAAACCTGGCAAAGACCCATTATCCCCGAAGAGCTACCGACCCATTTCCCTCCTCTGCATCACGTCTTTCTTATACCTGTGGTGTGCGGGCTCCATCCAATACCTACACCAGTTGTGATGCAACAGAGTTCGCTGTGACCGTTGTGAATTATGGGTGTTGTGGTCTTTGCCAAGACGGTGGATTGTGGCCCATGCCTTCCTGCTGTTATTTGTCATGTTGGTGTTCTCTATATCTTTTCGTCCTGGGCATGACGTTAAACTGTTCCGTTCGAGAGGACCGGCGACCCTCGAATGTAAACAGGTGTTGGGACAGGGACAGGTGTTGTCTTAATGCATCCTGTGATGATGCCACAGGTGTCATTTAGGGCTGTGTCGACCAATTTGGTGTGACGTGATCGGCTCCAGCTTGAGCAGGCATACTCTGGTGTAGAGAAAGACAGGGCCATGGCAGTTGCACGGATTGTTTGTGGGTCTGCGCCCCACTTGGAGTTCACTAGTTTTCACAGGATGTTATTGTGGTTGTTGACCGTGGCTTTTGTGTTCTCCAGGTGTTTTTTTAAGAAGAGTGTCCTGTCCAGTGTAAATCCAAGATACATGGGGTGGGTATGGTTTGAGAGTTTGTGATGCGCAATTCTTTTTTTGCGTCTGGGTTCCTCAGGTGGAAGCTGCATAGTTGGGTTTTTGATGGGTTGGGTTTCAGGTGGTTGTATTGTAGTAGCTTGACATTTCTTGGAGGGCACTTTCAAGGACAGACTCAATCTTCTGGAAGTCTGCTTGTTGGGTGGTAATGCAGAGGTTGTCGGCGCAGATGAAACGCTGGCATTAGGCATTGGGTAGTGGCTGGTCGTTTGTGTAGATATTGAAAAGGAGGGGGGCGAGCACGCTACCTTGTGGGAGGCCGTTCTTTTGGGCTTTCCATTTACTCCTCTGGTCATTTAACTGGACATAGAAGCGCCTGTTGTTGAGGAGGCTTTTCCTGACCTTTGTGCGGTGTTGGACAGTGTCGTAGGCAGCAGAGAGATCTCTGAATGCTGCTCCAGTTATTTGTTTTCCCTCAAACCCATCCTCAATGTGTTGGGTGAGGTTGAGCTCTGTCCAGCACAGGAGCGGCCAGGACGGAAACCAGCTTGGTCTTTAGTCAGCTTGGTATCTATTAGTGGCAACGAGGCGTTGGAGTAGCAGCCTCTCATAGAGCTTGTAGGTGATGCATAGGAGGGAAATGGGTCGGTAGCTCTTTGGGGATAATGGGTCTTTGCCAGGTTTAGGCATTGCAAACCACTTTGGCCTTTTTCCAGACAGAAGGGATGGTTTTCTGTGCTATGCATGTGTTCAGCATCCCCACAAGCCAGGTCTTTGCGTTGGGTCCCAGGTGCTGTATCATTTCTGCCAGTAGGTCATCAATCCCTGCTGCTTTTCCGGGTTTCAACTTTCCCATTGCAGTTTCAAATTCTTATAGGTCGAAGGGTTTGGTTTAAGGGCTGGCTGATTGTGGTTGGTCTGATACCACTGTGCGATGGTATTCTATGTGGGTCGGTGGCGGTCTTGGTCACAACTGGTGGCCAACAGTCATAACCAACACCGCCACCGACCCACATAGAATACCATCGCACAGTGGTATCAGACCAACCACAATCAGCCAGCCCTGAAACCAAACCCTTCGACCTAGAAGAACTTGAAACTGCAATGGGAAAGTTGAAACCCGGAAAAGCAGCAGGGATTGATGACATACTGGCAGAAATGATACAGCACCTGGGACCTAACACAAAGACCTGGCTTGTGGTGATGCTGAACACATGCATAGCACAGAAAACCACCCCTTCTGTCTGGAAAAAGGCCAAAGTGGTTGCAATCCCTAAACCTGGCAAAGACCCATTATCCCCGAAGAGCTACCGACCCATTTCCCTCCTCTGCATCACGTCTTTCTTATACCTGTGGTGTGCGGGCTCCATCCAATACCTACACCAGTTGTGATGCAACAGAGTTTGCTGTGACCGTTGTGAATTATGGGTGTTGTGGTCTTTGCCAAGACGGTGGATTGTGGCCCATGCCTTCCTGCTGTTATTTGTCATGTTGGTGTTCTCTATATCTTTTCGTCCTGGGCATGACGTTAAACTGTTCCGTTCGAGAGGACCGGCGACCCTCGAATGTAAACAGGTGTTGGGACAGGGACAGGTGTTGTCTTAATGCATCCTGTGATGATGCCACAGGTGTCATTTAGGGCTGTGTCGACCAATTTGGTGTGACGTGATCGGCTCCAGCTTGAGCAGGCATACTCTGGTGTAGAGAAAGACAGGGCCATGGCAGTTGCACAGATTGTTTGTGGGTCTGCGCCCCACTTGGAGTTCACTAGTTTTCACAGGATGTTATTGTGGTTGTTGACCGTGGCTTTTGTGTTCTCCAGGTGTTTTTTTTAAGAAGAGTGTCCTGTCCAGTGTAAATCCAAGATACATGGGGTGGGTATGGTTTGAGAGTTTGTGATGCGCAATTCTTTTTTTGCGTCTCGGTTCCTCAGGTGGAAGCTGCATAGTTGGGTTTTTGATGGGTTGGGTTTCAGGTGGTTGTATTGTAGTAGCTTGACATTTCTTGGAGGGCACTTTCAAGGACAGACTCAATCTTCTGGAAGTCTGCTTGTTGGGTGGTAATGCAGAGGTTGTCGGCGTAGATGAAACGCTGGCATTCTGTGGGTAGTGGCTGGACGTTTGTGTAGATATTGAAAAGGAGGGGGGCGAGCACGCTACCTTGTGGGAGGCCGTTCTTTTTGGGCTTTCTATTTACTCCTCTGGTCATTTAACTGGACATAGAAGCGCCTGTTGTTGAGGAGGCTTGTGCTGACCATTGTGCGGTGTTGGACAGTGTCGTAGGCAGCAGAGAGATCTCTGAATGCTGCTCCAGTTATTTGTTTTCCCTCAAACCTGCATAGTTGGGTTTGTGTGTGTCTTTCTTTTTCTGTCTTTCTTTCTTAGGACGGAGATCAAGGTAGACGCCGTTGGAAGGCTCAACACAAGCCGATGCCCCTAGAGATCCATCCCAAAGCTTCCCTCAGGGAGCCCAGCAAGCCAGCTAGCCAGCAAGCCTGCCCAGTCAGCCAACGTAGCCAGTCAGCTCCGCCAGTCAGCCAGTGTAGAAAGTCAGGCTGCCAAGCCAGAGCATATCAGCCCTTGCAGTCAGCCATTGCAGCCATACCAGCCTTGCTCAGTCAGCTCAGCCAGGCCTCTCTCGAGGCCTGGCTCTCTGTCTGCCTGGCCCGGTCTGCCCCGCCGTGCCTTGCAGCAACAGAACCAGCCTTTCTGGCAAGCCAGCCAGCTCAGAATGCGAGCTGAGCAAGCCAGTGCAGCAGCAAGCCCAGACTAGGTTACCGCAGCCTTACTGTGCAGCCACAGCCACTCAGCGGAGATCAGCAGGAGCTGGCCAGGCTCCAACCCTTGCAGCGCAGCCTTAGGCCGGATAGTCCCCCTGCCTGCACTTTGTTGCCTTCCTGGCCTGTCTGCCTGCCTAGGCGCCTCGGTCTTCCTGTCTGTCTGCCTTGGCCTGCCGGTCTGAAACTGGTTTAGACTAACTGCGTGCTTGCCAGCTGCGCTGGCTTGCTGAGCTCGTATTCTGAGCTGGCTGGCTTGCTAGCAAGGCTGGTTCTGTTGCTGCAAGGCAGGGCAGGGCAGACCGGGCCAGGCAGACAGAGAGCCAGGCCTCGAGAGAGGCCTGGCTGAGCTGACTGAGCAAGGCTGGTATGGCTGCAATGGCGGACTGCAAGAGCTGATATGCTCTGGCTTGTCAGCCTGACTTTCTACACTGGCTGACTGGCGGATCTGGCTGGCTGCGTTGGCTGACTGGGCGGGCTTGCTGGCTAGCTGGCTTGCTGGGCTCCCTGAGGGAAGCTTTGGGATGGATCTCTAGGGGCATCGGCTTGTGTTGAGCCTTCCAACGGCGGCTACCTTGATCTTCATCCTAAGAAAGACAGACAGAAAAAGAAAGACACACACAAAGTCAACTATGCAGCTTCCACATGAGGAAGGCAGGCAGGAAGGCAGGCAGGCACTAGCTGCCTGCGTGCTTGCTTCGCCCTCCAGTTTCTGCTCCAGTTATTTGTTTTCCCTCAAACCCATCCTCAATGTGTTGGGTGAGGTTGAGCTCTGTCCAGCACAGGCCGGGACGGAAACCAGCTTGGTCTTTAGTCAGCTTGGTGTCTATGAGTGGCATGAGGCGTTGGAGTAGCAGCCTCTCTTGTAGGTGATGCAGAGAAGGGAAATGGGTCGGTAGCTCTTTGAGGATGATGGGTCTTTGCCAGGTTTGGGGATTGCAACCACTTTGGCCTTTCTCCAGACAGAAGGGATGGTTTTCTGTGCCATGCATGTGTTCAGCATCCCCACGAGCCAGGTCTTTGCGTTAGGTTCCAGGTGCTGTATAATTTCTGCCAGTATGTCATCAATCCCTGCTGCTTTTCCGGGTTTCAACTTTCCCATTGCAGTTTCGAGTTCTTCTAGGTCGAAGGGTTTGGTTTGAGGGCTGGCTGATTGTGGTTGGTCTGATACCACTGTGCGATGGTATTCTCCTGTGGGTCGGCGGCGTTGTTGGTTATGACTGTTGGCCACCAGTTGTGATGCAACAGAGTTCGCTGTGACCGTTGTGAATTTTGGGTGGCTCCCTGAGGTCCTTGATCGCCATTGGGTCCAACAGTGGTCATTGAAGCGTGCACACACACATGCACACATGCACCTACACACGCACAGGCGCACATGCGTATGCACACCTGGACCTTTAAATGAACAACAACACAAAAACTAAGGCACTGGTGTCGGACTTCTGGTTTACCGGAACGGGGTTCAACTCCCTGCAGTGCCCTGCTCAATGTGTTGTATTTCATTCATTGGTCCATGGTCTCAGAGGTCATTGAGCGGCGCGCTATAGTGCGCGATTCTTCATCATTGTTGAGGATTTAAAAAAAGGCGAAAACCAAGGAAAAGCAAAAGGCTATAGTCCATGGTCACGGACTGCATACTGGTCAAGGTCATTTATACTGGTGAAGATCATTTACTAGTCTTATGAAGGTCATTTATACTGGTCAAGGTCATTTACTAGTCTCATGAAGGTAATTTATACTGGTCAAGGTCATTTACTAGTCTCATGAAGGTAATTGTCTCCACCAGGCCGAAGGCATGGGGGGAGAGTATGTTTTATAATGCCTTCCTGCTGTTATTTGTCATGTTGGTGTTCTCTATATCTTTTCGTCCTGGGCATGACGTTAAACTGTTCCGTTCGAGAGGACCGGCGACCCTCGAATGTAAACAGGTGTTGGGACAGGGACAGGTGTTGTCTTAATGCATCCTGTGATGATGCCACAGGTGTCATTTAGGGCTGTGTCGACCAATTTGGTGTGACGTGATCGGCTCCAGCTTGAGCAGGCATACTCTGGTGTAGAGAAAGACAGGGCCATGGCAGTTGCACAGATTGTTTGTGGGTCTGCGCCCCACTTGGAGTTCACTAGTTTTCACAGGATGTTATTGTGGTTGTTGACCGTGGCTTTTGTGTTCTCCAGGTGTTTTTTTAAGAAGAGTGTCCTGTCCAGTGTAAATCCAAGATACATGGGGTGGGTATGGTTTGAGAGTTTGTGATGCGCAATTCTTTTTTTGCGTCTCGGTTCCTCAGGTGGAAGCTGCATAGTTGGGTTTTTGATGGGTTGGGTTTCAGGTGGTTGTATTGTAGTAGCTTGACATTTCTTGGAGGGCACTTTCAAGGACAGACTCAATCTTCTGGAAGTCTGCTTGTTGGGTGGTAATGCAGAGGTTGTCGGCGTAGATGAAACGCTGGCATTCTGTGGGTAGTGGCTGGACGTTTGTGTAGATATTGAAAAGGAGGGGGGCGAGCACGCTACCTTGTGGGAGGCCGTTCTTTTTGGGCTTTCTATTTACTCCTCTGGTCATTTAACTGGACATAGAAGCGCCTGTTGTTGAGGAGGCTTGTGCTGACCATTGTGCGGTGTTGGACAGTGTCGTAGGCAGCAGAGAGATCTCTGAATGCTGCTCCAGTTATTTGTTTTCCCTCAAACCTGCATAGTTGGGTTTGTGTGTGTCTTTCTTTCTTAGGACGGAGATCAAGGTAGACGCTGTTGGAAGGCTCAACACAAGCCGATGCCCCTAGAGATCCATCCCAAAGCTTCCCTCAGGGAGCCCAGCAAGCCAGCTAGCCAGCAAGCCTGCCCAGTCAGCCAACGTAGCCAGTCAGCTCCGCCAGTCAGCCAGTGTAGAAAGTCAGGCTGCCAAGCCAGAGCATATCAGCCCTTACAGTCAGCCATTGCAGCCATACCAGCCTTGCTCAGTCAGCTCAGCCAGGCCTCTCTCGAGGCCTGGCTCTCTGTCTGCCTGGCCCGGTCTGCCCCGCCCTGCCTTGCAGCAACAGAACCAGCCTTTCTGGCAAGCCAGCCAGCTCAGAATGCGAGCTGAGCAAGCCAGTGCAGCAGCAAGCCCAGACTAGGTTACCGCAGCCTTACTGTGCAGCCACAGCCACTCAGCCCAGACCAGCAGGAGCTGGCCAGGCTCCAACCCTTGCAGCGCAGCCTTAGGCCGGATAGTCCCCCTGCCTGCACTTTGTTGCCTTCCTGGCCTGTCTGCCTGCCTAGGCGCCTCGGTCTTCCTGTCTGTCTGCCTTGGCCTGCCGGTCTGAAACTGGTTTAGACTAACTGCGTGCTTGCCAGCTGCGCTGGCTTGCTGAGCTCGTATTCTGAGCTGGCTGGCTTGCTAGCAAGGCTGGTTCTGTTGCTGCAAGGCAGGGCAGGGCAGACCGGGCCAGGCAGACAGAGAGCCAGGCCTCGAGAGAGGCCTGGCTGAGCTGACTGAGCAAGGCTGGTATGGCTGCAATGGCGGACTGCAAGAGCTGATATGCTCTGGCTTGTCAGCCTGACTTTCTACACTGGCTGACTGGCGGAGCTGGCTGGCTGCGTTGGCTGACTGGGCGGGCTTGCTGGCTAGCTGGCTTGCTGGGCTCCCTGAGGGAAGCTTTGGGATGGATCTCTAGGGGCATCGGCTTGTGTTGAGCCTTCCAACGGCGTCTACCTTGATCTTCATCCTAAGAAAGACAGACAGAAAAAGAAAGACACACACAAAGTCAACTATGCAGCTTCCACATGAGGAAGGCAGGCAGGCAGGCACTAGCTGCCTGCGTGCTTGCTTCGCCCTCCAGTTTCTGCTCCAGTTATTTGTTTTCCCTCAAACCCATCCTCAATGTGTTGGGTGAGGTTGAGCTCTGTCCAGCACAGGCCGGGACGGAAACCAGCTTGGTCTTTAGTCAGCTTGGTGTCTATGAGTGGCATGAGGCGTTGGAGTAGCAGCCTCTCTTGTAGGTGATGCAGAGAAGGGAAATGGGTCGGTAGCTCTTTGAGGATGATGGGTCTTTGCCAGGTTTGGGGATTGCAACCACTTTGGCCTTTCTCCAGACAGAAGGGATGGTTTTCTGTGCCATGCATGTGTTCAGCATCCCCACGAGCCAGGTCTTTGCGTTAGGTTCCAGGTGCTGTATAATTTCTGCCAGTATGTCATCAATCCCTGCTGCTTTTCCGGGTTTCAACTTTCCCATTGCAGTTTCGAGTTCTTCTAGGTCGAAGGGTTTGGTTTGAGGGCTGGCTGATTGTGGTTGGTCTGATACCACTGTGCGATGGTATTCTCCTGTGGGTCGGCGGCGTTGTTGGTTATGACTGTTGGCCACCAGTTGTGATGCAACAGAGTTCGCTGTGGCCGTTGTGAATTTTGGGTGGCTCCCTGAGGTCCTTGATCGCCATTGGGTCCAACAGTGGTCATTGAAGCGTGCACACACACATGCACACATGCACCTACACACGCACAGGCGCACATGCGTATGCACACCTGGACCTTTAAATGAACAACAACACAAAAACTAAGGCACTGGTGTCGGACTTCTGGTTTACCGGAACGGGGTTCAACTCCCTGCAGTGCCCTGCTCAATGTGTTGTATTTCATTCATTGGTCCATGGTCTCAGAGGTCATTGAGCGGCGCGCTATAGTGCGCGATTCTTCATCATTGTTGAGGATTTAAAAAAAGGCGAAAACCAAGGAAAAGCAAAAGGCTATAGTCCATGGTCACGGACTGCATACTGGTCAAGGTCATTTATACTGGTGAAGATCATTTACTAGTCTTATGAAGGTCATTTATACTGGTCAAGGTCATTTACTAGTCTCATGAAGGTAATTGTCTCCACCAGGCCGAAGGCATGGGGGGAGAGTATGTTTTATAATGCCTTCCTGCTGTTATTTGTCATGTTGGTGTTCTCTATATCTTTTCGTCCTGGGCATGACGTTAAACTGTTCCGTTCGAGAGGACCGGCGACCCTCGAATGTAAACAGCCACGAAAAGAAACTATGTGTGTGTGAGGTGTTCTCTATCATTTCATTCCAGTACTACTACTTTGGGTAGTGGCTGGACGTTTATGTAGATATTGAAAAGGAGGGGGGCGAGCACGCTACCTTGTGGGAGGCCGTTCTTTTTGGGCTTTCTATTTACTCCTCTGGTCATTTAACTGGACATAGAAGCGCCTGTTGTTGAGGAGGCTTGTGCTGACCATTGTGCGGTGTTGGACAGTGTCGTAGGCAGCAGAGAGATCTCTGAATGCTGCTCCAGTTATTTGTTTTCCCTCAAACCTGCATAGTTGGGTTTGTGTGTGTCTTTCTTTCTTAGGACGGAGATCAAGGTAGACGCCGTTGGAAGGCTTAACACAAGCCGATGCCCCTAGAGATCCATCCCAAAGCTTCCCTCAGGGAGCCCAGCAAGCCAGCTAGCCAGCAAGCCTGCCCAGTCAGCCAACGTAGCCAGTCAGCTCCGCCAGTCAGCCAGTGTAGAAAGTCAGGCTGCCAAGCCAGAGCATATCAGCCCTTACAGTCAGCCATTGCAGCCATACCAGCCTTGCTCAGTCAGCTCAGCCAGGCCTCTCTCGAGGCCTGGCTCTCTGTCTGCCTGGCCCGGTCTGCCCCGCCCTGCCTTGCAGCAACAGAACCAGCCTTTCTGGCAAGCCAGCCAGCTCAGAATGCGAGCTGAGCAAGCCAGTGCAGCAGCAAGCCCAGACTAGGTTACCGCAGCCTTACTGTGCAGCCACAGCCACTCAGCCCAGACCAGCAGGAGCTGGCCAGGCTCCAACCCTTGCAGCGCAGCCTTAGGCCGGATAGTCCCCCTGCCTGCACTTTGTTGCCTTCCTGGCCTGTCTGCCTGCCTAGGCGCCTCGGTCTTCCTGTCTGTCTGCCTTGGCCTGCCGGTCTGAAACTGGTTTAGACTAACTGCGTGCTTGCCAGCTGCGCTGGCTTGCTGAGCTCGTATTCTGAGCTGGCTGGCTTGCTAGCAAGGCTGGTTCTGTTGCTGCAAGGCAGGGCAGGGCAGACCGGGCCAGGCAGACAGAGAGCCTGGCCTCGAGAGAGGCCTGGCTGAGCTGACTGAGCAAGGCTGGTATGGCTGCAATGGCGGACTGCAAGAGCTGATATGCTCTGGCTTGTCAGCCTGACTTTCTACACTGGCTGACTGGCGGAGCTGGCTGGCTGCGTTGGCTGACTGGGCGGGCTTGCTGGCTAGCTGGCTTGCTGGGCTCCCTGAGGGAAGCTTTGGGATGGATCTCTAGGGGCATCGGCTTGTGTTGAGCCTTCCAACGGCGTCTACCTTGATCTTCATCCTAAGAAAGACAGACAGAAAAAGAAAGACACACACAAAGTCAACTATGCAGCTTCCACATGAGGAAGGAAGGCAGGCAGGCACTAGCTGCCTGCGTGCTTGCTTCGCCCTCCAGTTTCTGCTCCAGTTATTTGTTTTCCCTCAAACCCATCCTCAATGTGTTGGGTGAGGTTGAGCTCTGTCCAGCACAGGCCGGGACGGAAACCAGCTTGGTCTTTAGTCAGCTTGGTGTCTATGAGTGGCATGAGGCGTTGGAGTAGCAACCTCTCTTGTAGGTGATGCAGAGAAGGGAAATGGGTCGGTAGCTCTTTGAGGATGATGGGTCTTTGCCAGGTTTGGGGATTGCAACCACTTTGGCCTTTCTCCAGACAGAAGGGATGGTTTTCTGTGCCATGCATGTGTTCAGCATCCCCACGAGCCAGGTCTTTGCGTTAGGTTCCAGGTGCTGTATAATTTCTGCCAGTATGTCATCAATCCCTGCTGCTTTTCCGGGTTTCAACTTTCCCATTGCAGTTTCGAGTTCTTCTAGGTCGAAGGGTTTGGTTTGAGGGCTGGCTGATTGTGGTTGGTCTGATACCACTGTGCGATGGTATTCTCCTGTGGGTCGGCGGCGTTGTTGGTTATGACTGTTGGCCACCAGTTGTGATGCAACAGAGTTCGCTGTGACCGTTGTGAATTTTGGGTGGCTCCCTGAGGTCCTTGATCGCCATTGGGTCCAACAGTGGTCATTGAAGCGTGCACACACACATGCACACATGCACCTACACACGCACAGGCGCACATGCGTATGCACACCTGGACCTTTAAATGAACAACAACACAAAAACTAAGGCACTGGTGTCGGACTTCTGGTTTACCGGAACGGGGTTCAACTCCCTGCAGTGCCCTGCTCAATGTGTTGTATTTCATTCATTGGTCCATGGTCTCAGGTCATTGAGCGGCGCGCTATAGTGCGCGATTCTTCATCATTGTTGAGGATTTTTTAAAGGTGAAAATCAAGGAAAAGCAAATGGCTATAGTCCATGGTCACGGACCGCATACTGGTCAAGGTCATTTATACTGGTGAAGATCATTTACTAGTCTTATAAAGGTCATTTATACTGGTCAAGGTCATTTACTAGTCTCATGAAGGTCATGTATACTGGTCACAGTCATATACTGGTCACGGTCATTTCTACTGGTGAAGGTCATTTATACTGGTCAAGGTCATTTGTACTTGTCAAGGTCATTTATACTGGTCAAGGTCATTTACTAGTCTTATTGAAGGTAATTTATACTGCTCAAGGTCATTGATATTGGTCAAGGTCATTAAGTGGCACGCTATAGTGCACGATTCTTCATCATTGTTGAGGATTTGAAAAAAGGTTAAATCGCAGAAAAGCGAAAGGCTAAAGTCCATGGTCACGGAGGGCATACTATAGTATGTTGTTTTTCTTTTTTTGGTGGTGTGCGGGCTCCATCCAATAACTACACCAGTTGTGATGCAATAGAGTTTGCTGTGACCGTTGTGAATTATGGGTGGTGTGGTCTTTGCCAAGACGGTGGATTGTGGCCCATGCCTTCCTGCTGTTATTTGTCATGTTGGTGTTCTCTATATCTTTTCGTCCTGGGCATGACGTTAAACTGTTCCGTTCGAGAGGACCGGCAACCCTCGAATGTAAACAGCCACGAAAGGAAACTATGTGTGTGTGAGGTGTTCTCTATCATTTCATTCCAGACTTTCCTTCGTTCATTCCCAACTTCACTGTCTATCTCCTGTGTTCTCCATTCATCTTGAGCGATACACAGTTGTCTGATGTGCGGGGGGAGGTGCCGGCTAGTGCATAAAGGCACGGGACAGGTGTTGTCTTGACCCATCCCGTGTTGATGCGACAGGTGTCATTTAGGGCTGTGTCGACCAATTTGGTGTGACGTGATCGGCTCCAGCTTGAGCAGGCATACTCTGCTGTAGAGAAAGACAGGGCCATGGCAGTTGCACGGATTGTTTGTGGGTCTGCGCCCCTCTTGGAGTTCACTAGTTTTCACAGGATGTTATTGTGGGTGTTGACCGTGGCTTTTGTGTTCTCCAGGTGTTTTTTGAAGAAGAGTGTCCTGTCCAGTGTAACTCCAAGATACATGGGGTGGGTATGGTTGGAGAGTTTGTGACCATCCCAAGTGACGCTCAGTTCTTTTTTCGCGTCTCGGTTCCTCAGGTGGAAGCTGCATAGTTGGGTTTGTGCGTGTCTTTCTTTTTCTGTCTTTCTTTCTTAGGACGGAGATCAAGGTAGACGCTGTTGGAAGGCTCAACACAAGCCGATGCCCCTAGAGATCCATCCCAAAGCTTCCCTCAGGGAGCTCAGCAAGCCAGCTAGCCAGCAAGCCTGCCCAGTCAGCGAACGCAGCCAGTCAGCTCCGCCAGTCAGCCAGTGTAGAAAGTCAGGCTGCCAAGCCAGAGCATATCAGCCCTTGCAGTCAGCCACTGCAGCCATACTAGCCTTGCTCAGTCAGCTCAGCCAGGCCTCTCTCGAGGCCTGGCTCTCTGTCTGCCTGGCCCAGTCTGCTCAGCCCTGCCTTGCAGCAACAGAACCAGCCTTTCTGGCAAGCCAGCCAGCTCAGAATGCGAGCTGAGCAAGCCAGAGGTTGGGTGAGGTTGAGCTCTGTCCAGCACAGGAGCGGCCGGGACGGAAACCAGCTTGGTCTTTAGTCAGCTTGGTGTCTATGAGTGGCATGAGGCGTTGGAGTAGCAGCCTCTCTTGTAGGTGATGCAGAGAAGGGAAATGGGTCGGTAGCTCTTTGGGGATGATGGGTCTTTGCCAGGTTTGGGGATTGCAACCACTTTGGCCTTTCTCCAGACAGAAGGGATGGTTTTCTGTGCCATGCATTTATTCAGTATCCCCACGAGCCAGGTCTTTGCGTTAGGTCCCAGGTGCTCAACTTTCCCATTGCAGTTTCGAGTTCTTCTAGGTCGAAGGGTTTGGTTTGAGGGCTGGCTGATTGTGGTTGGTCTGATACCACTGTGCGATGGTATTCTCATGTGGGTCGGTGGCGGTGTTGGTTATGACTGTTGGCCACCAGTTGTGACGCAACAGAGTTCGCTGTGACCGTTGTGAATTATGGGTGGCTCCCTGAGGTCCTTGATCCCCATGGGGTCCAACAGTGGTCATTGAAGCGTGCACACACGCACGCACACACACATGCACCTACACACGCACGGGCGCACATGTGCATGCACACGCTAACCAAATGTAACTCTGAGAGTGTAACACATGTAACCAAATGGACCCTTACAGCTCTAACTCTGAGAGTATATATGGTGGCCGACGGGCACGTACAGGTCTAGTGTAACCAAATGGACCATTTGGTCCATGTCTGTAAGTCTGAGAGTGTAACACATACAGGTCTGTCATTCTGAGAGTGTAACACATGTAACCAAATTGACCCTTACAGGTCCAACACTGGTTATTGAAGCGTGTACACACGCACGCACGTGTAACCAAATGGATCCTTACAGATCCAACACTGGTTTTTGTTAATCATCGAATGAAATGTGGGAGGTCGGCAAGAGAGAAAGTTTAAAAAATCAAAGCAAAGGTAATTCGAAAATGTTATTTTTGTGCTTTTGTGTTTCTCTTCTTTATACATTACTTTGCTGTTTGAAATGTAAAATTTACATTTCAACGAAAGGACCTGTAAAGGACAACACAAAACCTAAGGCACTGGTGTCGTACTTCTGGTTTACCGGAACGGGGTTCAACTCCCTGCAGTGCCCTGCTCAATGTGTTGTATTTACATGGTTCATTGAACGGGGTTCAACTCCCTGCAGTGCCCTGCTCAATGTGTTGTATTTACATGGTTCATTGAACGGGGTTCAACTCCCTGCAGTGCCCTGCTCAATGTGTTGTGTTTACATGGTTCATTGAACGGGGTTCAACTCCCTGCAGTGCCCTGCTCAATGTGTTGTATTTACATGGTTCATTGAACGGGGTTCAACTCCCTGCAGTGCCCTGCTCAATGTGTTGTATTTACATGGTTCATTGAACGGGGTTCAACTCCCTGCAGTTCCCTGCTCAATGTGTTGTGTTTACATGGTTCATTGAACGGGGTTCAACTCCCTGCAGTGCCCTGCTCAATGTGTTGTATTTACATGGTTCATTGAACTGGGTTCAACTCCCTGCAGTTCCCTGCTCAATGTGTTGTGTTTACATGGTTCATTGAACGGGGTTCAACTCCCTGCAGTGCCCTGCTCAATGTGTTGTATTTACATGGTTCACTGAACAGGGTTCAACTCCCTGCAGTGCCCTGCTCAATGTGTTGTGTTTACATGGTTCATTGAACGGGGTTCAACTCCCTGCAGTGCCCTGCTCAATGTGTTGTATTTACATGGTTCATTGAACTATGGTGTCGGACTGCATACTGGTCAAGGTAATTTATACTGGTCAAGGTAATTTATACTGGTCAAGGTAATTTACACTGATCAAGGTCATTTATACATGTCAAGGTCATTAATCCATGGTCTCGGGGGGCATACAATAGTATGTCGGTTTTTTTATTTCGGAGGATTTGAAAAAAAAGTGAAAATCGCGGAAAAGAGAAAGGCTATAGTCCATGGTCACGGACTGCATACTGGTCAAGGTCATTTATACTGGTCAAGGCCATTTATACTGGTCAAGGTCATTTATACTGGTCAAGGTCATTTATACTGGTCAAGGTCATTTATACTGGTCAAGGCCATTTACTAATATTATGAAGGTCATTTATACTGCTCAAGGTCAGTGATTGATTGATTGATTTATTTGTTAACAGTTTGTCGAATTACAGTACATTTCAAGCACAAACTCAATACTAAAAAGTTCCAGCATGTGTCTCCACAGTAAGCTGAATAACAAAGTGTGAATGTAGTTTCTAGGTGAAAGTGATTTTTTTACGTGCCAAAATCTGCCATTGAGCCCCATTATAAAAGACTCAAATTTGAAAGCACTATATTTCTAAAACTATCTATGACACATTTCAAAGATTCCTTTTCAGGCAAACATGTTTACCATAAGATGAACCTAAGTAGGCTAGAATGGGGTTGGTAGGTTTAAGTATGTAGGACTAGTAGCATGCCAAAGTTTGTGCTATTGCCATACATAGAGAATGCATTGGGCGTTTAAGTTAAATAACTATAAAACATTTAAAAGTAGCCCATCTATAAAAAGTGTGAATGTAGTTTCTAGGTGAAAGTGTTTTTTGACGTGCCAAAATCTGCCATTGAGGCCCATTATAAATGTCTCAAATTTGAAAGCGCTATATAAAACTATGGAACATTTCAAAGATTCCTTTTCAGGCAAACATGTCAAAGTTTGAATGGAGGTTCTATAGGTGTAGTGTGTGATATGCTATTGCCATTGACAATGCTTTGGGCGTTCACAAACTACAAAACATTTCAAAGTCAAAAGTTCCTAGCCTGGCTAATAAGCCAGACCCAATCATCTGTTGGCTTATGGCTAAAAAGTTCCAGCATGTGTGTCCACAGTAATCTGAATTATAAAAAGTAGGACCCCTGCCCTGCTGGGGACCCCCTGGAGCCTCCCCAAGGACCCCCTGGAACCTCCCCAAGGACCCCCTGGAACCTCCCCAAGGACCCCTGCTGCTGAGGACCCCCTGGAACCTCCCCAAGGACCCCTGCTGCTGGGGACCCCCTGGAACCTCCCCAATAGGACCCCTAGCTGCTTCATATATTTACTCCATGTGTCCATTGATACTGGTTTTAATGAGACCATTTTATTCAAATAATTATACCCTACAAGAATGCATGAAACAAAATACCTTTAAGAAGAATCACATATCATTACATTTCTATATGTCCAAACAGTCCGTCCGTCCGTCCGTCTGTCTGTCTGTCTGTCTGTCTGTCTGTCTGTCTGTCTGTCAACTGCTGACCCTGAACTGAAATAATAAAAAGGATATAAAAAAAAGAGAATAGTACAAATTAGATTTTGTTTTTATTTTAAAAAGTATATCAATTTCATAACTGTGGAGAAAAAAAAAGTTGTGTATAACAAACTGAAAGATAAAGGACAAGTAGGCTACATCTACTAAATGTTAATGTTTTTGTATATTTTCTTTCGTGGATTTTCCATGTTCTTTAGTAGCTTAGGCCCCTACATGTGTCAAACTTTTATTTTTGTGAAATGACAAAGGTATGATGATATATAAAACATTTGAAAAGGGAAGGGTGACTGCTGTCTCATTATTTACAACACAACGTCATCGCAGTTTCTGTTTACACTGAGCATGTGCAAACCTCCCGCAGGAGACCGGGCCGCACCTAGCCTGGGTAAACCCACTCCCCCTGCTGGACAACATTTTGAATGAAAATCTGGTATTAGCGCGTGCGTGCGCGTGCGTGCGTGCGCGTGCGTGCGGCGCACACAGCTGCAGTGGATTGATTGATTGATTGATTGAGCCATTCACTCTGACGGACCATCGGGACCAATGACGGACGGACTTTCATGTGACGTAGATGAACAGTCCGGATGTAGTGGGCGGGGATTTAGACTTTAAATAGGAACGGGCATGCGCACTGCAGTGTGTCTGGTGTCCGCCCTGTTTCAAGGTGAGAGATGTTTGTTTGAGAAGCACATGGAGGGTTTTAGCCTCCTTAAACAGGTTATTGTTTCAACATTGTTTGTTTGACTGTTGATGGTTTATTGTGACAACAATCTGAGCAATGTTTGTACTTTTGTGAAGGAAACAAACAAAGCAAACATTGTTTTAAACTAAACGGTGATGTAAAGTAAATCATATTTACTGAAGTACTGCATGTGGACAGTATTGTACTTTTATACTCTACTATTATTTGTAAACTTAACTATACTAGTGTCTTTGTAGATTTGGATTATTACAAAACACAATCTACATTTAGCTGCAATTTGCAATTCTAGATTTTTAAAATCTATCTTGCAATACCGTCCATTAACCTCCCATTGATCCAAATTGCTTTTGCAATCTGCTTGTATTAAATGACATTGCAGCTCTGGGCCAAGCTTGAATTATCCTCCTATCTGCAAAGCGTTTGTTTCATTACTTTCTGTCGAGTTCCATGCTCTATTTTTTGGAGTTTGGAAGCACTCGTTTTTAACTGTCGCGTTGCTGCCTCCTGCATAATGTGACATTTTGAAATGGGTGGTATGCAGTGACTTCGACAAGTGCTTCCAATAATCGCCTGCACAGAATCTCTTGACAGAAAGTAGATCATAATGTGATTAAGTTTTTCTCCTCTGGGGAAAGCTGGAATTTGCGCGATGGCAGGCTCTCAGTCAAACATCATGTCTACATTTATGAAAGGAATGCTTTGCAGATGGAGGATAATCAAAGCTTTCCCTACAGCTGCAATGTTAGTGAGTTTAATGTTTAATAGAAGCAGATTGGAAATGCAATTTGGTTCAATGGAGGGTATTGCAACTCTAGATTCATCCCTTCATTAAAAAATAAATCTAGTGTTGCAAATTGCGTCTAACCTACATTGTCAGTCATACAGCCATATTTTGGCTGTTTGAAACAAGTGGCTCTACAAGCTCACAATGCATTGCAATGCGTCACATTGTGAACTTCTAGATCTGCTATTTTCAAATGTCTTTTTTTCAAATGGGACATACTGCATATTTTTGGTCATTTTGAAGTATGTTTTGATACCTTTTTTTTTTTTACTCAAGTTGTATTTAATTTACAATATATCTTTTTTTATCCTTCTCTTAACATCCTAATATATTATTTGAATTCTACAATGTGTAAAATCTGGATAAAGATTTTAATGTTGGTTTATGTATGTGTCTTCCAGGTGAATCATGTGACCTTGGTGTCACGCGGTGACCTTGGATGGGGTCATCAGGAGATGGCTGGTATAATAGAGTGTCTACTCAGGAAAGGGGGCGTGGCGATGGAACCGACGCAGCGGCGAGCCCCCGAGAGCTGAAACGAATAACGGTGTCAACGAACGCTCTCCCTGAGACTACGAGGTGAACGGCGCTCGGGACGTATTGTGCCATACAGCCTTCACGGCTCTATTAATACCAGCTCATCTTCAACCGAGCGACGGAAGGCCCCTCACGGTACGTACCTGGATTACATGTGGCTGTTGTAGAAACTAGGGCTGTGTCACCATTACAACATGTTACGTTGACCATTCATTGTCATACAAATGATTGCGAATTGTGTTTGACGTTGAGCACATGAATACAAAGTTTAAATTTCTTCATGGCTTTTTAGGGTTCATAAAATGTATTGTAGCACGAGGCAGATATGACTAATTATTATATGCATTAATTACATTTATACTTTACCAAAAATATATTAAAGGGACACTCTTTTGCAACCAGATCTTATTTTAGTGATGTTTGGGAGACAAACACTTTCCTGGGGTTTTTATGTTTTCCTTCCCGGACTACAATTCCCATAATGCTTTGCCTTTGGTGCACTGCTCCTCCTTGTGGATAGGGGGAGGGCTGTCTTTACTGAGTCAACATGTAGTCCAGGAAGAGAGTGAGCCCAGTGTCCATGACATCATGGACACTTTGAAATGCTAAAATATCTAAAGACATATTACCCACATCAAGTGTCCCAATTGACCTTATTCAGACCGTGGCTAAGGTGCTAACTAGGTGCAACTTCCCAATGACTTGGACATTCATCCAAACAAAAGTCCTAAATGTATTAAACTAGGTCAAACTCTCCAACATTGCTGCTGTATGAAAAGCTTGAATTATCCTCTTTCAATCTGTAAAGCATTTGTTTCATAAAAATCCACCATAGACATGTTATGAGCCACTTCCTGTCAAGAAATTCCTTGCATGTGATTTTGTTTTTGGTGTTGGAGTTTGGAAGCGCTCGTTGACTATCACTCAGCGGTCCTTGCTGTTACCACCTGTTTTGACTGTGCACACAATGCAGGAGGCAGCAGGCGGGCCGGGTGCTTTACTGATAACGAGCGCTTCCAAACTCTGATGCTTAGAAAATGATAATCTTTGAAGGAATTTCTTGACGGAAGTGGCTCATAACATGTCTGTGGTGGATTTTTATGAAACTAATGCTTTACAGATTGAAAGAGGATAATTCAAGCTTTTCATACAGCAGCAATGTTGGTGAGTTTGACCTTGTTTAATACAATTAGGACTTTTCTGTTTGGATGACTGGGCTGTCTATAGGAAGTTGCACGTACTTGGCACCTTGCTGGCAAGATGGCAATATAGTCAAATTAGCTGACACAATGGCCGATGTACAAGCTAAAAAATTGAGCGGATAGATCTATTTCCATTTATATATATATATATTTTTTTAAATGTTTGAGAATACCCTGCCTTTAAAGGCGTGTAATTCGGAGTATAGCCTACAAATTGGACCACAGGTAACTCTCGGTGTACAAATGGAACAAAGTTACGGGTGCATTTGGTCTCACAATTAAATGAAAATTGTCCTTTAAAGGAACATTGAGTGACTGCAGTTTCTTCCAGTGGTGAATAGTATTTTTAGTAGATAACGGTAGCACAATTTGAAATGTGCGCGCTATGGCCAGAGTGTTTGAGACTGGATTGCTGAATTCCTACAATGCTTTAGTGCACTCCCCCCCCCCCCCCCCCCCCCCCCTTGTGGAGAGGTGGATTTGTAGTCCAGGAAGGAAGTGAGAACATTTTCATGACATGGTTTTTGGTCATGAACATGGCATCATGACAAACAAAGAGAACGTATTGCACATATAAAACCCCAGTTTAGTGTTTCTTGTGGCCTAAACATTAAAATAAGCTCTGGTTGTAAAGGGGGTGAAGTGGCCCTTTAATGGGTTGAATTGTTTATAAAAAGAATGTCACACATTGTGATTAAGTAAAATAATGGTGACAGAACCCTGTCAGTGACTGTTATTAATACAGTAAAATAATGGTGACACAGCCCTGTCAGTGACTGTTATTAATACAGTAAAATAATGGTGACACAGCCCTGTCAGTGACTGTTATTAATACAGTAAAAGAATGGTGACACAGCCCTGTCAGTGACTGTTATTAATACAGTAAAAGAATGGTGACACAGCCCTGTCAGTGACTGTTATGACTTCCAAAATGTCATCCTGTAGGCCGACAACTAAATTAGTTTTCCTTTTTTTCTTTTTTCTTTCCCCCTGTCATTTCAGAACGTGAAGCTGACGGAGTTCGTACCTTAAATCCGATGTCTTCTGCTGCTGCTGCTTGCTGTTATCATTGAAGGTTAGTAATTTAACCTTTTGATTCCTGCTTCTTGTGTAAGTGGGCTACATGCTACCATACCGTATGTTGTCATTCGCGCCATGTATCGTTTCACACCATTTGTGTGTAATGCCAGTCCGATTCTATAGTCTCTTCACTTTCATCTTTTCTTTGCTTTTAATAAAGTTATTTATTTTTTGTTTGAGTTTTTAATCGCATTTCGCTTTATTTTTTTAATAAGTAATTTCTTTCTTCTTTGCCTATCTATTGCCCTAGTTCTTCACTAGTGGACTTTGTGTGATGTGGAGGTATGTGATTTATGTCGGTATCATTATGGTAGCATGTAGCCTGCTCAACACTGTTTACTAGGGGTGTAACGATATAGTAACTGCATCAAGAAATGGATTTTAATTTGAAGAATCTAAGCATATCGAAATGAAAACGGCAACATTGACTATATGGCTTTGCAATGGAAATGATCGGTATCGAATCGTTTGGCTATGCAATTAATCTATTGTATCAATACTACATTTTTGTGGTATTACTTGATTTAAAGAAAATTCAATATATTTTAAATAGTTACTGTATCGTGATTCGTATCGCTGTTAAAATGTATCGTTACACCCCTACTGTTTACAGGGAGAAAATGATGGTCGATGTGTCAGATGGTCGATGTGTCATTTTCTTCCTTTAGTTAGTGTGTTTTGTTTAGTGCTGATATTGAAGGTAAGTGATGTAGTTTATTATCTTTGGCTGTCGGGCAGAAACCTTGTATCTCCATAGTTCAACCTTTTGTAAATTAACTTCCTTACTTGGTCATGCTACAGTGTCACACACTAAAGTAGCTAAAATAGCCGATCTACAAGCTCACAATGTAAAGATAATCCATAACTGAATATTTTGTTTAATATAAAATATATATATATATTGAACCGGTGTATCAACAAGAGCTTACTAAATATTAACATTGAAACACAACAGATTAATTGGATTATATTTATTAATAATAAATGATATAATTGGATCACAGGTTCCTTTTTTTTGGTTGTACAAGGTTTCTACCCGACCTTCATCTTTTCTCTTCTCTATTCTTTGCTTTTAATAAAGTTGTTTGTTTTTGTGGTCTGAGTTTTTAATCGCTTTTCGCTTTATTTTTTTTACAAGTAATTTCTTTCTTCTTGCCTTTCTATCACACTAGTTCTTCACTAGTGTGTGTGTGTGTGTGGTGCGTGATTCGGGTCGTGTCTTGCGTACAGTTTGTGTGGTGGGTGATTCGGGTCGTGTCTCGCGTACAGTTTGCCGGTAAAGCGCCATCCCATCAGTTCACATCACATATGAATACAGGCCCCGTATGTGATGTGCATTCATGTGATTTTTTTTTTTGTGATTATTTCACAGCAATTGCGGATACAGTAGCTCGCCAGTCGGTCGGCCTCATTTTATTTAGGAGAGGTACACTCGGCACCATATGAATTTTGTTTATTGCTGTTGTGTTCGGATGTCATCCATAGTGTTGTATGTTGTGTACTAATGTTCATAGTGTTGCTGTATTGCTGACAAATACAGGGGCACAAAGAACATTAAGCAAATAAGAATGCTGCTGCCATTGCATAAATTTGCACCTTGTATAATTCATGTCAATTTATGCCACAAATGGCATAAATTCTTTCTCTCTTTCTCATTCACTTATTTCTGTGAATGTTATATTAAAATTCATATGTAGGAAACATGGGACAACTGTCTGGAAAAAAATACTCTCTCCACGGAAACCTAATGACGATTACTTGGGCAGAGACCAAGAAAATCTATTTCTTTTATTCATGTTCATTAAGCGCTCGAAGTGCTCAAAGTCAACAGTGCAGCAGCAAACCTCTAGGTCATAAGACCATTGTCGGTGCTATATTTGATCTAATGTGTGAGTAAAGCTTCGTCACGTCATCCCCACATCACATAATGAACGCAGGGTAGGTTAGGGTAGGGTTAGGTATGTGATGTGGATTGATGTGACGTATGTCTTTTATAATGTGCGAGTGAAGCTTCATTGCGTCTTTACACATACCATATGAACACAGGCCCGGTATGTGATGTGTATCGATGTGATTTATTTATGCTTCTATTTGCTGTTAAAACTTAATAATTCACGCCGGTCAATTAGGCGAGGCACTGACGATGGGCCGATGACCCAAACGTTTTCTGCTGCACTTTTCACTTTTAGCACTTTGTAGCACTTTATGAGCATGAAAAAATGTAATTACTATTTTCTTGGTTTAAGTCTAGGAGTTTTCCTTACGGTATTTGTGGAGTCATAGTCTTCCAGTTTTCAATTGTATAAAGAGAACATTGTCTCATTGGTAATGATAAATTAACACAAAACGAGGCACAGGCATGGCGCTTCTGGTTTACTGGAATGGGGTTCGATTCCCTGCTGCGCTCTAATCATTGTGTTTTGGCAGTCTCTCTTAATCCAGAGCATGCTTACATTAAGCAATACATCTCACGCATAAAGTAGTCATCATGAAACATGCGTAAGCTAAGAACGTAACAGTGGAATATCTATATAATGAAACTATATAAACTATGCTATACATGTACTATAAAATGCAACACCTCGCTGTGGTACACTGGTAGTGTGGGGTCACTGGCAACTCGGACACTGATGGGACTGCATTCGAAAAGGTTTTGTATTCACGGAAAGGACTGCATACTGTAGTCTGCCTCTTTTTTTTTTCACTGTCTGCCCATATCGCTGATTTTTATTATTTGATTACATGGTTCTGTATTTAACCAGGAGCCAGTGATGGTTCTGATTACATGGTTCTGTATTTAACCAGGAGCTAGTGATGGTTCTGATCACATGGTTCTCGGACCCCTAGTGTGGGGTTTCCTCAGCGTTACTACAGAGGAGTTCCAAATCTTTGTGATTGCAACTTTTTTTAATTTAGTATTCTTTCATATCGTTCATATCGTTAATGTAATAAATAAATCCATCCATCCATTTTCATTTATGTATTTATTTATTTATTACATTAACATCAACCCTAGAATCACTATTCTGAGGAACATTAGCAAAACAAATCAGATCTACAAGCTCACAAGCTAATGATTTTGGAGGTTTTGAAAATCATGAAAAAACGACACCTTTTCTCATTTCTCTTTCTTCTTTTCTCATCGAGCATGGGGATAAATATGTATTTTTTTACAACATTTTATGGTGATTTATTTTTGTATTATTTACTATAGTCCTAATAAACCCCAGGAAATTACATTTGGCCACAGCAGATCACAGGATCTACTGAATGTGAAGGTAGCCTATACTGGGGGAAGGCTTATACTGTGTGTATAGGATCAATATGTCAGTTTGTCACATTCAATAGATCCCGTGATCTTGTGTGGTCAGATGTAATTTCTTGGGGTTTATTAGGACTATAGTAAATAATAAAAAAATGAATCGCCATAATATTTTGTAAAGAAATACATATTTAGCCCCATGCTCGAATGCCCCCGCCCCCCTGTCAAAAACAGCTAAAATCCCCAAAACAAAAGAAAGCAGCAAATTAAAGAAAATTAACACTCACCTTTTCGTTTCTCTAATAACAACCTAAAACATGAACCTTGGTTGGAAAAAAACTAAAGTTGTCCTTTAAGTACATTTTGATGTCGATACTTTTGTACTTCTACTCAAGTACATTTTCAATTCCGTACTTTTATTTAGCATATCTAAATTGCAGTATTGGTAGGCTACCTTTACTTAAGTAAAACAATTGAGTACATTTTCCACCACTGGCCCAGGCCACTCCCACTTTCCCTGCCCATGCCTCTCACCTGTCTCCAACTCCCTCTGCAGGCCACACCCATTTACCCTATATATAACTGGACTCTTTACAAACACTCCCTGTCAGAACATTCACCTGCTCCCTATATATAACTGGACTCTTTACAAACACTCCCTGTCAGAACATTCACCTGCTCCCTATATATAACTGGACTCTTTACAAACACTCCCTGTCAGAACATTCACCTGCTCCCTATATATAACTGGACTCTTTACAAACACTCCCTGTCAGAACATTCACCTGCTCCCTATATATAACTGGGCTCTTTACAAACACTCCCTGTCAGAACATTTACCTGCTCCCTATATATAACTGGACTCTTTACAAACACTCCCTGTCAGAACATTCACCTGCTCCCTATATATAACTGGGCTCTTTACAAACACTCCCTGTCAGAACATTTACCTGCTCCCTATATATAACTGGACTCTTTACAAACACTCACTGTCAGAACATTCACCTGCTCCCTATATATAACTAGTCTCTTTACAAACACTCACTGTCAGAACATTCACCTGCTCCCTATATATAACTGGGCTCTTTACAAACACTCCCTGTCAGAACATTTACCTGCTCCCTATATATAACTGGTCTCTTTACAAACACTCACTGTCAGAACATTCACCTGCTCCCTATATATAACTGGTCTCTTTACAAACACTCCCTGTCAGAACATTCACCTGCTCCCTATATATAACTGGACTCTTTACAAACACTGTCAGAACATTCACCTGCTCCCTATATATAACTGGTCTCTTTACAAACACTCCGTCAGAACATTCACCTGCTCCCTATATATAACTGGTCTCTTTACAAACACTCCCTGTCAGAACATTCACCTGCTCCCTATATATAACTGGTCTCTTTACAAACACTGTCAGAACATTCACCTGCTCCCTATATATAACTGGTCTCTTTACAAACACTCCCTGTCAGAACATTTACCTGCTCCCTATATATAACTAGTCTCTTTACAAACACTCCCTGTCAGAACATTTACCTGCTCCCTATATATAACTGGTCTCTTTACAAACACTCCCTGTCAGAACATTCACCTGCTCCCTATATATAACTGGACTCTTTACAAACACTCACTGTCAGAACATTTACCTGCTCCCTATATATAACTGGACTCTTTACAAACACTCCCTGTCAGAACATTCACCTGCTCCCTATATATAACTGGTCTCTTTACAAACACTGTCAGAACATTCACCTGCTCCCTATATATAACTGGTCTCTTTACAAACACTCCCTGTCAGAACATTTACCTGCTCCCTATATATAACTAGTCTCTTTACAAACACTCCCTGTCAGAACATTTACCTGCTCCCTATATATAACTAGTCTCTTTACAAACACTCCCTGTCAGAACATTCACCTGCTCCCTATATATAACTGGACTCTTTACAAACACTCCCTGTCAGAACATTCACCTGCTCCCTATATATAACTGGACTCTTTACAAACACTCCCTGTCAGAACATTCACCTGCTCCCTATATATAACTAGTCTCTTTACAAACACTCCCTGTCAGAACATTTACCTGCTCCCTATATATAACTGGTCTCTTTACAAACACTCCCTGTCAGAACATTTACCTGCTCCCTATATATAACTGGACTCTTTACAAACACTCCCTGTCAGAACATTCACCTGCTCCCTATATATAACTGGACTCTTTACAAACACTCCCTGTCAGAACATTTACCTGCTCCCTATATATAACTGGTCTCTTTACAAACACTCACTGTCAGAACATTTACCTGCTCCCTATATATAACTGGACTCTTTACAAACACTCCCTGTCAGAACATTCACCTGCTCCCTATATATAACTGGACTCTTTACAAACACTCACTGTCAGAACATTTACCTGCTCCCTATATATAACTGGACTCTTTACAAACACTCCCTGTCAGAACATTCACCTGCTCCCTATATATAACTGGACTCTTTACAAACACTCCCTGTCAGAACATTCACCTGCTCCCTATATATAACTGGACTCTTTACAAACACTGTCAGAACATTCACCTGCTCCCTATATATAACTGGACTCTTTACAAACACTCACTGTCAGAACATTCACCTGCTCCCTATATATAACTGGTCTCTTTACAAACACTCCCTGTCAGAACATTCACCTGCTCCCTATATATAACTGGACTCTTTACAAACACTGTCAGAACATTCACCTGCTCCCTATATATAACTGGACTCTTTACAAACACTCCCTGTCAGAACATTTACCTGCTCCCTATATATAACTGGACTCTTTACAAACACTCACTGTCAGAACATTTACCTGCTCCCTATATATAACTGGACTCTTTACAAACACTCACTGTCAGAACATTCACCTGCTCCCTATATATAACTGGACTCTTTACAAACACTCCCTGTCAGAACATTCACCTGCTCCCTATATATAACTGGTCTCTTTACAAACACTCACTGTCAGAACATTCACCTGCTCCCTATATATAACTGGACTCTTTACAAACACTGTCAGAACATTCACCTGCTCCCTATATATAACTGGACTCTTTACAAACACTCCCTGTCAGAACATTTACCTGCTCCCTATATATAACTGGTCTCTTTACAAACACTCACTGTCAGAACATTTACCTGCTCCCTATATATAACTAGTCTCTTTACAAACACTCCCTGTCAGAACATTCACCTGCTCCCTATATATAACTGGACTCTTTACAAACACTCCCTGTCAGAACATTTACCTGCTCCCTATATATAACTGGTCTCTTTACAAACACTCCCTGTCAGAACATTCACCTGCTCCCTATATATAACTGGTCTCTTTACAAACACTCCCTGTCAGAACATTTACCTGCTCCCTATATATAACTGATAGATAGATAGATATAGATAGATAGATAGATAGATAGATCTTTATTTGTCATTGCAACGTGTACAACGAAATTAAAAGTGCCAACCAATCAGTGCATCATATCACAAAACATACTGTACAAGATAAAACAAAAACACATGACTTCTTGTTATTGCACAACCCCAGCAGCCCTAATGCACAAGCATGTCATTTTCAGCTGTGTACAGCTGTGTAGCTTTGTACAACAAACCCTTATTGTACTTAAGATAATAAATAGTAATAGAAGGTAATAGATAATAGATAATAGAAACTAAAAAGTGTCGCAGCAACAGATCATTTTTTAGCAGCATTTAGTGCAACTACCGCTGTGGGATAGAAACTGTTACTGAATCTGTTGGTCTTGGACTTGATCACTCTATACCGTCTGCCTGATGGCAACAGTTCAAACAGTGAGTGAGCGGGGTGGGAAGTGTCTTTTATAATGTTCAGAGTTTTTTTATGACAGCGGTCTCTGTGTAGTTCTTCCAGTGTGGGGAGAGGGCAGCCAACGATCTTCTGTGCCGTATTTATGACCCCCTGGAGCTTTTTCCTCTGCGCCACTGTACAGCTGGTGTACCACACACATATGCAGTACGTTAGTATGCTCTCTATGGAGCACCGATAGAAGGACACCAGCAGTCTCTGTGTGATGTTGTTCCCCCTGAGCACCCTCAGGAAGTAGAGCCTCTGCTGGGCTTTCTTCAGCAGCTCTTTACAAACACTCCCTGTCAGAACATTTACCTGCTCCCTATATATAACTGGGCTCTTTACAAACACTCACTGTCAGAACATTTACCTGCTCCCTATATATAACTGGTCTCTTTACAAACACTCCCTGTCAGAACATTCACCTGCTCCCTATATATAACTGGTCTCTTTACAAACACTCCCTGTCAGAACATTCACCTGCTCCCTATATATAACTGGTCTCTTTACAAACACTCCCTGTCAGAACATTTACCTGCTCCCTATATATAACTGGTCTCTTTACAAACACTCCCTGTCAGAACATTCACCTGCTCCCTATATATAACTGGTCTCTTTACAAACACTCACTGTCAGAACATTTACCTGCTCCCTATATATAACTGGACTCTTTACAAACACTCCCTGTCAGAACATTCACCTGCTCCCTATATATAACTGGTCTCTTTACAAACACTCCCTGTCAGAACATTTACCTGCTCCCTATATATAACTGGACTCTTTACAAACACTCCCTGTCAGAACATTCACCTGCTCCCTATATATAACTGGACTCTTTACAAACACTCCCTGTCAGAACATTCACCTGCTCCCTATATATAACTGGTCTCTTTACAAACACTCACTGTCAGAACATTCACCTGCTCCCTATATATAACTGGTCTCTTTACAAACACTGTCAGAACATTCACCTGCTCCCTATATATATATAACTGGTCTCTTTACAAACACTCCCTGTCAGAACATTTACCTGCTCCCTATATATAACTGGTCTCTTTACAAACACTCCCTGTCAGAACATTTACCTGCTCCCTATATATAACTGGTCTCTTTACAAACACTCCCTGTCAGAACATTTACCTGCTCCCTATATATAACTGGTCTCTTTACAAACACTGTCAGAACATTCACCTGCTCCCTATATATATATAACTGGTCTCTTTACAAACACTCCCTGTCAGAACATTCACCTGCTCCCTATATATAACTGGTCTCTTTACAAACACTCCCTGTCAGAACATTTACCTGCTCCCTATATATAACTGGTCTCTTTACAAACACTCCCTGTCAGAACATTTACCTGCTCCCTATATATAACTTGTCTCTTTACAAACACTCTGTCAGAACATTCACCTGCTCCCTATATATAACTGGTCTCTTTACAAACACTCCCTGTCAGAACATTTACCTGCTCCCTATATATAACTGGTCTCTTTACAAACACTCCCTGTCAGAACATTTACCTGCTCCCTATATATAACTGGACTCTTTACAAACACTCCCTGTCAGAACATTCACCTGCTCCCTATATATAACTGGTCTCTTTACAAACACTCACTGTCAGAACATTTACCTGCTCCCTATATATATATAACTGGTCTCTTTACAAACACTCCCTGTCATCGTCAAGTTCCTGGTTCTTGATTTTGTCTTCTTGAAAGGTTTGAGTTTTGGACTTTATGATTAACTGCCTTAATTGTTAAAACTTTTTCTTTGTTACTGCCTTGGGCTTAAAGGACAACTTTAGTTGTTCATGTTTTAGGTTATTTAGGTTATAGAGAAAGTAAAAGATGAGTGTTATTTTTTTTTTCATTTGCTGCTTTCTTTAGTTTTAGGGATTTTAGCTCTTTTTGACAGGGGGGGGCGGGGGCATTCGAGCACGGGGCTAAATATGTATTTTTTTACAAAATGTTATGGTGATTTATTTTTGTATTATTTACTATAGTCCTAATAAACCCCAGGAAATTACATCTGGCCACAGAAGATCACAGGATCTACTGAATGTGAAGGTAGCCTACTGGGGGAAGGCTTATACTGTGTGTATAGGCTCAATATGTCAGTTTGTCACATTCAATAATCCTGTGATCTTTTGTGGTTAAATGTCATTTCTTGGGGTTTATTAGGACTATAGTAAATAATAAATAAATAAATCGCCATAATATTTTGTCAAAAAATACATATTAAGCCCCATGCTCAAATGCCCCCGCCCCCCCTGTCAAAAACTGCTAAACTCCCAAAAACAAAAGAAAGCAGCAAATGAAAGAAAATGAACAACTAAAGTTGGCCTTTAAATACATCATTGGATTTTGAATCTTCCTGTTTGTGGCTCTCCATTTATGGATTCAGTCATCCTGCTATCCTGACAGAAATTACTTTACTGTTGAAATATCATTAATGTGATTGTTTTTGGAACCTGTAAATGACAACAAAACAAACTAAGGCACTGGTATGGTACTCCTGGTTTACCAGAACAGGGTTCAACTCCTTGTGGTGCCCTGCTCAATTTGTTGTATTTACGTGGTTTATTTTCTGCTCATCGTGTTGCCTTTTCATAGATGATAACCCCCAGGTTCTTTACTGTGTTTGTATTGTACTCCCTACAGTTAGATTACATTTTCATAGATGATAACCCCCAGGTTCTTTACTGTGTTTGTATTGTACTCCCTACAGTTAGATTACAAGTCTATTCATTGTTTCTGTTTTCCTTCCGCCAAAAATAGCAGTTCTGGCTGAACCGTGCAGTTGGTTTTCGCGAAACCTGGCAATATGGTAGAGGCAAACGGTGAGGACGCGAAGCCCACAACCATTTGCCAAAGGGTGGCGCTATAGCTATCAACAGGATGGCAATAAGAACAATATGCAGCCAGTTTTGATTGGGGCGTTCTAAGGACTCATACAATGTCTTGGCAGTCCCCCCCATTGCCCCCCACTGCCGCCCATACCGTACGGCATACTATAGCACGCCGTTTTTCATCATTTTTGAGGATTTGAAAAAAATTCAAAAATTCAAAAAACATGGGTTATAGTCCATCGTTTTTTGAATAATAAAAAAAAAAATTTAACCTCGTTTTTCATCATTTTTGAACATGGGCTATAGCCCCTACCATACGGCATACTATAGCACGCCGTTTTTCATCATTTTTGAGGATTTGAAAAAAATTCAAAAATTCAAAAAACATGGGTTATAGTCCATCGTTTTTTGAATTTTTGAATTTTTTTTTTAACCTCGTTTTTCATCATTTTTGAACATGGGCTATAGCCCCTACCATACGGCATACTATAGCACGCCGTTTTTCATCATTTTTGAGGATTTGAAAAAACAAAACAAAAACAAAAACAAAAAAACATGGGTTATAGCCCATCGTTTTTTGAAATTTTGGAAAAAAAAAATAACCTCGTTTTTCATCATTTTTGAACATGAGCTATAGCCCATACCGTACGGCATACTATAACACGCTGTTTTTCATCATTTTTGAGGATTTGAAAAAACAAAAAAACAAAAAAAACATGGGTTATAGCCCATCGTTTTTTTAAATTTTGAAAAAAAAGAATAACCTCGTTTTTCATCATTTTTGAACATGGGCTATAGCCCATACCGTACGGCATACTATAACACGCTGTTTTTCATCATTTTTGAGGATTTGAAAAATATGAAAAAAAAAAAAAAAAACATTGGTTATAGCCCATCGTTTTTTGAAATTTTGAAAAAAAAAATAACCTCGTTTTTCATCATTTTTGAACATGGGCTATAGCCCATACCGTACGGCATACTATAACACGCTGTTTTTCATCATTTTTGAGGATTTGAAAAAAATGAAAAAAAAAAAAACATGGGTTATAGCCCATCGTTTTTAGAAATTTTGAAAAAAAAAAATAACCTCGTTTTTCATCATTTTTGAACATGGGCTATAGCCCCTACCGTACGGCATACTATAACACGCTGTTTTTCATCATTTTTGAGGATTTGAAAAAAATGAAAAAAAAAAAACATGGGTTATAGCCCATCGTTTTTTGAAAATTTGAAAAAAAAAAATAACCTCTTTTTTCATCATTTTTGAACATGGGCTCTAGCCCATACTGTACGGCATACTATAACACGCTGTTTTTCATCATTTTTGAGGATTTGAAAAAAATGAAAAAAAAACAAAACATGGGTTATAGCCCATCGTTTTTTGAAATTTTGAAAAAAACATAACCTCGTTTTTCATCATTTTTGAACATGGGCTATAGCCCCTACCGTACGGCATACTATAACACGCTGTTTTTCATCATTTTTGAGGATTTGAAAAAAATGAAAAAAAAACAAAACATGGGTTATAGCCCATCGTTTTTTGAAATTTTGAAAAAAAAATAACCTCGTTTTTCATCATTTTTGAACATGGGCTATAGCCCCTACCGTACGGCATACTATAACACGCTGTTTTTCATCATTTTTGAGGATTTGAAAAAAATGGAAAAAAAAAAAAACATGGGTTATAGCCCATCGTTTTTTGAAATTTTGAAAAAAAGATTAACCTCGTTTTTCATCATTTTTGAACATGAGCTATAGCCCATACCGTACGGCATACTATAACACGCTGTTTTTCATCATTTTTGAGGATTTAAAAAAAAAAAACAAAAAAAAACATGGGTTATAGCCCATCGTTTTTTGAAAATTTGAAAAAAAAAAAAAAACTCGTTTTTCATCATTTTTGAACATGGGCTCTAGCCCATACTGTACGGCATACTATAACACGCTGTTTTTCATCATTTTTGAGGATTTAAAAAAAAAGAAAAAAAAAAAACATGGGTTATAGCCCATCGTTTTTTTTAAATTTGAAAAAAAAAAAAAAACTCGTTTTTCATCATTTTTGAACATGGGCTCTAGCCCATACTGTACGGCATACTATAACACGCTGTTTTTCATCATTTTTGAGGATTTGAAAAAAATGAAAAAAAAAAACAAAACATGGGTTATAGCCCATCGTTTTTTTTAATTTTGAAAAAAAAAATAACCTCGTTTTTCATCATTTTTGAACATGGGCTATAGCCCCTACCGTACGGCATACTATAACACGCTGTTTTTCATCATTTTTGAGGATTTAAAAAAAATGAAAAAAAAAAAAAAACATGGGTTATAGCCCATCGTTTTTTGAAATTTTGAAAAAAAAAATAACCTCGTTTTTCATCATTTTTGAACATGGGCTATAGCCCATTAGCCCCTACCGTACGGCATACTATAACACGCTGTTTTTCATCATTTTTGAGGATTTGAAAAAAATGAAAAAAAAAAAAAAACATGGGTTATAGCCCATCGTTTTTTGAAAATTTGGAGAAAAAAAAAATAACCTCGTTTTTCATCATTTTTGAACATGGGCTCTAGCCCATACTGTACGGCATACTATAACACGCTGTTTTTCATCATTTTTGAGGATTTGAAAAAAATGAAAAAAAAAAAAAACATGGGTTATAGCCCATCGTTTTTAGAAATTTTGAAAAAAAAAATAACCTCGTTTTTCATCATTTTTGAACATGGGCTATAGCCCCTACCGTACGGCATACTATAACACGCTGTTTTTCATCATTTTTGAGGATTTGAAAAAAATGAAAAAAAAAAAAAACATGGGTTATAGCCCATCGTTTTTTGAAAATTTGAAAAAAAGATTAACCTCGTTTTTCATCATTTTTGAACATGGGCTATAGCCCCTACCGTACGGCATACTATAACACGCTGTTTTTCATCATTTTTGAGGATTTGAAAAAAATGAAAAAAACAAACAAACATGGGTTATAGCCCATCGTTTTTTGAAATTTTGAAAAAAAGATTAACCTCGTTTTTCATCATTTTTGAACATGAGCTATAGCCCATACCGTACGGCATACTATAACACGCTGTTTTTCATCATTTTTGAGGATTTGAAAAAAATGAAAAAAAAAAAAAAACATGGGTTATAGCCCATCGTTTTTTGAAATTTTGAAAAAAAAAATAACCTCGTTTTTCATCATTTTTTAACATGGGCTATAGCCCCTACCGTACGGCATACTATAACACGCTGTTTTTCATCATTTTTGAGGATTTGAAAAAAATGAAAAAAAAAAAAAACATGGGTTATAGCCCATCGTTTTTTGAAAATTTGAAAAAAAGATTAACCTCGTTTTTCATCATTTTTGAACATGGGCTATAGCCCCTACCGTACGGCATACTATAACACGCTGTTTTTCATCATTTTTGAGGATTTGAAAAAAATGAAAAAAAAAAAAAACATGGGTTATAGCCCATCGTTTTTTTAAATTTTGAAAAAAAGATTAACCTCGTTTTTCATCATTTTTGAACATGAGCTATAGCCCATACCGTACGGCATACTATAACACGCTGTTTTTCATCATTTTTGAGGATTTAAAAAAAAAAAACAAAAAAAAACATGGGTTATAGCCCATCGTTTTTTGAAAATTTGAAAAAAAAAAAAAAACTCGTTTTTCATCATTTTTGAACATGGGCTCTAGCCCATACTGTACGGCATACTATAACACGCTGTTTTTCATCATTTTTGAGGATTTAAAAAAAAAAAAAAAAAAAAAACATGGGTTATAGCCCATCGTTTTTTTTAAATTTGAAAAAAAAAAAAAAACTCGTTTTTCATCATTTTTGAACATGGGCTCTAGCCCATACTGTACGGCATACTATAACACGCTGTTTTTCATCATTTTTGAGGATTTGAAAAAAATGAAAAAAAAAACAAAACATGGGTTATAGCCCATCGTTTTTTTTAATTTTGAAAAAAAAAATAACCTCGTTTTTCATCATTTTTGAACATGGGCTATAGCCCCTACCGTACGGCATACTATAACACGCTGTTTTTCATCATTTTTGAGGATTTAAAAAAAATGAAAAAAAAAAAAAAACATGGGTTATAGCCCATCGTTTTTTGAAATTTTGAAAAAAAAAATAACCTCGTTTTTCATCATTTTTGAACATGGGCTATAGCCCATTAGCCCCTACCGTACGGCATACTATAACACGCTGTTTTTCATCATTTTTGAGGATTTGAAAAAAATGAAAAAAAAAAAAAAACATGGGTTATAGCCCATCGTTTTTTGAAAATTTGGAGAAAAAAAAAATAACCTCGTTTTTCATCATTTTTGAACATGGGCTCTAGCCCATACTGTACGGCATACTATAACACGCTGTTTTTCATCATTTTTGAGGATTTGAAAAAAATGAAAAAAAAAAAAAACATGGGTTATAGCCCATCGTTTTTAGAAATTTTGAAAAAAAAAATAACCTCGTTTTTCATCATTTTTGAACATGGGCTATAGCCCCTACCGTACGGCATACTATAACACGCTGTTTTTCATCATTTTTGAGGATTTGAAAAAAATGAAAAAAAAAAAAAACATGGGTTATAGCCCATCGTTTTTTGAAAATTTGAAAAAAAGATTAACCTCGTTTTTCATCATTTTTGAACATGGGCTATAGCCCCTACCGTACGGCATACTATAACACGCTGTTTTTCATCATTTTTGAGGATTTGAAAAAAATGAAAAAAAAAAAAAAAACATGGGTTATAGCCCATCGTTTTTTGAAATTTTGAAAAAAAGATTAACCTCGTTTTTCATCATTTTTGAACATGAGCTATAGCCCATACCGTACGGCATACTATAACACGCTGTTTTTCATCATTTTTGAGGATTTGAAAAAAATGAAAAAAAAAAAAAAACATGGGTTATAGCCCATCGTTTTTTGAAATTTTGAAAAAAAAAATAACCTCGTTTTTCATCATTTTTTAACATGGGCTATAGCCCCTACCGTACGGCATACTATAACACGCTGTTTTTCATCATTTTTGAGGATTTGAAAAAAAAAAAAACAAAAAAAAAACATGGGTTATAGCCCATCGTTTTTAGAAATTTTGAAAAAAAAAATAACCTCGTTTTTCATCATTTTTGAACATGGGCTATAGCCCCTACCGTACGGCATACTATAACACGCTGTTTTTCATCATTTTTGAGGATTTGAAAAAAATGAAAAAAAAAAAAAACATGGGTTATAGCCCATCGTTTTTTGAAAATTTGAAAAAAAGATTAACCTCGTTTTTCATCATTTTTGAACATGGGCTATAGCCCCTACCGTACGGCATACTATAACACGCTGTTTTTCATCATTTTTGAGGATTTGAAAAAAATGAAAAAAAAAAAAAAACATGGGTTATAGCCCATCGTTTTTTGAAATTTTGAAAAAAAGATTAACCTCGTTTTTCATCATTTTTGAACATGAGCTATAGCCCATACCGTACGGCATACTATAACACGCTGTTTTTCATCATTTTTGAGGATTTGAAAAAAATGAAAAAAAAAAAAAAACATGGGTTATAGCCCATCGTTTTTTGAAATTTTGAAAAAAAAAATAACCTCGTTTTTCATCATTTTTTAACATGGGCTATAGCCCCTACCGTACGGCATACTATAACACGCTGTTTTTCATCATTTTTGAGGATTTGAAAAAAACAAAAAACAAAAAAAAAACATGGGTTATAGCCCATCGTTTTTAGAAATTTTGAAAAAAAAAATAACCTCGTTTTTCATCATTTTTGAACATGGGCTATAGCCCCTACCGTACGGCATACTATAACACGCTGTTTTTCATCATTTTTGAGGATTTGAAAAAAATGAAAAAAAAAAAAAACATGGGTTATAGCCCATCGTTTTTTGAAAATTTGAAAAAAAGATTAACCTCGTTTTTCATCATTTTTGAACATGGGCTATAGCCCCTACCGTACGGCATACTATAACACGCTGTTTTTCATCATTTTTGAGGATTTGAAAAAAATGAAAAAAAAAAAAAAACATGGGTTATAGCCCATCGTTTTTTGAAATTTTGAAAAAAAAAATAACCTCGTTTTTCATCATTTTTTAACATGGGCTATAGCCCCTACCGTACGGCATACTATAACACGCTGTTTTTCATCATTTTTGAGGATTTGAAAAAAAAAAAAACAAAAAAAAAACATGGGTTATAGCCCATCGTTTTTTGAAATTTTGAAAAAAAGATTAACCTCGTTTTTCATCATTTTTGAACATGAGCTATAGCCCATACCGTACGGCATACTATAACACGCTGTTTTTCATCATTTTTGAGGATTTGAAAAAAATGAAAAAAAAAAAAAAACATGGGTTATAGCCCATCGTTTTTTGAAATTTTGAAAAAAAAAATAACCTCGTTTTTCATCATTTTTGAACATGGGCTCTAGCCCATACTGTACGGCATACTATAACACGCTGTTTTTCATCATTTTTGAGGATTTGAAAAAAATGAAAAAAAAAATAAACATGGGTTATAGCCCATCGTTTTTTGAAATTTTGAAAAAAAAAATAACCTCGTTTTTCATCATTTTTGAACATGGGCTATAGCCCCTACCGTACGGCATACTATAACACGCTGTTTTTCATCATTTTTGAGGATTTGAAAAAAATGAAAAAAAAAAAAAACATGGGTTATAGCCCATCGTTTTTTGAAATTTTGAAAAAAAAATTAACCTCGTTTTTCATCATTTTTGAACATGAGCTATAGCCCATACCGTACGGCATACTATAACACGCTGTTTTTCATCATTTTTGAGGATTTGAAAAAAATGAAAAAAAAAAAAAAACATGGGTTATAGCCCATCGTTTTTTGAAATTTTGGAAAAAAAAATAACCTCGTTTTTCATCATTTTTGAACATGGGCTATAGCCCCTACCGTACGGCATACTATAACACGCTGTTTTTCATCATTTTTGAGGATTTGAAAAAAATGAAAAAAAAAAAAAACATGGGTTATAGCCCATCGTTTTTTGAAATTTTGAAAAAAAGATTAACCTCGTTTTTCATCATTTTTGAACATGAGCTATAGCCCATACCGTACGGCATACTATAACACGCTGTTTTTCATCATTTTTGAGGATTTGAAAAAAATTTAAAAAAAAAAAAAACATGGGTTATAGCCCATCGTTTTTTGAAATTTTGAAAAAAAAAATAACCTCGTTTTTCATCATTTTTGAACATGGGCTATAGCCCCTACCGTACGGCATACTATAACACGCTGTTTTTCATCATTTTTGAGGATTTGAAAAAAATGAAAAAAAAAAAAAAACATGGGTTATAGCCCATCGTTTTTTGAAAATGTAAAAAAATAAAATAACCTCGTTTTTCATCATTTTTGAACATGGGCTCTAGCCCATACTGTACGGCATACTATAACACGCTGTTTTTCATCATTTTTGAGGATTTGAAAAAAATGAAAAAAATAAAAAACATGGGTTATAGCCCATCGTTTTTTGAAATTTTGAAAAAAAAAATAACCTCGTTTTTCATCATTTTTTAACATGGGCTATAGCCCCTACCGTACGGCATACTATAACACGCTGTTTTTCATCATTTTTGAGGATTTGAAAAAAATGAAAAAAAAAAAAAAACATGGGTTATAGCCCATCGTTTTTTGAAAATGTTAAAAAAAAAAATAACCTCGTTTTTCATCATTTTTGAACATGGGCTCTAGCCCACACTGTACGGCATACTATAACACGCTGTTTTTCATCATTTTTGAGGATTTGAAAAAAATGAAAAAAAAAAAAAACATGGGTTATAGCCCATCGTTTTTTGAAATTTTGAAAAAAAGATTAACCTCGTTTTTCATCATTTTTGAACATGAGCTATAGCCCATACCGTACGGCATACTATAACACGCTGTTTTTCATCATTTTTGAGGATTTGAAAAAAATGAAAAAAAAAAAAAAAACATGGGTTATAGCCCATCGTTTTTTGAAATTTTGAAAAAAAAAATAACCTCGTTTTTCATCATTTTTGAACATGGGCTATAGCCCCTACCGTACGGCATACTATAACACGCTGTTTTTCATCATTTTTGAGGATTTGAAAAAAATGAAAAAAAAAAAAAACATGGGTTATAGCCCATCGTTTTTTGAAATTTTGAAAAAAAAAATAACCTCGTTTTTCATCATTTTTGAACATGGGCTATAGCCCCTACCGTACGGCATACTATAACACGCTGTTTTTCATCATTTTTGAGGATTTAAAAAAAATGAAAAAAAAAAAAAACATGGGTTATAGCCCATCGTTTTTTGAAATTTTGAAAAAAAAAATAACCTCGTTTTTCATCATTTTTGAACATGGGCTATAGCCCCTACCGTACGGCATACTATAACACGCTGTTTTTCATCATTTTTGAGGATTTGAAAAAAATGAAAAAAAAAAAAAAACATGGGTTATAGCCCATCGTTTTTTGAAAATGTTAAAAAAAAAATAACCTCGTTTTTCATCATTTTTGAACATGGGCTCTAGCCCATACTGTACGGCATACTATAACACGCTGTTTTTCATCATTTTTGAGGATTTGAAAAAAATGAAAAAAAAAAAAAACATGGGTTATAGCCCATCGTTTTTTGAAATTTTGAAAAAAAGATTAACCTCGTTTTTCATCATTTTTGAACATGAGCTATAGCCCATACCGTACGGCATACTATAACACGCTGTTTTTCATCATTTTTGAGGATTTGAAAAAAATGAAAAAAAAAAAAAAAACATGGGTTATAGCCCATCGTTTTTTGAAATTTTGAAAAAAAAAATAACCTCGTTTTTCATCATTTTTGAACATGGGCTATAGCCCCTACCGTACGGCATACTATAACACGCTGTTTTTCATCATTTTTGAGGATTTGAAAAAAATGAAAAAAAAAAAAAAACATGGGTTATAGCCCATCGTTTTTTGAAATTTTGAAAAAAAAAATAACCTCGTTTTTCATCATTTTTGAACATGGGCTATAGCCCCTACCGTACGGCATACTATAACACGCTGTTTTTCATCATTTTTGAGGATTTGAAAAAAATGAAAAAAAAAAAAAACATGGGTTATAGCCCATCGTTTTTTGAAATTTTGAAAAAAAGATTAACCTCGTTTTTCATCATTTTTGAACATGAGCTATAGCCCATACCGTACGGCATACTATAACACGCTGTTTTTCATCATTTTTGAGGATTTGAAAAAAATGAAAAAAAAAAAAAAAAAAAGGGTTATAGCCCATCGTTTTTTGAAATTTTGAAAAAAAAAATAACCTCGTTTTTCATCATTTTTGAACATGGGCTATAGCCCCTATCGTACGGCATACTATAACACGCTGTTTTTCATCATTTTTGAGGATTTGAAAAAAATGAAAAAAAAAAAAAAACATGGGTTATAGCCCATCGTTTTTTGAAATTTTGAAAAAAAAATAACCTCGTTTTTCATCATTTTTGAACATGGGCTATAGCCCCTACCGTACGGCATACTATAACACGCTGTTTTTCATCATTTTTGAGGATTTAAAAAAAATGAAAAAAAAAAAAAACATGGGTTATAGCCCATCGTTTTTTGAAAATTTGAAAAAAATAAATAACCTCGTTTTTCATCATTTTTGAACATGGGCTCTAGCCCATACTGTACGGCATACTATAACACGCTGTTTTTCATCATTTTTGAGGATTTGAAAAAAAAAAAAAAAAAAAAAACATGTGTTATAGCCCATCGTTTTTTGAAATTTTGAAAAAAAAAATAACCTCGTTTTTCATCATTTTTGAACATGGGCTATAGCCCCTACCGTACGGCATACTATAACACGCTGTTTTTCATCATTTTTGAGGATTTGAAAAAAATGAAAAAAAAAAAAAACATGGGTTATAGCCCATCGTTTTTTGAAATTTTGAAAAAAAGATTAACCTAGTTTTTCATCATTTTTGAACATGAGCTATAGCCCATACCGTACGGCATACTATAACACGCTGTTTTTCATCATTTTTGAGGATTTGAAAAAAAAGAAAAAAAAAAAAAAACATGGGTTATAGCCCATCGTTTTTTGAAATTTTGAAAAAAAAAATAACCTCGTTTTTCATCATTTTTGAACATGGGCTATAGCCCCTACCGTACGGCATACTATAACACGCTGTTTTTCATCATTTTTGAGGATTTGAAAAAAATGAAAAAAAAAAAAAAACATGGGTTATAGCCCATCGTTTTTTGAAATTTTGAAAAAAAAAATAACCTCGTTTTTCATCATTTTTGAACATGGGCTATAGCCCCTACCGTACGGCATACTATAACACGCTGTTTTTCATCATTTTTGAGGATTTGAAAAAAATGAAAAAAAAAAAAAACATGGGTTATAGCCCATCGTTTTTTGAAATTTTGAAAAAAAGATTAACCTCGTTTTTCATCATTTTTGAACATGAGCTATAGCCCATACCGTACGGCATACTATAACACGCTGTTTTTCATCATTTTTGAGGATTTGAAAAAAATGAAAAAAAAAAAAAAAAAAAGGGTTATAGCCCATCGTTTTTTGAAATTTTGAAAAAAAAAATAACCTCGTTTTTCATCATTTTTGAACATGGGCTATAGCCCCTATCGTACGGCATACTATAACACGCTGTTTTTCATCATTTTTGAGGATTTGAAAAAAATGAAAAAAAAAAAAAAACATGGGTTATAGCCCATCGTTTTTTGAAATTTTGAAAAAAAAATAACCTCGTTTTTCATCATTTTTGAACATGGGCTATAGCCCCTACCGTACGGCATACTATAACACGCTGTTTTTCATCATTTTTGAGGATTTAAAAAAAATGAAAAAAAAAAAAAACATGGGTTATAGCCCATCGTTTTTTGAAAATTTGAAAAAAATAAATAACCTCGTTTTTCATCATTTTTGAACATGGGCTCTAGCCCATACTGTACGGCATACTATAACACGCTGTTTTTCATCATTTTTGAGGATTTGAAAAAAAAAAAAAAAAAAAAAACATGTGTTATAGCCCATCGTTTTTTGAAATTTTGAAAAAAAAAATAACCTCGTTTTTCATCATTTTTGAACATGGGCTATAGCCCCTACCGTACGGCATACTATAACACGCTGTTTTTCATCATTTTTGAGGATTTGAAAAAAATGAAAAAAAAAAAAAACATGGGTTATAGCCCATCGTTTTTTGAAATTTTGAAAAAAAGATTAACCTAGTTTTTCATCATTTTTGAACATGAGCTATAGCCCATACCGTACGGCATACTATAACACGCTGTTTTTCATCGTTTTTGAGGATTTGAAAAAAAAGAAAAAAAAAAAAAAACATGGGTTATAGCCCATCGTTTTTTGAAATTTTGAAAAAAAAAATAACCTCGTTTTTCATCATTTTTGAACATGGGCTATAGCCCCTACCGTACGGCATACTATAACACGCTGTTTTTCATCATTTTTGAGGATTTGAAAAAAATGAAAAAAAAAAAAAAACATGGGTTATAGCCCATCGTTTTTTGAAATTTTGAAAAAAAAATAACCTCGTTTTTCATCATTTTTGAACATGGGCTATAGCCCCTACCATACGGCATACTATAACACGCTGTTTTTCATCATTTTTGAGGATTTGAAAAAAGTGAAAAAAAAACAAAACATGGGTTATAGCCCATCGTTTTTTGAAAATGTAAAAAAAAAAAATAACCTCGTTTTTCATCATTTTTGAACATGAGCTATAGCCCATACCGTACGGCATACTATAACACGCTGTTTTTCATCATTTTTGAGGATTTGAAAAAAATGAAAAAAAAAAAAAACATGGGTTATAGCCCATCGTTTTTTGAAATTTTGAAAAAAAAATAACCTCGTTTTTCATCATTTTTGAACATGGGCTATAGCCCCTACCGTACGGCATACTATAACACGCTGTTTTTCATCATTTTTGAGGATTTAAAAAAAATGAAAAAAAAAAAAAACATGGGTTATAGCCCATCGTTTTTTGAAAATTTGAAAAAAATAAATAACCTCGTTTTTCATCATTTTTGAACATGGGCTCTAGCCCATACTGTACGGCATACTATAACACGCTGTTTTTCATCATTTTTGAGGATTTGAAAAAAATGAAAAAAAAAAAAAACATGGGTTATAGCCCATCGTTTTTTGAAATTTTGAAAAAAAAAATAACCTCGTTTTTCATCATTTTTGAACATGGGCTATAGCCCCTACCGTACGGCATACTATAACACGCTGTTTTTCATCATTTTTGAGGATTTGAAAAAAATGAAAAAAAAAAAAAACATGGGTTATAGCCCATCGTTTTTTGAAATTTTGAAAAAAAAAATAACCTCGTTTTTCATCATTTTTGAACATGGGCTATAGCCCCTACCGTACGGCATACTATAACACGCTGTTTTTCATCATTTTTGAGGATTTAAAAAAAATGAAAAAAAAAAAAAACATGGGTTATAGCCCATCGTTTTTTGAAAATTTGAAAAAAATAAATAACCTCGTTTTTCATCATTTTTGAACATGGGCTCTAGCCCATACTGTACGGCATACTATAACACGCTGTTTTTCATCATTTTTGAGGATTTGAAAAAAATGAAAAAAAAAAAAAACATGGGTTATAGCCCATAGTTTTTTGAAATTTTGAAAAAAAGAATAACCTCGTTTTTCATCATTTTTGAACATGGGCTCTAGCCCATACTGTACGGCATACTATAACACGCTGTTTTTCATCATTTTTGAGGATTTGAAAAAAAAAAAAAAAAAAAAAAAACATGGGTTATAGCCCATCGTTTTTTGAAATTTTGAAAAAGAAAATAACCTCGTTTTTCATCATTTTTGAACATGGGCTATAGCCCCTACCGTACGGCATACTATAACACGCTGTTTTTCATCATTTTTGAGGATTTGAAAAAAATGAAAAAAAAAAAAAACATGGGTTATAGCCCATCGTTTTTTGAAATTTTGAAAAAAAAAATAACCTCGTTTTTCATCATTTTTGAACATGGGCTATAGCCCCTACCGTACGGCATACTATAACACGCTGTTTTTCATCATTTTTGAGGATTTAAAAAAAATGAAAAAAAAAAAAAACATGGGTTATAGCCCATCGTTTTTTGAAATTTTGAAAAAAAAAATAACCTCGTTTTTCATCATTTTTGAACATGGGCTATAGCCCCTACCGTACGGCATACTATAACACGCTGTTTTTCATCATTTTTGAGGATTTGAAAAAAATGAAAAAAAAAAAAAACATGGGTTATAGCCCATCGTTTTTTGAAATTTTGAAAAAAAGATTAACCTAGTTTTTCATCATTTTTGAACATGAGCTATAGCCCATACTGTACGGCATACTATAACACGCTGTTTTTCATCGTTTTTGAGGATTTGAAAAAAAAGAAAAAAAAAAAAAAACATGGGTTATAGCCCATCGTTTTTTGAAATTTTGAAAAAAAAAATAACCTCGTTTTTCATCATTTTTGAACATGGGCTATAGCCCCTACCGTACGGCATACTATAACACGCTGTTTTTCATCATTTTTGAGGATTTGAAAAAAATGAAAAAAAAAAAAAAACATGGGTTATAGCCCATCGTTTTTTGAAATTTTGAAAAAAAAATAACCTCGTTTTTCATCATTTTTGAACATGGGCTATAGCCCCTACCATACGGCATACTATAACACGCTGTTTTTCATCATTTTTGAGGATTTGAAAAAAGTGAAAAAAAAAAAAAACATGGGTTATAGCCCATCGTTTTTTGAAAATGTAAAAAAAAAAAATAACCTCGTTTTTCATCATTTTTGAACATGAGCTATAGCCCATACCGTACGGCATACTATAACACGCTGTTTTTCATCATTTTTGAGGATTTGAAAAAAATGAAAAAAAAAAAAAACATGGGTTATAGCCCATCGTTTTTTGAAATTTTGAAAAAAAAATAACCTCGTTTTTCATCATTTTTGAACATGGGCTATAGCCCCTACCGTACGGCATACTATAACACGCTGTTTTTCATCATTTTTGAGGATTTAAAAAAAATGAAAAAAAAAAAAAAACATGGGTTATAGCCCATCGTTTTTTGAAAATTTGAAAAAAATAAATAACCTCGTTTTTCATCATTTTTGAACATGGGCTCTAGCCCATACTGTACGGCATACTATAACACGCTGTTTTTCATCATTTTTGAGGATTTGAAAAAAATGAAAAAAAAAAAAAACATGGGTTATAGCCCATCGTTTTTTGAAATTTTGAAAAAAAAAATAACCTCGTTTTTCATCATTTTTGAACATGGGCTATAGCCCCTACCGTACGGCATACTATAACACGCTGTTTTTCATCATTTTTGAGGATTTGAAAAAAATGAAAAAAAAAAAACATGGGTTATAGCCCATCGTTTTTTGAAATTTTGAAAAAAAAAATAACCTCGTTTTTCATCATTTTTGAACATGGGCTATAGCCCCTACCGTACGGCATACTATAACACGCTGTTTTTCATCATTTTTGAGGATTTAAAAAAAATGAAAAAAAAAAAAACATGGGTTATAGCCCATCGTTTTTTGAAAATTTGAAAAAAATAAATAACCTCGTTTTTCATCATTTTTGAACATGGGCTCTAGCCCATACTGTACGGCATACTATAACACGCTGTTTTTCATCATTTTTGAGGATTTGAAAAAAATGAAAAAAAAAAAAAACATGGGTTATAGCCCATAGTTTTTTGAAAATTTGAAAAAAAGAATAACCTCGTTTTTCATCATTTTTGAACATGGGCTCTAGCCCATACTGTACGGCATACTATAACACGCTGTTTTTCATCATTTTTGAGGATTTGAAAAAAATGAAAAAAAAAAAAAACATGGGTTATAGCCCATCGTTTTTTGAAATTTTGAAAAAGAAAATAACCTCGTTTTTCATCATTTTTGAACATGGGCTATAGCCCCTACCGTACGGCATACTATAACACGCTGTTTTTCATCATTTTTGAGGATTTGAAAAAAATGAAAAAAAAAAAAAACATGGGTTATAGCCCATCGTTTTTTGAAATTTTGAAAAAAAAAATAACCTCGTTTTTCATCATTTTTGAACATGGGCTATAGCCCCTACCGTACGGCATACTATAACACGCTGTTTTTCATCATTTTTGAGGATTTAAAAAAAATGAAAAAAAAAAAAAACATGGGTTATAGCCCATCGTTTTTTGAAAATTTGAAAAAAATAAATAACCTCGTTTTTCATCATTTTTGAACATGGGCTCTAGCCCATACTGTACGGCATACTATAACACGCTGTTTTTCATCATTTTTGAGGATTTGAAAAAAATGAAAAAAAAAAAAAACATGGGTTATAGCCCATAGTTTTTTGAAATTTTGGAAAAAAAAATAACCTCGTTTTTCATCATTTTTGAACATGGGCTATAGCCCCTACCGTACGGCATACTATAACACGCTGTTTTTCATCATTTTTGAGGATTTGAAAAAAATGAAAAAAAAAAAAAACATGGGTTATAGCCCATCGTTTTTTGAAATTTTGAAAAAAAGATTAACCTCGTTTTTCATCATTTTTGAACATGAGCTATAGCACATACCGTACGGCATACTATAACACGCTGTTTTTCATCATTTTTGAGGATTTGAAAAAAATGAAAAAAAAAAAAAAACATGGGTTATAGCCCATCGTTTTTTGAAATTTTGAAAAAAAGAATAACCTCGTTTTTCATCATTTTTTAACATGGGCTATAGCCCCTACCGTACGGCATACTATAACACGCTGTTTTTCATCATTTTTGAGGATTTGAAAAAAATGAAAAAAAAAACAAAACATGGGTTATAGCCCATCGTTTTTTGAAATTTTGAAAAAAAAAATAACCTCGTTTTTCATCATTTTTGAACATGGGCTATAGCCCCTACCGTACGGCATACTATAACACGCTGTTTTTCATCATTTTTGAGGATTTGAAAAAATTAAAAAAAAAAAAAACATGGGTTATAGCCCATCGTTTTTTGAAATTTTGAAAAAAAGATTAACCTCGTTTTTCATCATTTTTGAACATGAGCTATAGCCCATACCGTACGGCATACTATAACACGCTGTTTTTCATCATTTTTGAGGATTTGAAAAAAATGAAAAAATAAAAAAAAACATGGGTTATAGCCCATCGTTTTTTGAAATTTTGAAAAAAAAAATAACCTCGTTTTTCATCATTTTTGAACATGGGCTATAGCCCCTACCGTACGGCATACTATAACACGCTGTTTTTCATCATTTTTGAGGATTTGAAAAAAAAAAAAAAAAAAAAAACACATGGGTTATAGCCCATCGTTTTTTGAAATTTTGAAAAAAAAAATAACCTCGTTTTTCATCATTTTTGAACATGGGCTATAGCCCCTACCATACGGCATACTATAACACGCTGTTTTTCATCATTTTTGAGGATTTGAAAAAAATGAAAAAAAAAAAAAACATGGGTTATAGCCCATCGTTTTTTGAAATTTTGAAAAAAAAAAAAACCTCGTTTTTCATCATTTTTGAACATGGGCTATAGCCCCTACCGTACGGCATACTATAACACGCTGTTTTTCATCATTTTTGAGGATTTGAAAAAAATGAAAAAAAAAAAAAACATGGGTTATAGCCCATCGTTTTTTGAAATTTTGAAAAAAAAAATAACCTCGTTTTTCATCATTTTTGAACATGGGCTATAGCCCCTACCGTACGGCATACTATAACACGCTGTTTTTCATCATTTTTGAGGATTTAAAAAAAATGAAAAAAAAAAAAAACATGGGTTATAGCCCATCGTTTTTTGAAAATTTGAAAAAAATTAATAACCTCGTTTTTCATCATTTTTGAACATGGGCTCTAGCCCATACTGTACGGCATACTATAACACGCTGTTTTTCATCATTTTTGAGGATTTGAAAAAAATGAAAAAAAAAAAAAACATGGGTTATAGCCCATAGTTTTTTGAAATTTTGGAAAAAAAAATAACCTCGTTTTTCATCATTTTTGAACATGGGCTATAGCCCCTACCGTACGGCATACTATAACACGCTGTTTTTCATCATTTTTGAGGATTTGAAAAAAATGAAAAAAAAAAAAAACATGGGTTATAGCCCATCGTTTTTTGAAAATTTGAAAAAAATTAATAACCTCGTTTTTCATCATTTTTGAACATGGGCTCTAGCCCATACTGTACGGCATACTATAACACGCTGTTTTTCATCATTTTTGAGGATTTGAAAAAAATGAAAAAAAAAAAAAACATGGGTTATAGCCCATAGTTTTTTGAAATTTTGGAAAAAAAAATAACCTCGTTTTTCATCATTTTTGAACATGGGCTATAGCCCCTACCGTACGGCATACTATAACACGCTGTTTTTCATCATTTTTGAGGATTTGAAAAAAATGAAAAAAAAAAAAAACATGGGTTATAGCCCATCGTTTTTTGAAATTTTGAAAAAAAGATTAACCTCGTTTTTCATCATTTTTGAACATGAGCTATAGCCCATACCGTACGGCATACTATAACACGCTGTTTTTCATCATTTTTGAGGATTTGAAAAAAATGAAAAAAAAAAAAAAACATGGGTTATAGCCCATCGTTTTTTGAAATTTTGAAAAAAAAAATAACCTCGTTTTTCATCATTTTTTAACATGGGCTATAGCCCCTACCGTACGGCATACTATAACACGCTGTTTTTCATCATTTTTGAGGATTTGAAAAAAATGAAAAAAAAAAAAAAAACATGGGTTATAGCCCATCGTTTTTTGAAATTTTGAAAAAAAAAATAACCTCGTTTTTCATCATTTTTGAACATGGGCTATAGCCCCTACCGTACGGCATACTATAACACGCTGTTTTTCATAATTTTTGAGGATTTGAAAAAATTAAAAAAAAAAAAAAACATGGGTTATAGCCCATCGTTTTTTGAAATTTTGAAAAAAAGATTAACCTCGTTTTTCATCATTTTTGAACATGAGCTATAGCCCATACCGTACGGCATACTATAACACGCTGTTTTTCATCATTTTTGAGGATTTAAAAAAAATAAAAAAAAAAAAAAAACATGGGTTATAGCCCATCGTTTTTTGAAAATTTGAAAAAAATAAATAACCTCGTTTTTCATCATTTTTGAACATGGGCTCTAGCCCATACTGTACGGCATACTATAACACGCTGTTTTTCATCATTTTTGAGGATTTGAAAAAAATGAAAAAAAAAAAAAACATGGGTTATAGCCCATAGTTTTTTGAAATTTTGGAAAAAAAAATAACCTCGTTTTTCATCATTTTTGAACATGGGCTATAGCCCCTACCGTACGGCATACTATAACACGCTGTTTTTCATCATTTTTGAGGATTTGAAAAAAATGAAAAAAAAAAAAAACATGGGTTATAGCCCATCGTTTTTTGAAATTTTGAAAAAAAGATTAACCTCGTTTTTCATCATTTTTGAACATGAGCTATAGCCCATACCGTACGGCATACTATAACACGCTGTTTTTCATCATTTTTGAGGATTTGAAAAAAATGAAAAAAAAAAAAAAACATGGGTTATAGCCCATCGTTTTTTGAAATTTTGAAAAAAAAAATAACCTCGTTTTTCATCATTTTTGAACATGGGCTATAGCCCCTACCATACGGCATACTATAACACGCTGTTTTTCATCATTTTTGAGGATTTGAAAAAAATGAAAAAAAAAAAAAACATGGGTTATAGCCCATCGTTTTTTGAAATTTTGAAAAAAAAAATAACCTCGTTTTTCATCATTTTTGAACATGGGCTATAGCCCCTACCGTACGGCATACTATAACACGCTGTTTTTCATCATTTTTGAGGATTTAAAAAAAATGAAAAAAAAAAAAAACATGGGTTATAGCCCATCGTTTTTTGAAAATTTGAAAAAAATAAATAACCTCGTTTTTCATCATTTTTGAACATGGGCTCTAGCCCATACTGTACGGCATACTATAACACGCTGTTTTTCATCATTTTTGAGGATTTGAAAAAAATGAAAAAAAAAAAAAACATGGGTTATAGCCCATAGTTTTTTGAAATTTTGGAAAAAAAATAACCTCGTTTTTCATCATTTTTGAACATGGGCTATAGCCCCTACCGTACGGCATACTATAACACGCTGTTTTTCATCATTTTTGAGGATTTGAAAAAAATGAAAAAAAAAAAAAACATGGGTTATAGCCCATCGTTTTTTGAAATTTTGAAAAAAAGATTAACCTCGTTTTTCATCATTTTTGAACATGAGCTATAGCCCATACCGTACGGCATACTATAACACGCTGTTTTTCATCATTTTTGAGGATTTGAAAAAATGAAAAAAAAAAAAAAAACATGGGTTATAGCCCATCGTTTTTTGAAATTTTGAAAAAAAAAATAACCTCGTTTTTCATCATTTTTGAACATGGGCTATAGCCCCTACCGTACGGCATACTATAACACGCTGTTTTTCATCATTTTTGAGGATTTAAAAAAAAAAAAAAAAAAAAAAAAAACATGGGTTATAGCCCATCGTTTTTTGAAATTTTGAAAAAAAAAATAACCTCGTTTTTCATCATTTTTGAACATGGGCTATAGCCCCTACCATACGGCATACTATAACACGCTGTTTTTCATCATTTTTGAGGATTTGAAAAAAATGAAAAAAAAAAAAAACATGGGTTATAGCCCATCGTTTTTTGAAATTTTGAAAAAAAAAATAACCTCGTTTTTCATCATTTTTGAACATGGGCTATAGCCCCTACCGTACGGCATACTATAACACGCTGTTTTTCATCATTTTTGAGGATTTAAAAAAAATGAAAAAAAAAAAAAACATGGGTTATAGCCCATCGTTTTTTGAAAATTTGAAAAAAATAAATAACCTCGTTTTTCATCATTTTTGAACATGGGCTCTAGCCCATACTGTACGGCATACTATAACACGCTGTTTTTCATCATTTTTGAGGATTTGAAAAAAATGAAAAAAAAAAAAAAACATGGGTTATAGCCCATCGTTTTTTGAAATTTTGAAAAAAAAAATAACCTCGTTTTTCATCATTTTTGAACATGGGCTATAGCCCCTACCGTACGGCATACTATAACACGCTGTTTTTCATCATTTTTGAGGATTTGAAAAAATTAAAAAAAAAAAAAAACATGGGTTATAGCCCATCGTTTTTTGAAATTTTGAAAAAAAAAATAACCTCGTTTTTCATCATTTTTGAACATGGGCTATAGCCCCTACCGTACGGCATACTATAACACGCTGTTTTTCATCATTTTTGAGGATTTGAAAAAAAAAAAAAAAAAAAAAAAACATGGGTTATAGCCCATCGTTTTTTGAAATTTTGAAAAAAAGTATAACCTCGTTTTTCATCATTTTTGAACATGGGCTATAGCCCCTACCATACGGCATACTATAACACGCTGTTTTTCATCATTTTTGAGGATTTGAAAAAAATGAAAAAAAAAAAAAACATGGGTTATAGCCCATCGTTTTTTGAAAATGTAAAAAAAAAAAATAACCTCGTTTTTCATCATTTTTGAACATGGGCTCTAGCCCATACTGTACGGCATACTATAACACGCTGTTTTTCATCATTTTTGAGGATTTGAAAAAAATGAAAAAAAAAAAAAACATGGGTTATAGCCCATCGTTTTTTGAAATTTTGAAAAAAAAATAACCTCGTTTTTCATCATTTTTGAACATGGGCTATAGCCCCTACCGTACGGCATACTATAACACGCTGTTTTTCATCATTTTTGAGGATTTGAAAAAAAAAAAAAAAAAAAAAAACATGGGTTATAGCCCATCGTTTTTTGAAATTTTGAAAAAAAGATTAACCTCGTTTTTCATCATTTTTGAACATGAGCTATAGCCCATACCGTACGGCATACTATAACACGCTGTTTTTCATCATTTTTGAGGATTTGAAAAAAATGAAAAAAAAAAAAAAACATGGGTTATAGCCCATCGTTTTTTGAAATTTTGAAAAAAAAAATAACCTCGTTTTTCATCATTTTTGAACATGGGCTATAGCCCCTACCATACGGCATACTATAACACGCTGTTTTTCATCATTTTTGAGGATTTGAAAAAAATGAAAAAAAAAAAAAACATGGGTTATAGCCCATCGTTTTTTGAAATTTTGAAAAAAAAAATAACCTCGTTTTTCATCATTTTTGAACATGGGCTATAGCCCCTACCGTACGGCATACTATAACACGCTGTTTTTCATCATTTTTGAGGATTTAAAAAAAATGAAAAAAAAAAAAAACATGGGTTATAGCCCATCGTTTTTTGAAAATTTGAAAAAAATAAATAACCTCGTTTTTCATCATTTTTGAACATGGGCTCTAGCCCATACTGTACGGCATACTATAACACGCTGTTTTTCATCATTTTTGAGGATTTGAAAAAAATGAAAAAAAAAAAAAACATGGGTTATAGCCCATAGTTTTTTGAAATTTTGGAAAAAAAATAACCTCGTTTTTCATCATTTTTGAACATGGGCTATAGCCCCTACCGTACGGCATACTATAACACGCTGTTTTTCATCATTTTTGAGGATTTGAAAAAAATGAAAAAAAAAAAAAACATGGGTTATAGCCCATCGTTTTTTGAAATTTTGAAAAAAAGATTAACCTCGTTTTTCATCATTTTTGAACATGAGCTATAGCCCATACCGTACGGCATACTATAACACGCTGTTTTTCATCATTTTTGAGGATTTGAAAAAATGAAAAAAAAAAAAAAACATGGGTTATAGCCCATCGTTTTTTGAAATTTTGAAAAAAAAAATAACCTCGTTTTTCATCATTTTTGAACATGGGCTATAGCCCCTACCGTACGGCATACTATAACACGCTGTTTTTCATCATTTTTGAGGATTTAAAAAAAAAAAAAAAAAAAAAAAAAACATGGGTTATAGCCCATCGTTTTTTGAAATTTTGAAAAAAAAAATAACCTCGTTTTTCATCATTTTTGAACATGGGCTATAGCCCCTACCATACGGCATACTATAACACGCTGTTTTTCATCATTTTTGAGGATTTGAAAAAAATGAAAAAAAAAAAAAACATGGGTTATAGCCCATCGTTTTTTGAAATTTTGAAAAAAAAAATAACCTCGTTTTTCATCATTTTTGAACATGGGCTATAGCCCCTACCGTACGGCATACTATAACACGCTGTTTTTCATCATTTTTGAGGATTTAAAAAAAATGAAAAAAAAAAAAAACATGGGTTATAGCCCATCGTTTTTTGAAAATTTGAAAAAAATAAATAACCTCGTTTTTCATCATTTTTGAACATGGGCTCTAGCCCATACTGTACGGCATACTATAACACGCTGTTTTTCATCATTTTTGAGGATTTGAAAAAAATGAAAAAAAAAAAAAAACATGGGTTATAGCCCATCGTTTTTTGAAATTTTGAAAAAAAAAATAACCTCGTTTTTCATCATTTTTGAACATGGGCTATAGCCCCTACCGTACGGCATACTATAACACGCTGTTTTTCATCATTTTTGAGGATTTGAAAAAATTAAAAAAAAAAAAAACATGGGTTATAGCCCATCGTTTTTTGAAATTTTGAAAAAAAAAATAACCTCGTTTTTCATCATTTTTGAACATGGGCTATAGCCCCTACCGTACGGCATACTATAACACGCTGTTTTTCATCATTTTTGAGGATTTGAAAAAAAAAAAAAAAAAAAAAAAACATGGGTTATAGCCCATCGTTTTTTGAAATTTTGAAAAAAAGTATAACCTCGTTTTTCATCATTTTTGAACATGGGCTATAGCCCCTACCATACGGCATACTATAACACGCTGTTTTTCATCATTTTTGAGGATTTGAAAAAAATGAAAAAAAAAAAAAACATGGGTTATAGCCCATCGTTTTTTGAAAATGTAAAAAAAAAAAATAACCTCGTTTTTCATCATTTTTGAACATGGGCTCTAGCCCATACTGTACGGCATACTATAACACGCTGTTTTTCATCATTTTTGAGGATTTGAAAAAAATGAAAAAAAAAAAAAACATGGGTTATAGCCCATCGTTTTTTGAAATTTTGAAAAAAAAATAACCTCGTTTTTCATCATTTTTGAACATGGGCTATAGCCCCTACCGTACGGCATACTATAACACGCTGTTTTTCATCATTTTTGAGGATTTGAAAAAAAAAAAAAAAAAAAAAAACATGGGTTATAGCCCATCGTTTTTTGAAATTTTGAAAAAAAGATTAACCTCGTTTTTCATCATTTTTGAACATGAGCTATAGCCCATACCGTACGGCATACTATAACACGCTGTTTTTCATCATTTTTGAGGATTTGAAAAAAATGAAAAAAAAAAAAAACATGGGTTATAGCCCATCGTTTTTTGAAATTTTGAAAAAAAAAATAACCTCGTTTTTCATCATTTTTGAACATGGGCTATAGCCCCTACCGTACGGCATACTATAACACGCTGTTTTTCATCATTTTTGAGGATTTGAAAAAAATGAAAAAAAAAAAAAAACATGGGTTATAGCCCATCGTTTTTTGAAATTTTGAAAAAAAAAATAACCTCGTTTTTCATCATTTTTGAACATGGGCTATAGCCCCTACCGTACGGCATACTATAACACGCTGTTTTTCATCATTTTTGAGGATTTAAAAAAAATGAAAAAAAAAAAAAAACATGGGTTATAGCCCATCGTTTTTTGAAAATGTAAAAAAAAAAAATAACCTCGTTTTTCATCATTTTTGAACATGGGCTCTAGCCCATACTGTACGGCATACTATAACATGCTGTTTTTCATCATTTTTGAGGATTTGAAAAAAATGAAAAAAAAAACAAACATGGGTTATAGCCCATCGTTTTTTGAAATTTTGAAAAAAAAAATAACCTCGTTTTTCATCATTTTTGAACATGGGCTATAGCCCCTACCGTACGGCATACTATAACACGCTGTTTTTCATCATTTTTGAGGATTTGAAAAAAAAAAAAAAAAATAAAAACATGGGTTATAGCCCATCGTTTTTTGAAATTTTGAAAAAAAGATTAACCTCGTTTTTCATCATTTTTGAACATGAGCTATAGCCCATACCGTACGGCATACTATAACACGCTGTTTTTCATCATTTTTGAGGATTTGAAAAAAATGAAAAAAAAAAAAAACATGGGTTATAGCCCATCGTTTTTTGAAATTTTGAAAAAAAAAATAACCTCGTTTTTCATCATTTTTGAACATGGGCTATAGCCCCTACCGTACGGCATACTATAACACGCTGTTTTTCATCATTTTTGAGGATTTGAAAAAAATGAAAAAAAAAAAAAAACATGGGTTATAGCCCATCGTTTTTTGAAATTTTGAAAAAAAAAATAACCTCGTTTTTCATCATTTTTGAACATGGGCTATAGCCCCTACCATACGGCATACTATAACACGCTGTTTTTCATCATTTTTGAGGATTTGAAAAAAATGAAAAAAAAAAAAAACATGGGTTATAGCCCATCGTTTTTTGAAATTTTGAAAAAAAAAATAACCTCGTTTTTCATCATTTTTGAACATGGGCTATAGCCCCTACCGTACGGCATACTATAACACGCTGTTTTTCATCATTTTTGAGGATTTAAAAAAAATGAAAAAAAAAAAAAAACATGGGTTATAGCCCATCGTTTTTTGAAATTTTGAAAAAAAAAATAACCTCGTTTTTCATCATTTTTGAACATGGGCTATAGCCCCTACCATACGGCATACTATAACACGCTGTTTTTCATCATTTTTGAGGATTTGAAAAAAATGAAAAAAAAAAAAAACATGGGTTATAGCCCATCGTTTTTTGAAAATGTAAAAAAAAAAAATAACCTAGTTTTTCATCATTTTTGAACATGGGCTCTAGCCCATACTGTACGGCATACTATAACACGCTGTTTTTCATCATTTTTGAGGATTTGAAAAAAATTAAAAAAATAAAAAACATGGGTTATAGCCCATCGTTTTTTGAAATTTTGAAAAAAAAAATAACCTCGTTTTTCATCATTTTTGAACATGGGCTATAGCCCCTACCATACGGCATACTATAACACGCTGTTTTTCATCATTTTTGAGGATTTGAAAAAAATGAAAAAAAAAAAAACATGGGTTATAGCCCATCGTTTTTTGAAAATGTAAAAAAAAAAAATAACCTCGTTTTTCATCATTTTTGAACATGGGCTCTAGCCCATACTGTACGGCATACTATAACACGCTGTTTTTCATCATTTTTGAGGATTTGAAAAAAATGAAAAAAAAAAAAAACATGGGTTATAGCCCATCGTTTCTTTAAATTTTGAAAAAAAAAATAACCTCGTTTTTCATCATTTTTGAACATGGGCTATAGCCCCTACCGTACGGCATACTATAACACGCTGTTTTTCATCATTTTTGAGGATTTGAAAAAAATGAAAAAAAAAAAAAACATGGGTTATAGCCCATCGTTTTTTGAAATTTTGAAAAAAAAAATAACCTCGTTTTTCATCATTTTTGAACATGGGCTATAGCCCCTACCGTACGGCATACTATAACACGCTGTTTTTCATCATTTTTGAGGATTTAAAAAAAATGAAAAAAAAAAAAAAACATGGGTTATAGCCCATCGTTTTTTGAAATTTTGAAAAAAAAAATAACCTCGTTTTTCATCATTTTTGAACATGGGCTATAGCCCCTACCATACGGCATACTATAACACGCTGTTTTTCATCATTTTTGAGGATTTGAAAAAAATGAAAAAAAAAAAAAACATGGGTTATAGCCCATCGTTTTTTGAAAATGTAAAAAAAAAAAATAACCTAGTTTTTCATCATTTTTGAACATGGGCTCTAGCCCATACTGTACGGCATACTATAACACGCTGTTTTTCATCATTTTTGAGGATTTGAAAAAAATTAAAAAAATAAAAAACATGGGTTATAGCCCATCGTTTTTTGAAATTTTGAAAAAAAAAATAACCTCGTTTTTCATCATTTTTGAACATGGGCTATAGCCCATACCGTACGGCATACTATAACACGCTGTTTTTCATCATTTTTGAGGATTTGAAAAAAATGAAAAAAAAAAAAAAACATGGGTTATAGCCCATCGTTTTTTGAAATTTTGAAAAAAAGATTAACCTCGTTTTTCATCATTTTTGAACATGAGCTATAGCCCATACCGTACGGCATACTATAACACGCTGTTTTTCATCATTTTTGAGGATTTGAAAAAAATGAAAAAAAAAAAAAAACATGGGTTATAGCCCATCGTTTTTTGAAATTTTGAAAAAAAAGATAACCTCGTTTTTCATCATTTTTGAACATGGGCTATAGCCCCTACCATACGGCATACTATAACACGCTGTTTTTCATCATTTTTGAGGATTTGAAAAAAATGAAAAAAAAAACAAACATGGGTTATAGCCCATCGTTTTTTGAAAATGTAAAAAAAAAAATAACCTTGTTTTTCATCATTTTTGAACATGGGCTCTAGCCCATACTGTACGGCATACTATAACACGCTGTTTTTCATCATTTTTGAGGATTTGAAAAAAATGAAAAAAAAAAAAAACATGGGTTATAGCCCATCGTTTTTTGAAATTTTGAAAAAAAAAATAATCTCGTTTTTCATCATTTTTGAACATGGGCTATAGCCCCTACCGTACGGCATACTATAACACGCTGTTTTTCATCATTTTTGAGGATTTGAAAAAAATGAAAAAAAAAAAAAAACATGGGTTATAGCCCATCGTTTTTTGAAATTTTGAAAAAAAGATTAACCTCGTTTTTCATCATTTTTGAACATGAGCTATAGCCCATACCGTACGGCATACTATAACACGCTGTTTTTCATCATTTTTGAGGATTTGAAAAAAATGAAAAAAAAAAAAAACCATGGGTTATAGCCCATCGTTTTTTGAAATTTTGAAAAAAAAAAAAACCTCGTTTTTCATCATTTTTTAACATGGGCTATAGCCCCTACCGTACGGCATACTATAACACGCTGTTTTTCATCATTTTTGAGGATTTGAAAAAAATGAAAAAAAAAAAAAAACATGGGTTATAGCCCATCGTTTTTTGAAATTTTGAAAAAAAAAATAACCTCGTTTTTCATCATTTTTTAACATGGGCTATAGCCCCTACCGTACGGCATACTATAACACGCTGTTTTTCATCATTTTTGAGGATTTGAAAAAAATGAAAAAAAAAAAAAACATGGGTTATAGCCCATCGTTTTTTGAAATTTTGAAAAAAAAAATAACCTCGTTTTTCATCATTTTTTGAACATGGGCTATAGCCCCTACCATACGGCATACTATAACACGCTGTTTTTCATCATTTTTGAGGATTTGAAAAAAATGAAAAAAAAACAAAACATGGGTTATAGCCCATCGTTTTTTGAAAATGTAAAAAAAAAAAATAACCTCGTTTTTCATCATTTTTGAACATGGGCTCTAGCCCATACTGTACGGCATACTATAACACGCTGTTTTTCATCATTTTTGAGGATTTGAAAAAAATGAAAAAAAAAAAAAACATGGGTTATAGCCCATCGTTTTTTGAAATTTTGAAAAAAAAAATAACCTCGTTTTTCATCATTTTTGAACATGGGCTATAGCCCCTACCGTACGGCATACTATAACACGCTGTTTTTCATCATTTTTGAGGATTTGAAAAAAAAAAAAAAAAAAAAAAACATGGGTTATAGCCCATCGTTTTTTGAAATTTTGAAAAAAAGATTAACCTCGTTTTTCATCATTTTTGAACATGAGCTATAGCCCATACCGTACGGCATACTATAACACGCTGTTTTTCATCATTTTTGAGGATTTGAAAAAAATGAAAAAAAAAAAAAACATGGGTTATAGCCCATCGTTTTTTGAAATTTTGAAAAAAAAAATAACCTCGTTTTTCATCATTTTTGAACATGGGCTATAGCCCCTACCGTACGGCATACTATAACACGCTGTTTTTCATCATTTTTGAGGATTTGAAAAAAATGAAAAAAAAAAAAAAACATGGGTTATAGCCCATCGTTTTTTGAAATTTTGAAAAAAAAAATAACCTCGTTTTTCATCATTTTTGAACATGGGCTATAGCCCCTACCATACGGCATACTATAACACGCTGTTTTTCATCATTTTTGAGGATTTGAAAAAAATGAAAAAAAAAAAAAAACATGGGTTATAGCCCATCGTTTTTTGAAAATGTAAAAAAAAAAAATAACCTCGTTTTTCATCATTTTTGAACATGGGCTCTAGCCCATACTGTACGGCATACTATAACACGCTGTTTTTCATCATTTTTGAGGATTTGAAAAAAATGAAAAAAAAAAAAAACATGGGTTATAGCCCATCGTTTTTTGAAATTTTGAAAAAAAAAATAACCTCGTTTTTCATCATTTTTGAACATGGGCTATAGCCCCTACCGTACGGCATACTATAACACGCTGTTTTTCATCATTTTTGAGGATTTGAAAAAAATGAAAAAAAAAAAAAACATGGGTTATAGCCCATCGTTTTTTGAAATTTTGAAAAAAAAAATAACCTCGTTTTTCATCATTTTTGAACATGGGCTATAGCCCCTACCGTACGGCATACTATAACACGCTGTTTTTCATCATTTTTGAGGATTTAAAAAAAATGAAAAAAAAAAAAAAACATGGGTTATAGCCCATCGTTTTTTGAAATTTTGAAAAAAAAAATAACCTCGTTTTTCATCATTTTTGAACATGGGCTATAGCCCCTACCATACGGCATACTATAACACGCTGTTTTTCATCATTTTTGAGGATTTGAAAAAAATGAAAAAAAAAAAAAACATGGGTTATAGCCCATCGTTTTTTGAAAATGTAAAAAAAAAAAATAACCTAGTTTTTCATCATTTTTGAACATGGGCTCTAGCCCATACTGTACGGCATACTATAACACGCTGTTTTTCATCATTTTTGAGGATTTGAAAAAAATTAAAAAAATAAAAAACATGGGTTATAGCCCATCGTTTTTTGAAATTTTGAAAAAATAAAATAACCTCGTTTTTCATCATTTTTGAACATGGGCTATAGCCCATACCGTACGGCATACTATAACACGCTGTTTTTCATCATTTTTGAGGATTTGAAAAAAATGAAAAAAAAAAAAAAACATGGGTTATAGCCCATCGTTTTTTGAAATTTTGAAAAAAAGATTAACCTCGTTTTTCATCATTTTTGAACATGAGCTATAGCCCATACCGTACGGCATACTATAACACGCTGTTTTTCATCATTTTTGAGGATTTGAAAAAAATGAAAAAAAAAAAAAAACATGGGTTATAGCCCATCGTTTTTTGAAATTTTGAAAAAAAAGATAACCTCGTTTTTCATCATTTTTGAACATGGGCTATAGCCCCTACCATACGGCATACTATAACACGCTGTTTTTCATCATTTTTGAGGATTTGAAAAAAATGAAAAAAAAAAAAAAACATGGGTTATAGCCCATCGTTTTTTGAAAATGTAAAAAAAAAAATAACCTCGTTTTTCATCATTTTTGAACATGGGCTCTAGCCCATACTGTACGGCATACTATAACACGCTGTTTTTCATCATTTTTGAGGATTTGAAAAAAATGAAAAAAAAAAAAAACATGGGTTATAGCCCATCGTTTTTTGAAATTTTGAAAAAAAAAAAAATCTCGTTTTTCATCATTTTTGAACATGGGCTATAGCCCCTACCGTACGGCATACTATAACACGCTGTTTTTCATCATTTTTGAGGATTTGAAAAAAAAAAAAAAAAAAAAAAACATGGGTTATAGCCCATCGTTTTTTGAAATTTTGAAAAAAAGATTAACCTCGTTTTTCATCATTTTTGAACATGAGCTATAGCCCATACCGTACGGCATACTATAACACGCTGTTTTTCATCATTTTTGAGGATTTGAAAAAAATGAAAAAAAAAAAAAAACATGGGTTATAGCCCATCGTTTTTTGAAATTTTGAAAAAAAAAAAAACTCGTTTTTCATCATTTTTTAACATGGGCTATAGCCCCTACCGTACGGCATACTATAACACGCTGTTTTTCATCATTTTTGAGGATTTGAAAAAAATGAAAAAAAAAAAAAAACATGGGTTATAGCCCATAGTTTTTTGAAATTTTGAAAAAAAAAATAACCTCGTTTTTCATCATTTTTTAACATGGGCTATAGCCCCTACCGTACGGCATACTATAACACGCTGTTTTTCATCATTTTTGAGGATTTGAAAAAAATGAAAAAAAAAAAAAAACATGGGTTATAGCCCATCGTTTTTTTAAATTTTGAAAAAAAAAATAACCTCGTTTTTCATCATTTTTTGAACATGGGCTCTAGCCCATACTGTACGGCATACTATAACACGCTGTTTTTCATCATTTTTGAGGATTTGAAAAAAATGAAAAAAAAAAAAAACATGGGTTATAGCCCATCGTTTTTTGAAATTTTGAAAAAAAGATTAACCTCGTTTTTCATCATTTTTGAACATGAGCTATAGCCCATACCGTACGGCATACTATAACACGCTGTTTTTCATCATTTTTGAGGATTTGAAAAAAATGAAAAAAAAAAAAAAACATGGGTTATAGCCCATCGTTTTTTGAAAATTTGAAAAAAAAAATAACCTCGTTTTTCATCATTTTTGAACATGGGCTATAGCCCCTACCGTACGGCATACTATAACACGCTGTTTTTCATCATTTTTGAGGATTTGAAAAAAAAAAAAAAAAAAAGAAAACATGGGTTATAGCCCATCGTTTTTTGAAATTTTGAAAAAAAGTATAACCTCGTTTTTCATCATTTTTGAACATGGGCTATAGCCCCTACCATACGGCATACTATAACACGCTGTTTTTCATCATTTTTGAGGATTTGAAAAAAATGAAAAAAAAAAAAAACATGGGTTATAGCCCATCGTTTTTTGAAAATGTAAAAAAAAAAAATAACCTTGTTTTTCATCATTTTTGAACATGGGCTCTAGCCCATACTGTACGGCATACTATAACACGCTGTTTTTCATCATTTTTGAGGATTTGAAAAAAAATAAAAAACATGGGTTATAGCCCATCGTTTTTTGAAATTTTGAAAAAAAAAATAACCTCGTTTTTCATCATTTTTGAACATGGGCTATAGCCCATACCGTACGGCATACTATAACACGCTGTTTTTCATCATTTTTGAGGATTTGAAAAAAATGAAAAAAAAAAAAAAACATGGGTTATAGCCCATCGTTTTTTGAAATTTTGAAAAAAAAGATAACCTCGTTTTTCATCATTTTTGAACATGGGCTATAGCCCCTACCATACGGCATACTATAACACGCTGTTTTTCATCATTTTTGAGGATTTGAAAAAAATGAAAAAAAAAAAAAACATGGGTTATAGCCCATCGTTTTTTGAAATTTTGAAAAAAAAAATAACCTCGTTTTTCATCATTTTTTGAACATGGGCTCTAGCCCATACTGTACGGCATACTATAACACGCTGTTTTTCATCATTTTTGAGGATTTGAAAAAAATGAAAAAAAAAAAAAACATGGGTTATAGCCCATCGTTTTTTGAAATTTTGAAAAAAAGATTAACCTCGTTTTTCATCATTTTTGAACATGAGCTATAGCCCATACCGTACGGCATACTATAACACGCTGTTTTTCATCATTTTTGAGGATTTGAAAAAAATGAAAAAAAAAAAAAAACATGGGTTATAGCCCATCGTTTTTTGAAATTTTGAAAAAAAAAATAACCTCGTTTTTCATCATTTTTGAACATGGGCTATAGCCCCTACCGTACGGCATACTATAACACGCTGTTTTTCATCATTTTTGAGGATTTGAAAAAAAAAAAAAAAAAAAAAAAAACATGGGTTATAGCCCATCGTTTTTTGAAATTTTGAAAAAAAGTATAACCTCGTTTTTCATCATTTTTGAACATGGGCTATAGCCCCTACCATACGGCATACTATAACACGCTGTTTTTCATCATTTTTGAGGATTTGAAAAAAATGAAAAAAAAAAAAAACATGGGTTATAGCCCATCGTTTTTTGAAAATGTAAAAAAAAAAAATAACCTCGTTTTTCATCATTTTTGAACATGGGCTCTAGCCCATACTGTACGGCATACTATAACACGCTGTTTTTCATCATTTTTGAGGATTTGAAAAAAAATAAAAAACATGGGTTATAGCCCATCGTTTTTTGAAATTTTGAAAAAAAAAATAACCTCGTTTTTCATCATTTTTGAACATGGGCTATAGCCCATACCGTACGGCATACTATAACACGCTGTTTTTCATCATTTTTGAGGATTTGAAAAAAATGAAAAAAAAAAAAAAACATGGGTTATAGCCCATCGTTTTTTGAAATTTTGAAAAAAAAGATAACCTCGTTTTTCATCATTTTTGAACATGGGCTATAGCCCCTACCATACGGCATACTATAACACGCTGTTTTTCATCATTTTTGAGGATTTGAAAAAAATGAAAAAAAAAAAAAAACATGGGTTATAGCCCATCGTTTTTTGAAAATGTAAAAAAAAAATAACCTCGTTTTTCATCATTTTTGAACATGGGCTCTAGCCCATACTGTACGGCATACTATAACACGCTGTTTTTCATCATTTTTGAGGATTTGAAAAAAAAAAAAAAAAAAAAAAACATGGGTTATAGCCCATCGTTTTTTGAAATTTTGAAAAAAAGATTAACCTCGTTTTTCATCATTTTTGAACATGAGCTATAGCCCATACCGTACGGCATACTATAACACGCTGTTTTTCATCATTTTTGAGGATTTGAAAAAAATGAAAAAAAAAAAAAACCATGGGTTATAGCCCATCGTTTTTTGAAATTTTGAAAAAAAAAAAACCTCGTTTTTCATCATTTTTTAACATGGGCTATAGCCCCTACCGTACGGCATACTATAACATGCTGTTTTTCATCATTTTTGAGGATTTGAAAAAAATGAAAAAAAAAAAAAAACATGGGTTATAGCCCATCGTTTTTTGAAATTTTGAAAAAAAAAATAACCTCGTTTTTCATCATTTTTTAACATGGGCTATAGCCCCTACCGTACGGCATACTATAACACGCTGTTTTTCATCATTTTTGAGGATTTGAAAAAAATGAAAAAAAAAAAAAACATGGGTTATAGCCCATCGTTTTTTGAAATTTTGAAAAAAAAAATAACCTCGTTTTTCATCATTTTTGAACATGGGCTCTAGCCCATACTGTACGGCATACTATAACACGCTGTTTTTCATCATTTTTGAGGATTTGAAAAAAATGAAAAAAAAAAAAAACATGGGTTATAGCCCATCGTTTTTTGAAATTTTGAAAAAAAGATTAACCTCGTTTTTCATCATTTTTGAACATGAGCTATAGCCCATACCGTACGGCATACTATAACACGCTGTTTTTCATCATTTTTGAGGATTTGAAAAAAAAAAAAAAAAAAAGAAAACATGGGTTATAGCCCATCGTTTTTTGAAATTTTGAAAAAAAGTATAACCTCGTTTTTCATCATTTTTGAACATGGGCTATAGCCCCTACCATACGGCATACTATAACACGCTGTTTTTCATCATTTTTGAGGATTTGAAAAAAATGAAAAAAAAAAAAAACATGGGTTATAGCCCATCGTTTTTTGAAAATGTAAAAAAAAAAAATAACCTCGTTTTTCATCATTTTTGAACATGGGCTCTAGCCCATACTGTACGGCATACTATAACACGCTGTTTTTCATCATTTTTGAGGATTTGAAAAAAATGAAAAAAAAAAAAAACATGGGTTATAGCCCATCGTTTTTTGAAATTTTGAAAAAAAAAATAACCTCGTTTTTCATCATTTTTGAACATGGGCTATAGCCCCTACCGTACGGCATACTATAACACGCTGTTTTTCATCATTTTTGAGGATTTGAAAAAAAAAAAAAAAAAAAAAAACATGGGTTATAGCCCATCGTTTTTTGAAATTTTGAAAAAAAGATTAACCTCGTTTTTCATCATTTTTGAACATGAGCTATAGCCCATACCGTACGGCATACTATAACACGCTGTTTTTCATCATTTTTGAGGATTTGAAAAAAATGAAAAAAAAAAAAAAACATGGGTTATAGCCCATCGTTTTTTGAAATTTTGAAAAAAAAAATAACCTCGTTTTTCATCATTTTTTAACATGGGCTATAGCCCCTACCGTACGGCATACTATAACACGCTGTTTTTCATCATTTTTGAGGATTTGAAAAAAATGAAAAAAAAAAAAAAAACATGGGTTATAGCCCATCGTTTTTTGAAATTTTGAAAAAAAAAATAACCTCGTTTTTCATCATTTTTTAACATGGGCTATAGCCCCTACCGTACGGCATACTATAACACGCTGTTTTTCATCATTTTTGAGGATTTGAAAAAAATGAAAAAAAAAAAAAAACATGGGTTATAGCCCATAGTTTTTTGAAATTTTGAAAAAAAAAATAACCTCGTTTTTCATCATTTTTGAACATGGGCTATAGCCCCTACCGTACGGCATACTATAACACGCTGTTTTTCATCATTTTTGAGGATTTGAAAAAAATGAAAAAAAAAAAAACATGGGTTATAGCCCATCGTTTTTTGAAATTTTGAAAAAAAGATTAACCTCGTTTTTCATCATTTTTGAACATGAGCTGTAGCCCATACCGTACGGCATACTATAACACGCTGTTTTTCATCATTTTTGAGGATTTGAAAAAAATGAAAAAAAAAAAAAACCATGGGTTATAGCCCATAGTTTTTTGAAATTTTGAAAAAAAAAATAACCTCGTTTTTCATCATTTTTTAACATGGGCTATAGCCCCTACCGTACGGCATACTATAACACGCTGTTTTTCATCATTTTTGAGGATTTGAAAAAAATGAAAAAAAAAAAAAAACATGGGTTATAGCCCATCGTTTTTTGAAATTTTGAAAAAAAAAATAACCTCGTTTTTCATCATTTTTGAACATGGGCTATAGCCCCTACCGTACGGCATACTATAACACGCTGTTTTTCATCATTTTTGAGGATTTGAAAAAATTAAAAAAAAAAAAAAACATGGGTTATAGCCCATCGTTTTTTGAAATTTTGAAAAAAAGATTAACCTCGTTTTTCATCATTTTTGAACATGAGCTATAGCCCATACCGTACGGCATACTATAACACGCTGTTTTTCATCATTTTTGAGGATTTGAAAAAAATGAAAAAAAAAAAAAAAACATGGGTTATAGCCCATCGTTTTTTGAAATTTTGAAAAAAAAAATAACCTCGTTTTTCATCATTTTTGAACATGGGCTATAGCCCCTACCGTACGGCATACTATAACACGCTGTTTTTCATCATTTTTGAGGATTTGAAAAAAAAATAAAAAAAATAAAAACATGGGTTATAGCCCATCGTTTTTTGAAATTTTGAAAAAAAAAATAACCTCGTTTTTCATCATTTTTGAACATGGGCTATAGCCCCTACCATACGGCATACTATAACACGCTGTTTTTCATCATTTTTGAGGATTTAAAAAAAATGAAAAAAAAAAAAAACATGGGTTATAGCCCATCGTTTTTTGAAAATGTAAAAAAAAAAATAACCTCGTTTTTCATCATTTTTGAACATGGGCTCTAGCCCATACTGTACGGCATACTATAACACGCTGTTTTTCATCATTTTTGAGGATTTGAAAAAAATGAAAAAAAAAAAAAACATGGGTTATAGCCCATCGTTTTTTGAAATTTTGAAAAAAAAAATAACCTCGTTTTTCATCATTTTTGAACATGGGCTATAGCCCCTACCGTACGGCATACTATAACACGCTGTTTTTCATCATTTTTGAGGATTTGAAAAAAAAAAAAAAAAAAAAAAACATGGGTTATAGCCCATCGTTTTTTGAAATTTTGAAAAAAAGATTAACCTCGTTTTTCATCATTTTTGAACATGAGCTATAGCCCATACCGTACGGCATACTATAACACGCTGTTTTTCATCATTTTTGAGGATTTGAAAAAAATGAAAAAAAAAAAAAACATGGGTTATAGCCCATCGTTTTTTGAAATTTTGAAAAAAAGATTAACCTCGTTTTTCATCATTTTTGAACATGAGCTATAGCCCATACCGTACGGCATACTATAACACGCTGTTTTTCATCATTTTTGAGGATTTGAAAAAAATGAAAAAAAAAAAAAACCATGGGTTATAGCCCATCGTTTTTTGAAATTTTGAAAAAAAAAAAAACCTCGTTTTTCATCATTTTTTAACATGGGCTATAGCCCCTACCGTACGGCATACTATAACACGCTGTTTTTCATCATTTTTGAGGATTTGAAAAAAATGAAAAAAAAAAAAAAACATGGGTTATAGCCCATCGTTTTTTGAAATTTTGAAAAAAAAAAATAACCTCGTTTTTCATCATTTTTGAACATGGGCTATAGCCCCTACCGTACGGCATACTATAACACGCTGTTTTTCATCATTTTTGAGGATTTGAAAAAAATTAAAAAAAAAAAAAACATGGGTTATAGCCCATCGTTTTTGGAAATTTTGAAAAAAAGATTAACCTCGTTTTTCATCATTTTTGAACATGAGCTATAGCCCATACCGTACGGCATACTATAACACGCTGTTTTTCATCATTTTTGAGGATTTGAAAAAAATGAAAAAAAAAAAAAAACATGGGTTATAGCCCATCGTTTTTTGAAATTTTGAAAAAAAAAATAACCTCGTTTTTCATCATTTTTGAACATGGGCTATAGCCCCTACCGTACGGCATACTATAACACGCTGTTTTTCATCATTTTTGAGGATTTGAAAAAAATGAAAAAAAAAAAAAAACATGGGTTATAGCCCATCGTTTTTTGAAATTTTGAAAAAAAAAATAACCTCGTTTTTCATCATTTTTGAACATGGGCTATAGCCCCTACCATACGGCATACTATAACACGCTGTTTTTCATCATTTTTGAGGATTTGAAAAAAATGAAAAAAAAAAAAAACATGGGTTATAGCCCATCGTTTTTTGAAAATGTAAAAAAAAAAAATAACCTCGTTTTTCATCATTTTTGAACATGGGCTCTAGCCCATACTGTACGGCATACTATAACACGCTGTTTTTCATCATTTTTGAGGATTTGAAAAAAATGAAAAAAAAAAAAAACATGGGTTATAGCCCATCGTTTTTTGAAATTTTGAAAAAAAAAATAACCTCGTTTTTCATCATTTTTGAACATGGGCTATAGCCCCTACCGTACGGCATACTATAACACGCTGTTTTTCATCATTTTTGAGGATTTGAAAAAAATGAAAAAAAAAAAAAACATGGGTTATAGCCCATCGTTTTTTGAAATTTTGAAAAAAAAAATAACCTCGTTTTTCATCATTTTTGAACATGGGCTATAGCCCCTACCGTACGGCATACCATAACACGCTGTTTTTCATCATTTTTGAGGATTTGAAAAAAATGAAAAAAAAAAAAAAACATGGGTTATAGCCCATCGTTTTTTGAAATTTTGAAAAAAAAAATAACCTCGTTTTTCATCATTTTTGAACATGGGCTCTAGCCCATACTGTACGGCATACTATAACACGCTGTTTTTCATCATTTTTGAGGATTTGAAAAAAATTAAAAAAATAAAAAACATGGGTTATAGCCCATCGTTTTTTGAAATTTTGAAAAAAAAAATAACCTCGTTTTTCATCATTTTTGAACATGGGCTATAGCCCATACCGTACGGCATACTATAACACGCTGTTTTTCATCATTTTTGAGGATTTGAAAAAAATGAAAAAAAAAAAAAAACATGGGTTATAGCCCATCGTTTTTTGAAATTTTGAAAAAAAGATTAACCTCGTTTTTCATCATTTTTGAACATGAGCTATAGCCCATACCGTACGGCATACTATAACACGCTGTTTTTCATCATTTTTGAGGATTTGAAAAAAATGAAAAAAAAAAAAAAACATGGGTTATAGCCCATCGTTTTTTGAAATTTTGAAAAAAAAGATAACCTCGTTTTTCATCATTTTTGAACATGGGCTATAGCCCCTACCATACGGCATACTATACCACGCTGTTTTTCATCATTTTTGAGGATTTGAAAAAAATGAAAAAAAAAAAAAAACATGGGTTATAGCCCATCGTTTTTTGAAAATGTAAAAAAAAAAATAACCTCGTTTTTCATCATTTTTGAACATGGGCTCTAGCCCATACTGTACGGCATACTATAACACGCTGTTTTTCATCATTTTTGAGGATTTGAAAAAAAAAAAAAAAAAAAAAAACATGGGTTATAGCCCATCGTTTTTTGAAATTTTGAAAAAAAAAATAACCTCGTTTTTCATCATTTTTGAACATGGGCTATAGCCCCTACCGTACGGCATACTATAACACGCTGTTTTTCATCATTTTTGAGGATTTGAAAAAAAAACAAAAAAAAAAAAACATGGGTTATAGCCCATCGTTTTTTGAAATTTTGAAAAAAAGATTAACCTCGTTTTTCATCATTTTTGAACATGAGCTATAGCCCATACCGTACGGCATACTATAACACGCTGTTTTTCATCATTTTTGAGGATTTGAAAAAAATGAAAAAAAAAAAAAACATGGGTTATAGCCCATCGTTTTTTGAAATTTTGAAAAAAAGATTAACCTCGTTTTTCATCATTTTTGAACATGAGCTATAGCCCATACCGTACGGCATACTATAACACGCTGTTTTTCATCATTTTTGAGGATTTGAAAAAAATGAAAAAAAAAAAAACCATGGGTTATAGCCCATCGTTTTTTGAAATTTTGAAAAAAAAAATAACCTCGTTTTTCATCATTTTTTAACATGGGCTATAGCCCCTACCGTACGGCATACTATAACACGCTGTTTTTCATCATTTTTGAGGATTTGAAAAAAATGAAAAAAAAAAAAAAAACATGGGTTATAGCCCATCGTTTTTTGAAATTTTGAAAAAAAAAATAACCTCGTTTTTCATCATTTTTTAACATGGGCTATAGCCCCTACCGTACGGCATACTATAACACGCTGTTTTTCATCATTTTTGAGGATTTGAAAAAAATGAAAAAAAAAAAAAACATGGGTTATAGCCCATCGTTTTTTGAAATTTTGAAAAAAAAAATAACCTCGTTTTTCATCATTTTTTAACATGGGCTCTAGCCCATACTGTACGGCATACTATAACACGCTGTTTTTCATCATTTTTGAGGATTTGAAAAAAATGAAAAAAAAAAAAAACATGGGTTATAGCCCATAGTTTTTTGAAATTTTGAAAAAAAAAATAACCTCGTTTTTCATCATTTTTGAACATGGGCTATAGCCCCTACCGTACGGCATACTATAACACGCTGTTTTTCATCATTTTTGAGGATTTGAAAAAAATGAAAAAAAAAAAAAACATGGGTTATAGCCCATCGTTTTTTGAAATTTTGAAAAAAAGATTAACCTCGTTTTTCATCATTTTTGAACATGAGCTATAGCCCATACCGTACGGCATACTATAACACGCTGTTTTTCATCATTTTTGAGGATTTGAAAAAAATGAAAAAAAAAAAAAAACATGGGTTATAGCCCATCGTTTTTTGAAATTTTGAAAAAAAAAATAACCTCGTTTTTCATCATTTTTTAACATGGGCTATAGCCCCTACCGTACGGCATACTATAACACGCTGTTTTTCATCATTTTTGAGGATTTGAAAAAAATGAAAAAAAAAAAAAAACATGGGTTATAGCCCATCGTTTTTTTAAATTTTGAAAAAAAAAATAACCTCGTTTTTCATCATTTTTGAACATGGGCTATAGCCCCTACCATACGGCATACTATAACACGCTGTTTTTCATCATTTTTGAGGATTTGAAAAAAATGAAAAAAAAAAAAAACATGGGTTATAGCCCATCGTTTTTTGAAAATGTAAAAAAAAAAAATAACCTCGTTTTTCATCATTTTTGAACATGGGCTCTAGCCCATACTGTACGGCATACTATAACACGCTGTTTTTCATCATTTTTGAGGATTTGAAAAAAATGAAAAAAAAAAAAAACATGGGTTATAGCCCATCGTTTTTTGAAATTTTGAAAAAAAAAATAACCTCGTTTTTCATCATTTTTGAACATGGGCTATAGCCCCTACCGTACGGCATACTATAACACGCTGTTTTTCATCATTTTTGAGGATTTGAAAAAAAAAAAAAAAAAAAAAACATGGGTTATAGCCCATCGTTTTTTGAAATTTTGAAAAAAAGATTAACCTCGTTTTTCATCATTTTTGAACATGAGCTATAGCCCATACCGTACGGCATACTATAACACGCTGTTTTTCATCATTTTTGAGGATTTGAAAAAAATGAAAAAAAAAAAAACATGGGTTATAGCCCATCGTTTTTTGAAATTTTGAAAAAAAGATTAACCTCGTTTTTCATCATTTTTGAACATGAGCTATAGCCCATACCGTACGGCATACTATAACACGCTGTTTTTCATCATTTTTGAGGATTTGAAAAAAATGAAAAAAAAAAAAAACCATGGGTTATAGCCCATCGTTTTTTGAAATTTTGAAAAAAAAAATAACCTCGTTTTTCATCATTTTTTAACATGGGCTATAGCCCCTACCGTACGGCATACTATAACACGCTGTTTTTCATCATTTTTGAGGATTTGAAAAAAATGAAAAAAAAAAAAAAACATGGGTTATATATAGCCCATCGTTTTTTGAAATTTTGAAAAAAAAAAATAACCTCGTTTTTCATCATTTTTGAACATGGGCTATAGCCCCTACCGTACGGCATACTATAACACGCTGTTTTTCATCATTTTTGAGGATTTGAAAAAAATTAAAAAAAAAAAAAACATGGGTTATAGCCCATCGTTTTTTGAAATTTTGAAAAAAAGATTAACCTCGTTTTTCATCATTTTTGAACATGAGCTATAGCCCATACCGTACGGCATACTATAACACGCTGTTTTTCATCATTTTTGAGGATTTGAAAAAAATGAAAAAAAAAAAAAAACATGGGTTATAGCCCATCGTTTTTTGAAATTTTGAAAAAAAAAATAACCTCGTTTTTCATCATTTTTGAACATGGGCTATAGCCCCTACCGTACGGCATACTATAACACGCTGTTTTTCATCATTTTTGAGGATTTGAAAAAAATGAAAAAAAAAAAAAAACATGGGTTATAGCCCATCGTTTTTTGAAATTTTGAAAAAAAAAATAACCTCGTTTTTCATCATTTTTGAACATGGGCTATAGCCCCTACCATACGGCATACTATAACACGCTGTTTTTCATCATTTTTGAGGATTTGAAAAAAATGAAAAAAAAAAAAAACATGGGTTATAGCCCATCGTTTTTTGAAATTTTGAAAAAAAAAATAACCTCGTTTTTCATCATTTTTGAACATGGGCTATAGCCCCTACCGTACGGCATACTATAACACGCTGTTTTTCATCATTTTTGAGGATTTGAAAAAAATGAAAAAAAAAAAAAAACATGGGTTATAGCCCATCGTTTTTTGAAATTTTGAAAAAAAAAATAACCTCGTTTTTCATCATTTTTGAACATGGGCTATAGCCCCTACCATACGGCATACTATAACACGCTGTTTTTCATCATTTTTGAGGATTTGAAAAAAATGAAAAAAAAAAAAAACATGGGTTATAGCCCATCGTTTTTTGAAAATGTAAAAAAAAATAATAACCTAGTTTTTCATCATTTTTGAACATGGGCTCTAGCCCATACTGTACGGCATACTATAACACGCTGTTTTTCATCATTTTTGAGGATTTGAAAAAAATGAAAAAAATAAAAAACATGGGTTATAGCCCATCGTTTTTTGAAATTTTGAAAAAAAAAATAACCTCGTTTTTCATCATTTTTGAACATGGGCTATAGCCCATACCGTACGGCATACTATAACACGCTGTTTTTCATCATTTTTGAGGATTTGAAAAAAAAAAAAAAAAAAAAAAAACATGGGTTATAGCCCATCGTTTTTTGAAATTTTGAAAAAAAGATTAACCTCGTTTTTCATCATTTTTGAACATGAGCTATAGCCCATACCGTACGGCATACTATAACACGCTGTTTTTCATCATTTTTGAGGATTTGAAAAAAATGAAAAAAAAAAAAAAACATGGGTTATAGCCCATCGTTTTTTTAAATTTTGAAAAAAAAGATAACCTCGTTTTTCATCATTTTTGAACATGGGCTATAGCCCCTACCATACGGCATACTATAACACGCTGTTTTTCATCATTTTTGAGGATTTGAAAAAAATGAAAAAAAAAAAAAAACATGGGTTATAGCCCATCGTTTTTTTAAATTTTGAAAAAAAAAATAACCTCGTTTTTCATCATTTTTGAACATGGGCTATAGCCCCTACCATACGGCATACTATAACACGCTGTTTTTCATCATTTTTGAGGATTTGAAAAAAATGAAAAAAAAAAAAAAACATGGGTTATAGCCCATCGTTTTTTGAAAATGTAAAAAAAAAAAATAACCTCGTTTTTCATCATTTTTGAACATGGGCTCTAGCCCATACTGTACGGCATACTATAACACGCTGTTTTTCATCATTTTTGAGGATTTGAAAAAAATGAAAAAAAAAAAAAACATGGGTTATAGCCCATCGTTTTTTGAAATTTTGAAAAAAAAAATAACCTCGTTTTTCATCATTTTTGAACATGGGCTATAGCCCCTACCGTACGGCATACTATAACACGCTGTTTTTCATCATTTTTGAGGATTTGAAAAAAAAAAAAAAAAAAAAAAACATGGGTTATAGCCCATCGTTTTTTGAAATTTTGAAAAAAAGATTAACCTCGTTTTTCATCATTTTTGAACATGAGCTATAGCCCATACCGTACGGCATACTATAACACGCTGTTTTTCATCATTTTTGAGGATTTGAAAAAAATGAAAAAAAAAAAAAACATGGGTTATAGCCCATCGTTTTTTGAAATTTTGAAAAAAAGATTAACCTCGTTTTTCATCATTTTTGAACATGAGCTATAGCCCATACCGTACGGCATACTATAACACGCTGTTTTTCATCATTTTTGAGGATTTGAAAAAAATGAAAAAAAAAAAAAACCATGGGTTATAGCCCATCGTTTTTTGAAATTTTGAAAAAAAAAATAACCTCGTTTTTCATCATTTTTTAACATGGGCTATAGCCCCTACCGTACGGCATACTATAACACGCTGTTTTTCATCATTTTTGAGGATTTGAAAAAAATGAAAAAAAAAACAAAACATGGGTTATATATAGCCCATCGTTTTTTGAAATTTTGAAAAAAAAAAATAACCTCGTTTTTCATCATTTTTGAACATGGGCTATAGCCCCTACCGTACGGCATACTATAACACGCTGTTTTTCATCATTTTTGAGGATTTGAAAAAAATTAAAAAAAAAAAAAACATGGGTTATAGCCCATCGTTTTTTGAAATTTTGAAAAAAAGATTAACCTCGTTTTTCATCATTTTTGAACATGAGCTATAGCCCATACCGTACGGCATACTATAACACGCTGTTTTTCATCATTTTTGAGGATTTGAAAAAAATGAAAAAAAAAAAAAAACATGGGTTATAGCCCATCGTTTTTTGAAATTTTGAAAAAAAAAATAACCTCGTTTTTCATCATTTTTGAACATGGGCTATAGCCCCTACCGTACGGCATACTATAACACGCTGTTTTTCATCATTTTTGAGGATTTGAAAAAAATGAAAAAAAAAAAAAAACATGGGTTATAGCCCATCGTTTTTTGAAATTTTGAAAAAAAAAATAACCTCGTTTTTCATCATTTTTGAACATGGGCTATAGCCCCTACCATACGGCATACTATAACACGCTGTTTTTCATCATTTTTGAGGATTTGAAAAAAATGAAAAAAAAAAAAAACATGGGTTATAGCCCATCGTTTTTTGAAATTTTGAAAAAAAAATAACCTCGTTTTTCATCATTTTTGAACATGGGCTATAGCCCCTACCGTACGGCATACTATAACACGCTGTTTTTCATCATTTTTGAGGATTTGAAAAAAATGAAAAAAAAAAAAAAACATGGGTTATAGCCCATCGTTTTTTGAAATTTTGAAAAAAAAAATAACCTCGTTTTTCATCATTTTTGAACATGGGCTATAGCCCCTACCATACGGCATACTATAACACGCTGTTTTTCATCATTTTTGAGGATTTGAAAAAAATGAAAAAAAAAAAAAACATGGGTTATAGCCCATCGTTTTTTGAAAATGTAAAAAAAAATAATAACCTAGTTTTTCATCATTTTTGAACATGGGCTCTAGCCCATACTGTACGGCATACTATAACACGCTGTTTTTCATCATTTTTGAGGATTTGAAAAAAATGAAAAAAATAAAAAACATGGGTTATAGCCCATCGTTTTTTGAAATTTTGAAAAAAAAAATAACCTCGTTTTTCATCATTTTTGAACATGGGCTATAGCCCATACCGTACGGCATACTATAACACGCTGTTTTTCATCATTTTTGAGGATTTGAAAAAAAAAAAAACAAAAAAAAAACATGGGTTATAGCCCATCGTTTTTTGAAATTTTGAAAAAAAGATTAACCTCGTTTTTCATCATTTTTGAACATGAGCTATAGCCCATACCGTACGGCATACTATAACACGCTGTTTTTCATCATTTTTGAGGATTTGAAAAAAATGAAAAAAAAAAAAAAACATGGGTTATAGCCCATCGTTTTTTGAAATTTTGAAAAAAAAGATAACCTCGTTTTTCATCATTTTTGAACATGGGCTATAGCCCCTACCATACGGCATACTATAACACGCTGTTTTTCATCATTTTTGAGGATTTGAAAAAAATGAAAAAAAAAAAAAACATGGGTTATAGCCCATCGTTTTTTGAAAATGTAAAAAAAAAAAATAACCTCGTTTTTCATCATTTTTGAACATGGGCTCTAGCCCATACTGTACGGCATACTATAACACGCTGTTTTTCATCATTTTTGAGGATTTGAAAAAAATTAAAAAAAAAAAAACATGGGTTATAGCCCATCGTTTTTTGAAATTTTGAAAAAAAAAATAACCTCGTTTTTCATCATTTTTGAACATGGGCTATAGCCCCTACCGTACGGCATACTATAACACGCTGTTTTTCATCATTTTTGAGGATTTGAAAAAAATGAAAAAAACAAAAACAAAACATGGGTTATAGCCCATCGTTTTTTGAAATTTTGAAAAAAAGATTAACCTCGTTTTTCATCATTTTTGAACATGAGCTATAGCCCATACCGTACGGCATACTATAACACGCTGTTTTTCATCATTTTTGAGGATTTGAAAAAAATGAAAAAAAAACAAAAACATGGGTTATAGCCCATTGTTTTTTGAAATTCTGAAAAAAATATATAACCTTGTTTTTCATCATTTTTGAACATGGGCTATAGCCCATACAGTACGGCATACTATAGCACGCTGTTTTTCATCATTTTTGAGGATTTGAAAAAAATGAAAAAAAAAAAAAAAACATGGGTTATAGCCCATCGTTTTTTGAAATTTTGAAAAAAAAAATAACCTCGTTTTTCATCATTTTTGAACATGGGCTATAGCCCCTACCGTACGGCATACTATAACACGCTGTTTTTCATCATTTTTGAGGATTTGAAAAAAATGAAAAAAAAAAAAACATGGGTTATAGCCCATCGTTTTTTGAAATTTTGAAAAAAAGATTAACCTCGTTTTTCATCATTTTTGAACATGAGCTATAGCCCATACCGTACGGCATACTATAACACGCTGTTTTTCATCATTTTTGAGGATTTGAAAAAAATGAAAAAAAAACAAAAACATGGGTTATAGCCCATTGTTTTTTGAAATTCTGAAAAAAATATATAACCTTGTTTTTCATCATTTTTGAACATGGGCTATAGCCCATACAGTACGGCATACTATAGCACGCTGTTTTTCATCATTTTTGAGGATTTGAAAAAAATGAAAAAAAAAAAAAAACATGGGTTATAGCCCATTGTTTTTTGAAATTTTGAAAAAAAAAAAAAACTCGTTTTTCATCATTTTTGAACATGGGCTATAGCCCCTACCGTACGGCATACTATAACACGCTGTTTTTCATCATTTTTGAGGATTTGAAAAAAAAGAAAAAAAAAAAAAACATGGGTTATAGCCCATCGTTTTTTGAAATTTTGAAAAAAAGATTAACCTCGTTTTTCATCATTTTTGAACATGAGCTATAGCCCATACCGTACGGCATACTATAACACGCTGTTTTTCATCATTTTTGAGGATTTAAAAAAAATGAAAAAAAAAAAAAAACATGGGTTATAGCCCATCGTTTTTTGAAATTTTGAAAAAAAAAATAACCTCGTTTTTCATCATTTTTGAACATGGGCTATAGCCCCTACCGTACGGCATACTATAACACGCTGTTTTTCATCATTTTTGAGGATTTGAAAAAAATGAAAAAAAAAAAAAAACATGGGTTATAGCCCATTGTTTTTTGAAATTCTGAAAAAAATATATAACCTTGTTTTTCATCATTTTTGAACATGGGCTATAGCCCATACAGTACGGCATACTATAGCACGCTGTTTTTCATCATTTTTGAGGATTTGAAAAAAATGAAAAAAAACATGGGTTATAGCCCATCGTTTTTTGAAATTTTGAAAAAAAAAATTACCTCGTTTTTCATCATTTTTGAACATGGGCTATAGCCCCTACCGTACGGCATACTATAACACGCTGTTTTTCATCATTTTTGAGGATTTGAAAAAAATGAAAAAAAAAAAAAACATGGGTTATAGCCCATCGTTTTTTGAAATTTTGAAAAAAAGATTAACCTCGTTTTTCATCATTTTTGAACATGAGCTATAGCCCATACCGTACGGCATACTATAACACGCTGTTTTTCATCATTTTTGAGGATTTAAAAAAAATGAAAAAAAAAAAAAAACATGGGTTATAGCCCATCGTTTTTTGAAATTTTGAAAAAAAAAATAACCTCGTTTTTCATCATTTTTGAACATGGGCTATAGCCCCTACCGTACGGCATACTATAACACGCTGTTTTTCATCATTTTTGAGGATTTGAAAAAAATGAAAAAAAAAAAAACATGGGTTATAGCCCATCGTTTTTTGAAATTTTGAAAAAAAGATTAACCTCGTTTTTCATCATTTTTGAACATGAGCTATAGCCCATACCGTACGGCATACTATAACACGCTGTTTTTCATCATTTTTGAGGATTTGAAAAAAATGAAAAAAAAAAAAAACATGGGTTATAGCCCATCGTTTTTTGAAAATGTAAAAAAAAGAAATAACCTCGTTTTTCATCATTTTTGAACATGGGCTCTAGCCCATACTGTACGGCATACTATAACACGCTGTTTTTCATCATTTTTGAGGATTTGAAAAAAATGAAAAAAATAAAAAACATGGGTTATAGCCCATCGTTTTTTGAAATTTTGAAAAAAAAAATAACCTCGTTTTTCATCATTTTTGAACATGGGCTATAGCCCCTACCGTACGGCATACTATAACACGCTGTTTTTCATCATTTTTGAGGATTTGAAAAAAATGGAAAAAAAAACAAACATGGGTTATAGCCCATCGTTTTTTGAAAATTTGAAAAAAAGATTAACCTCGTTTTTCATCATTTTTGAACATGAGCTATAGCCCATACCGTACGGCATACTATAACACGCTGTTTTTCATCATTTTTGAGGATTTGAAAAAAATGAAAAAAAAAAAAAAACATGGGTTATAGCCCATTGTTTTTTGAAATTCTGAAAAAAATATATAACCTTGTTTTTCATCATTTTTGAACATGGGCTATAGCCCATACAGTACGGCATACTATAGCACGCTGTTTTTCATCATTTTTGAGGATTTGAAAAAAATGAAAAAAAAAAAAAAAACATGGGTTATAGCCCATCGTTTTTTGAAATTTTGAAAAAAAGATTAACCTCGTTTTTCATCATTTTTGAACATGAGCTATAGCCCATACCGTACGGCATACTATAACACGCTGTTTTTCATCATTTTTGAGGATTTGAAAAAAATGAAAAAAAAACAAAAACATGGGTTATAGCCCATTGTTTTTTGAAATTCTGAAAAAAATATATAACCTTGTTTTTCATCATTTTTGAACATGGGCTATAGCCCATACAGTACGGCATACTATAGCACGCTGTTTTTCATCATTTTTGAGGATTTGAAAAAAATGAAAAAAAAACAAAAAACATGGGTTATAGCCCATCGTTTTTTTAAATTTTGAAAAAAAAATTAACCTCGTTTTTCATCATTTTTGAACATGAGCTATAGCCCATACCGTACGGCATACTATAACACGCTGTTTTTCATCATTTTTGAGGATTTGAAAAAAATGAAAAAAATAAAAAACATGGGTTATAGCCCATCGTTTTTTGAAATTTTGAAAAAAAAAATAACCTCGTTTTTCATCATTTTTGAACATGGGCTATAGCCCCTACCGTACGGCATACTATAACACGCTGTTTTTCATCATTTTTGAGGATTTGAAAAAAATGGAAAAAAAAAAAAACATGGGTTATAGCCCATCGTTTTTTGAAATTTTGAAAAAAAGATTAACCTCGTTTTTCATCATTTTTGAACATGAGCTATAGCCCATACCGTACGGCATATTATAACACGCTGTTTTTCATCATTTTTGAGGATTTGAAAAAAATGAAAAAAAAAAAAAAACATGGGTTATAGCCCATTGTTTTTTGAAATTCTGAAAAAAATATATAACCTTGTTTTTCATCATTTTTGAACATGGGCTATAGCCCATACAGTACGGCATACTATAGCACGCTGTTTTTCATCATTTTTGAGGATTTGAAAAAAATGAAAAAAAAACAAAAAACATGGGTTATAGCCCATCGTTTTTTGAAATTTTGAAAAAAAGATTAACCTCGTTTTTCATCATTTTTGAACATGAGCTATAGCCCATACCGTACGGCATACTATAACACGCTGTTTTTCATCATTTTTGAGGATTTGAAAAAAATGAAAAAAAAACAAAAACATGGGTTATAGCCCATTGTCTTTTGAAATTCTGAAAAAAATATATAACCTTGTTTTTCATCATTTTTGAACATGGGCTATAGCCCATACAGTACGGCATACTATAGCACGCTGTTTTTCATCATTTTTGAGGATTTGAAAAAAATGAAAAAAAAAACAAAAAACATGGGTTATAGCCCATCGTTTTTTGAAATTTTGAAAAAAAAATTAACCTCGTTTTTCATCATTTTTGAACATGAGCTATAGCCCATACCGTACGGCATACTATAACACGCTGTTTTTCATCATTTTTGAGGATTTGAAAAAAATGAAAAAAAAAAAAAAAAATGGGTTATAGCCCATTGTTTTTTGAAATTCTGAAAAAAATAAATAACCTCGTTTTTCATCATTTTTGAACATGGGCTCTAGCCCATACTGTACGGCATACTATAACACGCTGTTTTTCATCATTTTTGAGGATTTGAAAAAAATGAAAAAAATAAAAAACATGGGTTATAGCCCATCGTTTTTTGAAATTTTGAAAAAAAAAATAACCTCGTTTTTCATCATTTTTGAACATGGGCTATAGCCCCTACCGTACGGCATACTATAACACGCTGTTTTTCATCATTTTTGAGGATTTGAAAAAAATGAAAAAAAAAAAAACATGGGTTATAGCCCATCGTTTTTTGAAATTTTGAAAAAAAAGATTAACCTCGTTTTTCATCATTTTTGAACATGAGCTATAGCCCATACCGTACGGCATACTATAACACGCTGTTTTTCATCATTTTTGAGGATTTGAAA
>NC_139717.1:949592-967092 GCF_964188405.1 Protomyctophum parallelum
TTCTTACATCCTGACAGTTTTCTGAAAAAGCTATGTTTCTATGTCAGTCGTTCTTCGATAAAATAAAAAAATAGCAGACCTACAAGCTCGTAGCCGAGCTTGTATTATGCTAATATATGGCAAGTACTGCAGAATATAACCTATTCTGCATATATTATGCCATATTCAGGTTCATATATGTGGATAAAAAGGAAATATATGTATCTATATAGATTATGCAATTTATATTTCCATGTGGGGGGGTCACAAAGGCTGTGCAGGTACAGATCACATGACATGGCCCTGAAAATATATCTAATTTAAAAAAAATATATATAATATACTATATATATATATATATATATATATATATTAGGACTGTCAATCGATTAAAATATTTAATCTGATTAATCGCATGATTGTCCATAGTTAACTGATTAATCGCAAATTAATCGCATATTTTGTATACGTTCTAAATATACCTTAAATCAGTGGTTTTCAAGATTTTTCATATCAAGGCCCATTATTTATTCTGCATTTGAGCCACGGAACCACCATTTGCTGACATTTAGCCTTCCAGACCCAAACTAAAGAACTGTATTGATGTTGGCCAATGGTACCATTACGAGAGATAACAGGCCATGTTGATCAAAATAACATGTTTTCTAAGTTTTCTAATTGTGTAGACTTAAATTAACTTAAGTAATGCAGCTGTTTAACAATTATTCAACTCTTCAGTGTAAAATTGCCATGCGTCTCTCAACCATTCTGTCAAACTTCACAGTGCGTTAATTGCGCGCTAAAAAAATAGGATTAAAAGGATTGTGAGTTAACTAGTTAATAGTGCGTTAACTTTGACAGCCCTAATATATATATATATATATATATTTTTTTTTATTATTCTTTTGGCATCTGCCACTTGAATTAAGGTGACTTGATTAACATCTAAAAACCAGCAATGCAATACTTTGTTTTCAAGAATGTTGGGTCTGAGTCTTAAGCCTGCCAAGAAGATACAGATATAAACTATGTTTCTGCTGTGCCTGTGACTCAAACTTATACAATGTAGGCATTTATCAGACGCTCTTAATCCAGAGCGATTTACAATAAGCAACAACAAAAAAGCATGTCAATACATCACATATATATATAAAAAGTAGTTATCATGAAACATGCGTAAGCTAAGAACGTAACAGTGGAGTATCTATATTATGAAACTGTATATATAAACTATACTATATTATACTATACATATGTACTATGACGTGCTATGACTACATACAATGCAATTCTAGTGCTGTCTACGTAACATGCTATAAGTCTGTACACAATGCCATCTAAGTCGGCAGTGGTTCAGCGGTAGAGTGGCCGGATGGTAACCGCAAGGTTGCCAGTTCAAACCCTGTGGGCTCCCCCAGAGTTAGTGTCGAAGTGTCCTTGAGCAAGACTCTGAACCCCTGATTGCTCCTGATGTGCTGGTCGGTGCCTTGCATGGTTTCCGCCGCCATCGGTGTGTGAATGTGTGTGTGAATGGGTGAATGTAATGCACAATCTATGTAAAGGTGTGTGAATGTGTGTGTGAATGTAATGCACAATCTCTGTAAAGCGCCTAGGATAAAGGCGCTATAGAAATGCACCATTTACCATCTAAGTCTACATAAAGTGCTATCTAAGGGGCTAGGGCACGTGCTACGGGCCGTGATGGGAGTCTGAACTAAGAGGTGGGTTTTCAGACTACTTATCTGGGTGAACGTGCAATGAATACACGCACACAACAAAAAAGGAACCATTCAGCAGAATAATGTTACATCGTACGCTGTGTTGTCAACCACAGCCTGTTCCTCTAACACCATGTGTTTGAACCACAGACAGCCATAATAACACCATGTTCCTATCATCGCCAACTAGGTCAGTCCGTTGAGCTGAGGTTAGGTGACCTCTTTCTGAGCAGACTTCCTCCAAAACACGACGCCTGCCCTGCCTGCCTCCCTCCTCAGTGTAGTTTTTGGCAGAACATTTAGATTTTTAGTTTTAGTCATTTTAGTCTCTTGAATAGTTTTCATTTAGTTTTAGTCACATTTCAGTCACCTGGAATGGTTTCAGTGTTAGTCTAACTTTAGTTTGACTAAATATCATACGATTGTAGTCGACTAAATCTACAGTTGAATTAGTCGGACTAAAATGGGCCTTGATGGCGTCGTGATGACTGGGTTTACACTTGCTGAAAATATTTTCACAGGGAGAGTAGTGCCCAGGATCTATTGGCACTGCCGGGTGAGACAATGTGTTACAAAAACTTAAAAAAAAAAAGAAAAGAAAGAAGTGAATCTGTGTTCTCTGCAGTATTTACCTGCCCACAGGGTTCATTTGTACATGTTATGTGTACAGCAGTGTGTGCATGTGTGTGTGTGTGTGTGTGTGTGCGTGTGTGTGTGTGTGTGTGTGCGCGTGTGTGCGTGTTTGTCACAGATTGAGGAACTCCGTCGCTATAGCAACACGTACCTTTGTTAGTTTCAGCACACCTGACAGGAAGGGGGGGGGGTCCCCAGATGATGACAGTGAAGAGATCATTGAAGGACTTTTCCGACCTTTTTAAATACAAAAAAAAAAAGAAATGACAAACCATTACTAACATCAAAAGTAATGAAGAAACTAAACTATTTAAATTGGTCAAACTTTGGCCAAATTGTCAAATACTATAATATGAAAAGAGACACAGATATGAAATGGCTGACCTACAAGGTGACTAACGCCAGGAGGCGCTGTGTGCTGAGCTTGTAGATCTGCTATTTCACAATGTTTAGCTATATGGTAAATGGTGCATTTATATGGCGTCAGTTATCCAAGGGGCTTTACATAGATTGTGCATTACATTCACCCATTCACACACACATTCACACACCTTTACATAGATTGTGCATTACATTCACCCATTCACACACCTTTACATAGATTGTGCATTACATTCACACACCTTTACATAGACTGTGCATTACATTCACCCATTCACACACACATTCACACACCGATGGCGGAGGAAACCATGCAAGGCACCCAACCAGCACATCGGGAGCAATTAGGGGTTCAGAGTCTTGCTCAAGGACACTTCGACACTAACTCTGGGGGAGCCCACAGGGTTCGAACCGGTAACCTTACGGTTACCATCCAGCCACTCTACCCCTGAGCCACCCCCCCCCCTCTCTGCTTGTAGATCTGCTACTTCCACTATACCTTTTAGAAAATGTTTGAAACTAAAAAAAAACAACACCACGGAAACAATTGTGTAAAAGACAGAAAACAATTTCCATGATCTCAAATCAACGACAGGTGATTCTACTGTATGTGATAATGATCTCAAATCAACGACAGGCGATTCTACTGTATGTAATAATGATCTCAAATCAACGACAGGCGATTCTACTGTATGTGATAATGATCTCAAATCAACGACAGGCGATTCTACTGTATGTGATAATGATCTCAAATCAACGACAGGCGATTCTACTGTATGTGATAATGATCTCAAATCAACGACAGGCGATTCTACTGTATGTGATAATGATCTCAAATCAAGGACAGGCGATTCTACTGTATGTGATAATGATCTCAAATCAACGACAGGCGATTCTACTGTATGTGATAATGATCTCAAATCAAGGACAGGCGATTCTACTGTATGTGATAATGATCTCAAATCAACGACAGGCGATTCTACTGTATGTGATAATGATCTCAAATCAACGACAGGCGATTCTACTGTATGTGATAATGATCTCAAATCAACGACAGGCGATTCTACTGTATGTGATAATGATCTCAAATCAACGACAGGCGATTCTACTGTATGTGATAATGATCTCAAATCAACGACAGGCGATTCTACTGTATGTGATAATGATCTCAAATCAACGACAGGCGATTCTACTGTATGTAATAATGATCTCAAATCAAGGACAGGCGATTCTACTGTATGTGATAATGATCTCAAATCAACGACAGGCGATTCTACTGTATGTGATAATGATCTCAAATCAAGGACAGGCGATTCTACTGTATGTGATAATGATCTCAAATCAACGACAGGTGATTCTACTGTATGTGATAATGATCTCAAATCAACGACAGGCGATTCTACTGTATGTGATAATGATCTCAAATCAACGACAGGCGATTCTACTGTATGTGATAATGATCTCAAATCAACGACAGGCGATTCTACTGTATGTGATAATGATCTCAAATCAACGACAGGCGATTCTACTGTATGTGATAATGATCTCAAATCAACGACAGGCGATTCTACTGTATGTGATAATGATCTCAAATCAACGACAGGTGATTCTACTGTATGTGATAATGAGCGTTATTCTGTGACAGTGTTGTTTTTGGCAGAAAATTTCTATTTTAGTTTTAGTCATTAGTCTCTTGAATAGTTTTCACTTAGTTTTAGTCACATTTTAGTCACCTGGAATGCTCTAGTGTTTAATCTAGTTTTAGTCGACTAAATCTACAGTTGAACACTAAAATGTGTTTTGACAGGCCTTGATGTCGTTGTAATGACATATTTTACACTTTGGTTGCATGCTGAAAATAGCAGATATACAATCTCACAACGCGTCGCAGCGCGATGCGTTGTGAGATTGTATATCTGCTATTTTCAGCATGCAACCCAGCATAAAACTGGATCTCTTGTCCACTAGTCCCTTCCTAACATTTTAGTCTAGTTTTTATTTGTTGACGAAATTGTCAGTATATTTAGTCTTAGTTTTAGTCATCATATATTCGTTTTTATTTAGTTTTAGTCAGTGAAAAAAGGTAGTCGACGAACATTCTTCGTCTGAGTTTTAGTCGACGAAAACACTAATCTGTGACCTCTCACACACACGCACACACACACACACACACACACACACACACACACACACACACACACACACACACACACGCACACACACACGCAGGCTCACATGGACTACTCGACGCAGCGCGACGGTGGCTCCGCCCCCTACGACGCCTACGACGACTACGACACGGAGGAGCCGTGTGAGCTGAGCGCCAACGACGGCGTGGAGCGGGCTTTAGGACCCTACGTCCACTCCGTCATCGCCGCCCTGGGCCTGGTGGGGAACGCGCTGGTCGTCGTCACCTACACCTTCTACAAGTACGTCCTCCTCCAGTCATGTCACCATTAACACATCTAGTACAGGAAGTGCCTTCAAAATAAAGGCTATAGAGTGCCAGAGTTGTCTGATCGCTTTTACTTTGAAAGCCATGAAACAGGAAACACTTGCCTAAAAAAGTTGACTTTACAAAGTGACCTCACATCCCCGATCATCTTAATATATTGTTTTACGCTCCAAAAAGCGTTCATATTTTGCGGGAGAGACGGATGAGGAGCAGAAATGAAGCGCCAGCATATCGATCCATTCATCACCACGGAGAGCGCTATGGATTAGGAGATACGAGTCATTCTTTCCGCCGCGCTAACATGGGAGTCAATAACAAGCTAATAGTTGCACTGAGCATTAGCATACGGCAAGCGAAAAGCAAAATGCCGGAAAAAAAAATAGGAAAATTCTGAATATTCTTGCGTCGCTAGGACGTCGCTAGGACGTCCTCACACGTCAGAGGCACCAATATTTCGGGATCCTTATGACGTGCTCACACGTGTTTTGTTTTAATTGTGTTAACACTGAAAACCCACCTTTTCAGACTCCATCATGGCCCGTAGCACTTACCCCAACGCCCTTAGATAGCATCTCTGTAGACTTAGATAGCATTTGATACAGACTTATAGCATGTTATGTATGAGACACATTTTATCTTGATTATTACTGAGGACCTATTATATGAAGATGGGTTGAAAAGTGTTGAAGTGGCCCTTTAAGCAAAAATAACAACAGGGCGTGGCCTCTCTCTCTCCAGGAGGTCTAAGTCCATGACAGACATGTACCTGTCTCTCTCTCTCTCTAAAGGAGGTCTAAGTCCATGACAGACATGTACCTGTCTCTCTCTCTCTCTCTAAAGGAGGTCTAAGTCCATGACAGACATGTACCTGTCTCTCTCTCTCTCTCTCTCTCTCTAAAGGAGGTCTAAGTCCATGACAGACATGTACCTGTCTCTCTCTCTCTCTCTCTCTCTCTCTCTACAGAAGGTCTAAGTCCATGACAGACATGTACCTGTCTCTCTCTCTCTCTCTACAGAAGGTCTAAGTCCATGACAGACGTCTACCTGCTCAACGTGGCGTTGGCCGACCTGCTGTTCGTGGCGGCGCTGCCGCTCATCATCTACAACGAGGCGCGCGATTGGACGATGGGCCCGGCGGCCTGTAGGATGCTGCGTGGCGTATACAGGTGATTGGTCGATAAGCCAATGTACTGTTCCTTCCTCACAGTGTCAACCTGTACTGTACTGTTCCTTCATCAGTGTCAACCTGTACTGTACTGTTCCTTCATCAGTGTCAACCTGTACTGTACTGTTCCTTCATCAGTGTCAACCTGTACTGTACTGTTCCCTCCTCACAGTGTCAACCTGTACTGCGGCATGCTGCTGCTAGCTTGCATCAGCGCGGACCGCTACGTAGCCATCGTCCACGCGCGGCGTAGCTTCCGCCTGCGCAGCGTCTTCTACGGCCGCGTGGTGTGCGGCGCCGTGTGGCTAACGGCGCTGGCGTTGTCCTTCCCCACCGTCTACTACCACGACGCCTACCGGCCTTCGCACCTCGCCATGGAGGACGACCTTAACTTCACGTACGTCGTGGGGCTCGAGGACTACGACCTCATGGCGGCGACCACCACGACGACCGCCGCCGGTTCAGCGGCGGGAACCGACGCACTGACGGACGACGAGGCCGACGAAGTCGGGTAAGTCGTAGAAGCCTGGGTGGAAGCGTTCCTGTTTGGTAGCGGTGTTGATTTCGTGTCGACTAAAACTAAAAGACGAAAAGTGTTCGTCGACTACCTTTTTTCACTGACGAAAAATAAATGGAAACTAAGTAATGATGACTAAAACTAAGATCTGAATATATGGACTAAAATGTTAGGAAGGGAATATAGTGGACAAGTCATTTTACTCTTGGTTGCATGCTGAAAATAGCCAATCTACAAGCTCACAACGCGTTGTGAGCTTGTAGATCGGCTATTTTCAGCAAGTGTAAAATAAGTCATTACGACGGCATTAAGGCCGCGCCAAAATACATTTCAGTCGACTTCTAGCGCCACCATCAGGCAGAGGCTCTGAGCCTCTCTGCCACCCATACATAAACCTCTCCGTGTGTGTACATACAGGTTGGTGTGCGGGTTCCACTTCGCGGACCGGGTGACGGCGGGCCGCATGAAGGTGCTGGTGCCCGGCGCCCAGATGGCGGTGGGCTTCCTGCTCCCCCTGCTGGTGATGGTGGCGTGCTACAGCGGCGTGGTGCTCACGCTGCTGCGGAGCCGGAACCTCCAGAGGCACCGCGCGGTGCGCGTGGTGCTGGCCGTGGTGGCGGTGTTCGTGCTGTGCCACCTGCCCTACAACGTGACGCTGCTGGTGGACACCGCCACCATGTTCCAACCAAGGGCCTGTGGCGTGGCCGACACCGTGCAGGTACGGTACGGTACGGTACGGTACGGTACAGTACAGTACGGTACGGTACGGTACGGTACGGTACGGTACAGTACAGTACAGTACGGTACGGTACGGTACGGTACGGTACGGTACGGTACGGTACAGTACAGTACAGTACGGTACGGTACGGTACGGTACGGTACGGTACGGTACGGTACGGTACGGTCGGGGAACATTTTGGATGGATTGAAAAGTGTACTCACCAGTGTTGTTTTATCGTCGACTAAAACTTAGACGACTGTACCTATTTTCACTGACAAAAACAAATGGAAACTAAATGAAAACTAAGCTACGATGACTAAAACTATATGACTAAATATACTGAGAATTTCGTTGACAAATAAAAACTAGACTAAAATGTTCGGAAGGGACTAGTGGACAAGAGATCCACTATAAGTCATTTTACACTTGGTTGCATGCTGAAAATGGCCGATCTACAAGCTCACAACGCGTCGCAACGCGACGCGTTGTGAGCTTGTAGATCAGCTATTTTCAGCAAGTGTAAAAACACTCATTACGACGGCATCAAGACCTGCCAAAAGTCAACTGTAGATTTAGTCAACTAAAATCTTATGACATTTAGTCGACTAAAACTAGACTAACACTAAGACATTCCAGGCGACTAAAATGTGACTAAAACTAAATTAAGTTTTAGTCCAAAGACTATGACTAAACTAAAATAGAAATTGGCTGCCAAAAACAACACTGGTCCTCAAAAAAAACATCCAGTAATATCCTGGTCTCTAAACTGCCTCCCCCTGGCCAGCCAGCCAGCCGGGGCGACTGATGGGAGGGGAAAAGGGTGTTCCTTCTAAGCGCTACGTCCAACCAGGGAAACTACTCCTCCCTGTCAGGTGAAAAGAAGCAGCTTGGACTCCTCATGCATAGAAGGAAGCATGAGGTCAGTCAGTCCGCTACCTTTTTCCACCGACGAAAACTACATGGAAACTAAATGAAAACTAAGCTGTGATGACTAAGAAACTAAGAATAATTGTACTGACAATTTCGTCAACGAATAAGTATAAGTAATTTTACAATTAGTTGCATGATGAAAGTAGACAACAAGCTGCGACGCGTTGTGAGCTTGTAGATCGGCTATTTTCAGCAAGTGAAAAAACAGTCAATATGACAGATTTAGTCATATTTACTTATAGTCGACTAAATGCGCAGTTGATTTAAATGTATTAAAACTAGATAATAGACTAAGACTAAAACATTCCAGGTGACTAAAATGTGACTAAAACTAAATTAAAACTATTCAAGAGACTAACATTTAAATTTGCTGCCAAAAACAACACTAGTCCTGTGCCACCCGCCACCAGGGGGCGCTCTTATAATCTCAAAGCTCTTATCGCTTTCATATATGGAGTATACGGTTGTCTAGGAACATATGCGTAGATAGCACCAGTAGGTACCGTTAGCCTAGCTACGTTTATGAACGTGGATGGCAGAGAAAAGGTTAACCCATCTGCTGCCACCTGCTGGACGCAGAGCGAACCGCAGACCGCCGAGCCGGTTGTAGTGTTAACACACGCTGGATTCACATCCTGTTTGGGGCGGCCATCTTATATGCTATAAATAAATAGCGCCAATGCTATAGCGAGCTAAAATGAGTACAAATATAATTTATGAAAAGCTACTACAGTGAAGTCTGTTCACAGAAGGATATGTGGGGATTATCTGACGAGGTACCATTTGAGTGGGCAAAACCTTACATAAAATGGTAAATGGTGCATTTATATAGCGCCTTTATCCAAGGCGCTTTACATAGATTGTGCATTGCATTCACCCATTCATACACCGATGGCGGCGGAAGCCATGCAAGGCACCAACCAGCACATCGGGAGCAATTGGGGGTTCAGTGTCTTTGCCCAAGGACACTTCGACATGTAGACAGGAGGAGGAGGAGCCGGGATTTGAACCGCCGACCCATGGATCATTGGACGACCTGCTCTACCTCTTGAGCCACAGTCGCCCTGCCCATAATACTAAATAATACTAACTTGTTTATAGGGTCAATATAAGTAAAATTATATAGCCTTTCCACAGGAGTATCTTTTTATATTTTTCCAAAAAGAATACAAACAGCCAATAGCATAATTACAAAGTTATCCCCCTCACTGGTGACAATTCCGGGAGGAAAAACGGGCAAGCACCGGGGTGAGTTGTCCAGTATTCTCAGCAAAGACCTCCGAACAGGTCTTTGCTGATTTTGATCCAGTTTTATCCAAAACCACGGAGAGCTCACGTAGATTTAGAGTTACTCAGCTTTTTAGTCAGCCTGTTATAAATCAGTGAAAAAAAGGTAAGTCGACGGACATCTCTTTGTCATGGCATGAGTCCAGTGTTGTTTTCGTCGACTAAAACTAAGACGAAAAATGTTCGTCGACTACCTATTTTCACTGACAAAAACAAATGGAAACTAAATGAAAACTAATTAAGCTACGATGACTAAAACTATGACAAAATATACTGACAATTTCGTCGACAAATAAAAACTAGACTAAAATGTTAGGAAGGCACTAGTGGACAAGAGATCCAGTATAAGTCATTTTACTCTTGGTTGCATGCTGAAAATAGCTGATCTACAAGCTCACAGCTTGTGAGCTTGTAGATCGGCTATTTTCAGCAAGTGTAAAAATTACACTTACGACGGCATCAATGCCCACCAAAACACATTTTAGTCGACTAAATCAACTGCAGATTTAGTCGACTAAAGTCTTATGACATTTAGTCGACTAAAACACCAAGACATTTCCAGGTGACTAAAATGTGACTAAAACTAAATGAAGTTTCAGTCCAAAGACTATGACTAAACTAAAATCGAAATTGGCTGCCAAAAACAACACTGCATAAGTCGATGAAATCATCGCCTGGCCTCCTCTCTCTCTGTCTCTCTGTCTCTCTCTCTCTCTCTGTCTCTCTCCCTCTCTCCCTCTCTCCCTCTCTCCCTCTCTCCCTCTCTCTCTCTCTCTCTCTCTCTCTCTCTCTCTCTCTCTCTCCCCAGGTGTCCCTGACGGTGAGCAGGACGGTGGCGTACCTGCACTGCTGTCTGAACCCCGTGCTGTACGCCTTCGTGGGCGTCAAGTTCCGCAGCCACTTCCGCCGCATCGTGGAGGACCTGTGGTGGTGCCTGAAGGGGAAGAGGTACATGTCCCCGGGGGGCGGGGGGGGGGTCGCGCCGGCGCTTCTCCTCCACCACCAGGGGGGGCCAAAACACCTCCGACTTCTACGTGTCCGCGGCCGCGACGGCCGTGACGACGACGCGGCGGTCCGTCGCCGACGTCGGCTCCAGCAGCGACAACGGAACCTCCTTCACCATGTGACCGATCCCCCCACCACCCCAACGGAACCTCCTTCACCATGTGACCATGGATCGACCCCCCCCCCCCCACCGCGAGGACGGAAGCAGCAGGGCCGGATCTACTATATGGGCACTTTGGGCCCTTGGGCACCAGGGGCCCCTCAAAAAAAAAAAAAAATGTCCCTGCTAATCCGAATGAAATAAATGGTGTCTAAAAAGATTAGTGTTTTATTGTTGGTGAGAAGGGCAGCTGGAAAGTGCAATTGTGTGTAAAGCAGCAACAATGCGCTAGATTGGCTGTCACTCTGGGGGGGGGGGGGGGGGGGGGGTAGGCGACCGGAAATAGGCCAATATAACGGCATAAAACTGCCCCAAAACGGCTCCAAAAAACAGCAAAAATGTTGCGCGCGCGGGAAGGGGGGCCCTTCGAGCTTCAGTGCCCAGGGGCCCTCAGGGGTCATCCGTCCACCCGTCTTCACCATGTGAGGATAGACCGGGTCTGCACCATGTGAGGATAGACCGGGTCTTCACCATGTGAGGATAGACCGGGTCTTCACCATGTGAGGACAGACCGGGTCTTCACCATGTGAGGATAGACCGGGTCTTCACCATGTGAGGATAGACCGGGTCTTCACCATGTGAGGACAGACCGGGTCTTCACCATGTGAGGATAGACCGGGTCTTCACCATGTGAGGACAGACCGGGTCTTCACCATGTGAGGATAGACCGGGTCTTCACCATGTGAGGATAGACCGGGTCTTCACCATGTGAGGATAGACCGGGTCTTCACCATGTGAGGACAGACCGGGTCTTCACCATGTGAGGATAGACCGGGTCTTCACCATGTGAGGATAGACCGGGTCTTCACCATGTGAGGACAGACCGGGTCTTCACCATGTGAGGATAGACCGGGTCTTCACCATGTGAGGACAGACCGGGTCTTCACCATGTGAGGACAGACCGGGTCTTCACCATGTGAGGATAGACCGGGTCTTCACCATGTGAGGATAGACCGGGTCTTCACCATGTGAGGACAGACCGGGTCTTCACCATGTGAGGATAGACCGGGTCTTCACCATGTGAGGACAGACCGGGTCTTCACCATGTGAGGATAGACCGGGTCTTCACCATGTGAGGATAGACCGGGTCTGCACCATGTGAGGATAGACCGGGTCTTCACCATGTGAGGATAGACCGGGTCTGCACCATGTGAGGATAGACCGGGTCTGCACCATGTGAGGATAGACCGGGTCTTCACCATGTGAGGATAGACCGGGTCTTCACCATGTGAGGATAGACCGGGTCTTCACCATGTGAGGACAGACCGGGTCTTCACCATGTGAGGATAGACCGGGTCTTCACCATGTGAGGACAGACCGGGTCTGCACCATGTGAGGATAGACCGGGTCTTCACCATGTGAGGACAGACCGGGTCTTCACCATGTGAGGACAGACCGGGTCTTCACCATGTGAGGACAGACCGGGTCTTCACCATGTGAGGATAGACCGGGTCTTCACCATGTGAGGATAGACCGGGTCTTCACCATGTGAGGAAAGACCGGGTCTTCACCATGTGAGGACAGACCGGGTCTTCACCATGTGAGGACAGACCGGGTCTTCACCATGTGAGGATAGACCGGGTCTTCACCATGTGAGGACAGACCGGGTCTTCACCATGTGAGGACAGACCGGGTCTTCACCATGTGAGGATAGACCGGGTCTTCACCATGTGAGGACAGACCGGGTCTTCACCATGTGAGGACAGACCGGGTCTTCACCATGTGAGGATAGACCGGGTCTTCACCATGTGAGGATAGACCGGGTCTTCACCATGTGAGGATAGACCGGGTCTGCACCATGTGAGGACAGACCGGGTCTTCACCATGTGAGGACAGACCGGGTCTTCACCATGTGAGGACAGACCGGGTCTTCACCATGTGAGGACAGACCGGGTCTTCACCATGTGAGGACAGACCGGGTCTTCACCATGTGAGGACAGACCGGGTCTTCACCATGTGAGGATAGACCGGGTCTTCACCATGTGAGGACAGACCGGGTCTTCACCATGTGAGGACAGACCGGGTCTTCACCATGTGAGGACAGACCGGGTCTTCACCATGTGAGGACAGACCGGGTCTTCACCATGTGAGGATAGACCGGGTCTTCACCATGTGAGGATAGACCGGGTCTTCACCATGTGAGGATAGACCGGGTCTTCACCATGTGAGGACAGACCGGGTCTTCACCATGTGAGGACAGACCGGGTCTTCACCATGTGAGGAAAGACCGGGTCTTCACCATGTGAGGACAGACCGGGTCTTCACCATGTGAGGACAGACCGGGTCTTCACCATGTGAGGATAGACCGGGTCTTCACCATGTGAGGACAGACCGGGTCTTCACCATGTGAGGACAGACCGGGTCTTCACCATGTGAGGATAGACCGGGTCTTCACCATGTGAGGACAGACCGGGTCTTCACCATGTGAGGACAGACCGGGTCTTCACCATGTGAGGATAGACCGGGTCTTCACCATGTGAGGATAGACCGGGTCTTCACCATGTGAGGATAGACCGGGTCTGCACCATGTGAGGACAGACCGGGTCTTCACCATGTGAGGACAGACCGGGTCTTCACCATGTGAGGACAGACCGGGTCTTCACCATGTGAGGATAGACCGGGTCTTCACCATGTGAGGATAGACCGGGTCTGCACCATGTGAGGATAGACCGGGTCTTCACCATGTGAGGATAGACCGGGTCTGCACCATGTGAGGATAGACCGGGTCTGCACCATGTGAGGATAGACCGGGTCTTCACCATGTGAGGATAGACCGGGTCTTCACCATGTGAGGATAGACCGGGTCTTCACCATGTGAGGACAGACCGGGTCTTCACCATGTGAGGATAGACCGGGTCTTCACCATGTGAGGATAGACCGGGTCTTCACCATGTGAGTATAGACCGGGTCTTCACCATGTGAGGATAGACCGGGTCTTCACCATGTGAGGACAGACCGGGTCTTCACCATGTGAGGATAGACCGGGTCTTCACCATGTGAGGATAGACCGGGTCTTCACCATGTGAGGATAGACCGGGTCTTCACCATGTGAGGAAAGACCGGGTCTTCACCATGTGAGGACAGACCGGGTCTTCACCATGTGAGGACAGACCGGGTCTTCACCATGTGAGGACAGACCGGGTCTTCACCATGTGAGGACAGACCGGGTCTTCACCATGTGAGGACAGACCGGGTCTTCACCATGTGAGGACAGACCGGGTCTTCACCATGTGAGGACAGACCGGGTCTTCACCATGTGAGGACAGACCGGGTCTTCACCATGTGAGGACAGACCGGGTCTTCACCATGTGAGGACAGACCGGGTCTTCACCATGTGAGGACAGACCGGGTCTTCACCATGTGAGGACAGACCGGGTCTTCACCATGTGAGGACAGACCGGGTCTTCACCATGTGAGGATAGACCGGGTCTTCACCATGTGAGGATAGACCGGGTCTGCACCATGTGAGGATAGACCGGGTCTTCACCATGTGAGGACAGACCGGGTCTTCACCATGTGAGGATAGACCGGGTCTTCACCATGTGAGGACAGACCGGGTCTTCACCATGTGAGGACAGACCGGGTCTTCACCATGTGAGGATAGACCGGGTCTTCACCATGTGAGGATAGACCGGGTCTTCACCATGTGAGGATAGACCGGGTCTTCACCATGTGAGGATAGACCGGGTCTTCACCATGTGAGGACAGACCGGGTCTTCACCATGTGAGGACAGACCGGGTCTTCACCATGTGAGGACAGACCGGGTCTTCACCATGTGAGGATAGACCGGGTCTTCACCATGTGAGGACAGACCGGGTCTTCACCATGTGAGGACAGACCGGGTCTTCACCATGTGAGGATAGACCGGGTCTTCACCCTGTGAGGATAGACCGGGTCTTCACCATGTGAGGATAGACCGGGTCTTCACCATGTGAAGATAGACCGGGTCTTCACCATGTGAGGACAGACCGGGTCTTCACCATGTGAGGACAGACCGGGTCTTCACCATGTGAGGACAGACCGGGTCTTCCACCATGTGAGGATAGACCGGGTCTTCACCCTGTGAGGACAGACCGGGTCTTCACCATGTGAGGATAGACCGGGTCTTCACCATGTGAGGACAGACCGGGTCTTCACCATGTGAGGATAGACCGGGTCTTCACCATGTGAGGATAGACCGGGTCTTCACCATGTGAGGACAGACCGGGTCTTCACCATGTGAGGATAGACCGGGTCTTCACCATGTGAGGATAGACCGGGTCTTCACCATGTGAGGACAGACCGGGTCTTCACCATGTGAGGACAGACCGGGTCTTCACCATGTGAGGATAGACCGGGTCTTCACCCTGTGAGGATAGACCGGGTCTTCACCATGTGAGGATAGACCGGGTCTTCACCATGTGAGGACAGACCGGGTCTTCACCATGTGAGGACAGACCTGGTCTTCACCATGTGAGGACAGACCGGGTCTTCACCATGTGAGGATAGACCGGGTCTTCACCATGTGAGGATAGACCGGGTCTTCACCATGTGAGGATAGACCAGGTCTTCACCATGTGAGGATAGACCGGGTCTGCACCATGTGAGGATAGACCGGGTCTGCACCATGTGAGGACAGACCGGGTCTGCACCATGTGAGGACAGACCGGGTCTTCACCATGTGAGGACAGACCGGGTCTTCACCATGTGAGGATAGACCGGGTCTTCACCATGTGAGGACAGACCGGGTCTTCACCATGTGAGGACAGACCGGGTCTTCACCATGTGAGGATAGACCGGGTCTTCACCATGTGAGGACAGACCGGGTCTTCACCATGTGAGGACAGACCGGGTCTTCACCATGTGAGGATAGACCGGGTCTTCACCATGTGAGGATAGACCGGGTCTTCACCATGTGAGTATAGACCGGGTCTTCACCATGTGAGGACAGACCGGGTCTTCACCCTGTGAGGATAGACCGGGTCTTCACCATGTGAGTATAGACCGGGTCTTCACCATGTGAGGACAGACCGGGTCTTCACCATGTGAGGATAGACCGGGTCTTCACCATGTGAGGATAGACCGGGTCTTCCACCATCTACGTTCGACCAGGGGAACCCCCCCCCCCCCCCCCTGCAGTGTCGTGCACAGATAGACACTAGGGGGTGCTAGAGCACCCCCTGCCCTTTTGGCAATTTTGCTCTTAAAAAAAATTTGTAGTGTGACATTGATCAAATCTTGTTAAAAAACGCTTCTATATATTATTTAGGCCCCCACAATCTAAAGCTATGTTTCTATGTCAGTGGTTCGATAGCGCGTGGCGCGCTATGAGCTTGTAGATCCCGCCCCAAAATGCGCTGCACAAGGTGCCCTTTTTTCACTTGAGCACCTGCCCCGCTGTGCACGCCACTTCCCCTCTGTCAGATGGAAAGAAGCAGCTTGGACTCCTCATGCTGCATAGAAGGAGGCATGAGGTCCAGTCCAGTCCGCTCCCCCCCCCCCCCCCCCCAGGTTGGCAGAGGAAGTGTAGCGTTCCAGGATTACATTAGATCATTGGTCACTGGGTGAAAAGACTGGGTTGCAAAATCGTGGGATAAAAGTTATTTAAAACAAAAAAGAGAACCCTTGTTTTAGACGAGTCCCATGGAGGGACATTTTATGAGTCCCACTTCAACCACGTTAGGAATCGTATTTTGCCTTTTTTTACAAATTGCAGCATTTAACTTCCATTTAATTTGACATGGTTATAATGTGGTTATATTCATGTACAAAAAAAAAGAAGAATAAATGATTATTATAACTAGCTGGGGAAATGAACTAGAATAAAATAAACTGTACAGTACTACAGTATATTGCATCTTGTGGATGCATAGATCATTGTTTAATTGCGTCCCTTAATTGCGTCCCTTAAAGATGGAGTGCCACCATTGTTGTATTTTTTCCAGTATTTCATGTGTCTACTATGAGGTGACAGTACTTCATTAGACACCCTGGAGTCTACTGTATGTGTCTATGAGGTGACAGTACTTCATTAGACACCCTGGAGTCGTTTTAATGTGTATTAACTTTGTATTTAGGTTTTCTTCCTGGAGACAGTCAAATGGGCCAATGAAATAAAGAGTAATATAGTGACGTCACACTATATTGTGTGACGTCACAATAAAGAGAGAAAAGCCAAAAATTGTAATACATAAATTTCACACACACACACACACACACACACACACACACACACACACACACACACACACACACACACACACACACACACACACACACACACAGCTGGTGAAATAATCTGGATATTTGTATAATTACTGCCTATAATTAAAAGGTTTTTTTTCCTCCATAATATTGAAGTGTCTGTTTTATAATTATTATCATTTTGCTTAAAGTTGAATGTCATAATAACAGGGGTAATCTGTGTGGTCTTAAAACTGTCCATAACTCTGGCATGATGTCAGCTTCCAGCCATCAACGTTCCACACGGACACATGTAATATTATTATTATTATGATTATTATTATGTATATTTGACCACAGAGGTTCATCGTTGGCATCCAGGGAGT
>NC_139717.1:969592-981432 GCF_964188405.1 Protomyctophum parallelum
AGAGAGAGAGAGAGAGAGAGAGAGAGACAGAGACAGAGACAGAGACAGAGACAGAGAGAGAGGGAGGGAGAGGGAGAGGGAGAGAGACAGAGACAGAGACAGAGAGAGAGGGAGGGAGAGAGAGAGAGAGAGGGAGGGACAGGGACAGGGACAGAGAGACAGAGAGACAGACAGACAGACAGACAGACAGACAGACAGACAGACAGACAGACAGACAGACAGACAGACAGACAGACAGACAGACAGACAAGTGGGGAGGAGAAAGAGAGAGACAGAGAGAGTGAAAAGTGTACCCAATAATGTTGATACGCTGTATGCTTTGAATAATTGACTAAAGTGTAAGTGGTTGCTGTCGGCGAGCATCAACGCCTTATCTCCATATTCTAACCCGTTTTCATACATTAAAGTCCTACGTGATCGTTACAGGAGGGACGAGATCCCTTTGCGACCCCGACGGGGGTGCCGTGACCTTTGAGGAGTCGTCGCTGTTTTTGGCCGAATTCGTCAACGTTTTTTATTTCCGTCGCGGCATTGCAGCTAAAACGGCGACGGAACGGCCCGCCCGTCGGGGTCCCAAAGGGATCTCGCCGTCTCTCGATCGTTAAGGCTAATCACTGCAGCGTCACGCGTGACTTTTTCCCCGACGCGTGACGGGCTGATACCTTGTCGCTGATGTCGGGTCCTTCGATGGAGACCTCCTCGATGTCTTCTCCTATACTCAACTCACTCTTAGACAGGTCTGACCGGTGGCTGTGGACACACACACACACACACACACACACACACACACACACACACACACACACACTTAACATCTTTATTTGCATTCACATTTTACAAGGACTTTCTTGAACACAAACAATAGTGGATGCGCAAACTTGAAAAAGAAAACTCTACAACAAGTGCTTCAGATACAGATCACGGGTACAGAAAGCATCGCCTTCTCCATATATGGCGACTACTGCCAATTATTGCAGACACTGAACAGAATTTTGGCCGATGCCTTAATTAGCTCTGGGCTTATTGGGCATGCCTGTAATCTGCAGGCCCCTCACCACTGATTTATGGACATTACAGAGGCTTCCACATATGAACACAGGTATAGTTTACATTTGTAGCCACGCTGTATAATAGCATCCTTAAGACGCTGGTACTTAAGCACCTTGGTAAGGAATGCCTCTTCCAGACTGTGGTCAAATGTACATGATGCCACTTCCAAAATGGCCACTTCTCTCTACTGTCCTCATCAACAACAACAATATCTGGTGCATTAGCTGTGACATCTGAGAAGGCATCATTTTCATTATTGTGCAGGAACATGGCCGTTGAATATGCTTATACATTTTGGCGTCTGATGAAACATATGAACTTATGTCCTTATAGCTAATAGGTCAACAATTCTGTCGTGCCTAGCGATGTACATTACAGTGTGGTCACGGTGCAGACAATGAGGAGGAAACGTGTTAGGGCCGATTCATACTCCTATTTTAGAGCCGAATAAAAGTCGGTTAGGCGCTGTAGAGCCTACAATGTGACGTCATTTGGCTCTGTAGAGCCTACAATGTGACGTCATTTGGCTCTGTAGAGCCTACAATGTGACGTAATTTGAGGTTTGGGGAGGCTCTTCGGTGCTACTGAAAATGTCTGACGAGCCGAAATCATTTCGGCACTACAGCGCCGAAACAGCGGTAAAATAGGTGTATGAATCGGCCCTTAGGGTACCACAGAGAGAGATTGAGTCTGGTTGGAAGGACCTGTAATCTGGCTTTGACTGTAAAGGTGACTAATATCCTCATCGACTGCATACTTTTTAAATATTGTATGAGATACGGTGTGGTCTGCATCGGGAAGGCAAGCTAGCTTCCTCTGTAGTTTTAAACCAGTCCAGTGTTGGCAATCAGCAGACCAATCAGGGCGGGGTATTTAACCCATTTAGGCCTGACGTCGAAATAAAAAATAAAAAAAAATTAAAAAGCAAAGATTTGAGCAAATAAACGTTCGCTCTGAAAGAATATATTCAAACATTTGGGCCACATTTTCACGATTTTTCTAAAAATAGCAGACCTACAAGCTCATAGCGCGGCACTCAGTGCCGCGCTATGAGCTTGTAGATCTGCTATTTTTAAATAGCTAAAGTATAACATAATGCTTTAAAACACTAAAATGGGTTAACCCATTTAGACGTGAGAGAGGATGATTCTACAAATGCCTTAAAAGATCCTGACAGCTTTCTGATAAATCCTGATGTGTTTTTGTATGTCAGCGGTTCTCAAACTATTTCATGTCAAGGACCCCCAGAATTATATGTCATTTGCCCGCGGAACCTCCAATCTCAAAATATGTTGTTCCAGAAAAATACGAATAAAATGTGTCTCTCACACACGCACACGCACACACGCACACACACACACACACACGCACACACACACACACACACACACACACACACACACACACACACCCCTTCCTCCAGCCTCACCTGTTAAAGTCATCATCATATTCAACATCTTCATCTGAGGGAAGAAAAGAAAATGACATGAAGTTCAGCTAGCCCATTCTGACCTGAGATCAGATTCTAAAAGTGTCTTCTACATCCTGACAGTTTTCTGAAAAAACCTCATGTTTCTACTGTGTGTCAGTGGTTCTCACAGGGTTAAAACCTCATGTTTCTACTGTGTGTCAGTGGTTCTCACAGGGTTAAAACCTCATGTTTCTACTGTATGTCAGTGGTTCTCACAGGGTTAAAACCTCATGTTTCTACTGTATGTCAGTGGTTCTCACAGGGTTAAAACCTCATGTTTCTACTGTATGTCAGTGGTTCTCACAGGGTTAAAACCTCATGTTTCTACTGTATGTCAGTGGTTCTCACAGGGTTAAAACCTCATGTTTCTACTGTATGTCAGTGGTTCTCACAGGGTTAAAACCTCATGTTTCTACTGTATGTCAGTGGTTCTCACAGGGTTAAAACCTCATGTTTCTACTGTGTGTCAGTGGTTCTCACAGGGTTAAAACCTCATGTTTCTACTGTATGTCAGTGGTTCTCACAGGGTTAAAACCTCATGTTTCTACTGTATGTCAGTGGTTCTCACAGGGTTAAAACCTCATGTTTCTACTGTGTGTCAGTGGTTCTCACAGGGTTAAAACCTCATGTTTCTACAGTATGTCAGTGGTTCTCACAGGGTTTAAACCTCATGTTTCTACTGTATGTCAGTGGTTCTCACAGGGTTAAAACCTCATGTTTCTACTGTATGTCAGTGGTTCTCACAGGGTTTAAACCTCATGTTTCTACTGTATGTCAGTGGTTCTCACAGGGTTAAAACCTCATGTTTCTACTGTATGTCAGTGGTTCTCACAGGGTTAAAACCTCATGTTTCTACAGTATGTCAGTGGTTCTCACAGGGTTAAACCTCATGTTTCTACAGTATGTCAGTGGTTCTCACAGGGTTAAGACCTCATGTTTCTACTGTATGTCAGTGGTTCTCACAGGGTTAAAACCTCATGTTTCTACTGTATGTCAGTGGTTCTCACAGGGTTAAACCTCATGTTTCTACAGTATGTCAGTGGTTCTCACAGGGTTAAAACCTCATGTTTCTACAGTATGTCAGTGGTTCTCACAGGGTTAAAACCTCATGTTTCTACTGTATGTCAGTGGTTCTCACAGGGTTAAAACCTCATGTTTCTACTGTATGTCAGTGGTTCTCACAGGGTTAAAACCTCATGTTTCTACTGTATGTCAGTGGTTCTCACAGGGTTAAAACCTCATGTTTCTACTGTATGTCAGTGGTTCTCACAGGGTTAAAACCTCATGTTTCTACTGTATGTCAGTGGTTCTCACAGGGTTAAACCTCATGTTTCTACAGTATGTCAGTGGTTCTCACAGGGTTAAAACCTCATGTTTCTACTGTATGTCAGTGGTTCTCACAGGGTTAAAACCTCATGTTTCTACTGTATGTCAGTGGTTCTCACAGGGTTAAGACCTCATGTTTCTACTGTATGTCAGTGGTTCTCACAGGGTTAAAACCTCATGTTTCTACTGTATGTCAGTGGTTCTCACAGGGTTAAAACCTCATGTTTCTACTGTATGTCAGTGGTTCTCACAGGGTTAAAACCTCATGTTTCTACTGTATGTCAGTGGTTCTCACAGGGTTAAAACCTCATGTTTCTACTGTATGTCAGTGGTTCTCACAGGGTTAAAACCTCATGTTTCTACTGTGTGTCAGTGGTTCTCACAGGGTTAAAACCTCATGTTTCTACTGTATGTCAGTGGTTCTCGAACATTTTCATGCCAAGAACCTCCAAGATTATCTGTAATTGGCCGCCATCTGAAAATATGTTGTTCCAGGGACACCGCCCCCCCCCCTCCCCCTCCCCCCCCACAGAAGCAAAGATTTGAGTTACAAACGTTGGCTCTGAAAGAATACGTATTCTTCAAAGATATGCGGCACACAGAAATAGCAGATCTACGAGCTCGTAGCGCGGCACTATGAGCTATATGAAGTATAACAAAAGTATAACAAAATGCTTAAAACACCAAAAGGGGTTCCCGTTAAATCGTGACAGAGACTGACCTAAACCCAGAGATTACAATTTACAATTTAGGCATTTAGCAGACGCTCTTAATCCAGAGCGACTTACATTAAGCAAGAACAAAAAGCATGGGAATACATCACATAAAAAGCATTTATCATGAAACATGCGTAAGCTAAGAAAGTAACAGTGGAATATCTATATAATGAAACTATACATATATACTATACATCTATACTACTATGCTATACATATGTACTATGGCGTGCTAAGACTACATACAATGCAATTATAGTGCTGTCTACATACTGTAACATGCTATAAGTCTGTATCAAATGCTATCTAAGTCTACAGAAATGCTATCTAAGGGGTTAGGGTAAGTGCTATGGGCCATGATGGAGTCTGAAAAGGTGGGTTTTCAGACTACGGCGGAAGATTGGGAGTGATGCTGCAGTTCTGACTGCAATGGGAAGTGCATTCCACAGTTTTGGAGACAGAAGGGAGAAGAGTTTGGGACGTGTGGAGCGTTGTTGTCCCGGCGTTTTTAGTGAGGGTACTTCCAGTTTCCCTGCGTTGGCTGATCTGAGTGCGCGGGAGGGTTTGTAGGGTTCAATCATACTTGCAAGATATGGGGGAGCCATACCTTTGGTTGCCTTGAATGCCAGCATCAGAGTTTTGTATTCTGTGCGGGCAGCGACCGGGAGCCAGTGGAGGGAGCGGAGCAGGGGGGAGACATGTGAGAATTTTGGCTGGTTGAAGACCAAGCGAGCTGCTGCATTTTGGATCAGCTGGAGAGGCTTAAGTGCGCATGCTGGTAGGCCAGTAAGGAGGGAGTTACAATAGTCGAGTTTTGACAAGACTGTTGTCTGGATTAGGAGCTGGGCTGATTCCTGGGTGAGGAACGGTCTAATTCGACGTATGTTCTAGAGATCCACTGACCTAAACCCAGAGATCCACTGACCTAAACCCAGAGATCCACTGACCTAAACCCAGAGATCCACTGACCTAAACCCAGAGATCCACTGACCTAAACCCAGAGATCCACTGACCTAAACCCAGAGATCCACTGACCTAAACCCAGAGATCCACTGACCTAAACCCAGAGATCCACTGACCTAAACCCAGAGATCCACTGACCTAAACCCAGAGATCCACTGACCTAAACCCAGAGATCCACTGACCCTAAACCCAGAGATCCACTGACCCTAAACCCAGAGATCCACTGACCTAAACCCATAGATCCACTGACCTAAACCCAGAGATCCACTGACCTAAACCCAGAGATCCACTGACCTAAACCCAGAGATCCACTGACCTAAACCCAGAGATCCACTGACCTAAACCCAGAGATCCACTGACCTAAACCCAGAGATCCACTGACCTAAACCCAGAGATCCACTGACCTAAACGCAGAGATCCACTGACCTAAACCCAGAGATCCACTGACCTAAACCCAGAGATCCACTGACCTAAACCCAGAGATCCACTGACCTAAACCCAGAGATCCACTGACCTAAACCCAGAGATCCACTGACCCTAAACCCAGAGATCCACTGACCTAAACCCAGAGATCCACTGACCTAAACCCAGAGATCCACTGACCTAAACCCAGAGATCCACTGACCTAAACCCAGAGATCCACTGACCTAAACCCAGAGATCCACTGACCTAAACCCAGAGATCCACTGACCTAAACCCAGAGATCCACTGACCTAAACCCAGAGATCCACTGACCTAAACCCAGAGATCCACTGACCTAAACCCAGAGATCCACTGACCTAAACCCAGAGATCCACTGACCTAAACCCATAGATCCACTGACCCTAAACCCAGAGATCCACTGACCCTAAACCCAGAGATCCACTGACCTAAACCCAGAGATCCACTGACCTAAACCCAGAGATCCACTGACCTAAACCCAGAGATCCACTGACCTAAACCCAGAGATCCACTGACCTAAACCCAGAGATCCACTGACCTAAACCCAGAGATCCACTGACCTAAACCCAGAGATCCACTGACCTAAACCCAGAGATCCACTGACCTAAACCCAGAGATCCACTGACCTAAACCCAGAGATCCACTGACCTAAACCCAGAGATCCACTGACCTAAACCCAGAGATCCACTGACCTAAACCCAGAGATCCACTGACCTAAACCCAGAGATCCACTGACCTAAACCCAGAGATCCACTGACCTAAACCCAGAGATCCACTGACCCTAAACCCAGAGATCCACTGACCTAAACCCAGAGATCCACTGACCCTAAACCCAGAGATCCACTGACCTAAACCCAGAGATCCACTGACCCTAAACCCAGAGATCCACTGACCTAAACCCAGAGATCCACTGACCTAAACCCAGAGATCCACTGACCTAAACCCAGAGATCCACTGACCCTAAACCCAGAGATCCACTGACCCTAAACCCAGAGATCCACTGACCTAAACCCAGAGATCCACTGACCTAAACCCAGAGATCCACTGACCTAAACCCAGAGATCCACTGACCTAAACCCAGAGATCCACTGACCTAAACCCAGAGATCCACTGACCTAAACCCAGAGATCCACTGACCTAAACCCAGAGATCCACTTCTCTCCTTCATGGCCTTCTGGTCTCTGGTTCCTCGGTCTCTGGAGCTGGACGTTCCTACAGGAACAACATTCAGTGCGGTTACCGTGCCGTTTTCCTCGACTAAAACAACATTCAGTGTGGTTACCGTGCTGTTTTCCTCGACTAAAACAACATTCAGTGTGGTTACCGTGCTGTTTTCCTCGACTAAAACAACATTCAATGTGGTTACCGTGCTGTTTTCCTCGACTAAAACAACATTCAGTGTGGTTACCGTGCTGTTTTCCTCGACTAAAACAACATTCAGTGTGGTTACCGTGCTGTTTTCCTCGACTAAAACAACATTCAGTGTGGTTACCGTGCTGTTTTCCTCGACTAAAACAACATTCAGTGTGGTTACCGTGCTGTTTTCCTCGACTAAAACAACATTCAGTGTGGTTACCGTGCTGTTTTCCTCGACTAAAACAACATTCAGTGTGGTTACCGTGCTGTTTTCCTCGACTAAAACAACATTCAGTGTGGTTACCGTGCTGTTTTCCTCGACTAAAACAACATTCAGTGTGGTTACCGTGTTGTTTTCCTCGACTAAAACAACATTCAGTGTGGTTAGCGTGCTGTTTTCCTCGACTAAAACAACATTCAGTGTGGTTACCGTGTTGTTTTCCTCGACTAAAACAACATTCAGTGTGGTTACCGTGTTGTTTTCCTTGACTAAAACTAAGATGAAAATGTTCGTCGAATGCCTTTTTTTCCACTGACCAAAACAAACAACTAAGCCATGACTAAAACTATGACTAAATATACTGACAATTTCATCAACAAAATAAAAACTAGACTAAAATGTTAGGAAGGGACTAGTGGAGAGATCCAGTATAAGTCATTTTACACTTGGCCATTTTCAGCAAGTGTAAAATCAGTCATTACGACGGCATCAAGTCCCTCCGTAATACATTTTAGTCGACTAAATCAACTGTAGATTTAGTCGAATAAAATATTATGATGACATTCATCATAATATTGAAAACATTCCAGGTGACTAAAATGTGACTAAAACTAAAAGGAAAACTATTCAAGAGACTAAAATTACTAAAACTAAAAATCTAAATTTTGCTGATTACCAATGAATGTGTGCGTGCGTGCGTGCGTGTGTGTGTGTGTGTGTGTATGTTGTGTGTGTGTGTGTGTGTGTATGTGGTGTGTGTGTGTGTGTGTATGGTGTGTGTGTGTGTGTGTGTGTGCGTGCATTCTGACCGTTCCTGCAGTGTTGCGTGTCTCTGTCGGTGCTCCTCTGGGGGGCGGGGTCCGACAGCGAGCCCACGGGACTGTCTCTGGTCCGGGATGACTCCACCCTCCTGAGACACACACACACACAAAACCATCCAACCTCAGCCTGGTTCCATAGAGAATTATGACTCCACCCGCCTGAGACACACGCACACATAAAACCATCCAACCTCAGCCTGGTTCCATAGAGATAGATGTAATGAGATGACTCCACCCTCCTTAGACACACGCACAAATAAAACCATCCAACCTCAGCCTGGTTCCATAGAGATAGATGTAATGAGATGACTCCACCCTCCTTAGACACACGCACACACAAAACCATCCAACCTCAGCCTGGTTCCACAGTGGTACTGATACATACACATATAAAGATGGACGCTCTTTTCCGCCTCTGGCGGTAGTTTTAGTCGACTAAATGTCATAAGATTTCATGATTTTATGACTAAATCAACTGTAGATTTAGTCTATGCTAAAATGTATTTAGGCGGGCCTTGATGCCGTCGTAATGACTGTTTTTACACTTGCTGAAAATAGCCGCTCTAAAAGCTCACAACGCGTCGCGCTGCGGCGCGTTGTGAGCTTGTAGATCGGCTATTTTCAGCATGCAACCAAGTGTAAAATGACTTATACTGGATCTCTTAGCATGCCTACTCCTACTCCTTCCTAACCATAATTATATTAAGCGTATACATAATTGTTATATGGGTAAATATGTGACTGGCCATCAGGCATGTTGTGCCGTATTGACTCAAAATCATGTATAAGCTTAATATACTTATGGTTGATGTAGATGTTATGCGACTGCACCAGGGGGTCAGTCAGACAGATATTTAACCAGGGGGGCAGTCAGACAGATATTTAACCAGGTGGGCAGTCAGACAGATATTTAACCAGGTGGGCAGTCAGACAGATATTTAACCAGGGGGGCAGTCAGACAGATATTTAACCAGGGGGGCAGTCAGACAGATATTTACCCAGGGGGGCAGTCAGACAGATATTTAACCAGGGGGGCAGTCAGACAGATATTTAACCAGGGGGGCAGTCAGACAGATATTTAACCAGGGGCACAGTCAGACAGATATTTAACCAGGGGGGCAGTCAGACAGATATTTAACCAGGGGTGCAGTCAGACAGATATTTAACCAGGGGGGCAGTCAGACAGATATTTAACCAGGGGGGCAGTCAGACAGATATTTAACCAGGGGGGCAGTCAGACAGATATTTAACCAGGGGGGCAGTCAGACAGATATTTAACCAGGGGGGCAGTCAGACAGATATTTAACCAGGGGGGCAGTCAGACAGATATTTAACCAGGGGGGCAGTCAGCCAGATATTTAACCAGGGGGGCAGTCAGACAGATATTTAATCAGGGGGGCAGTCAGACAGATATTTTGTGAAGCCACAAGGAAATCGGGATTTCCTGAAAGTTAATTTAATGGCCTGTTGTGGCGCTGTCATTGGGCCCAAAAAACCCCATAGCCCCATAGAGGTCCATGTATTTGGGCCCAACTTCACCTAGACTGTATTACCTTAATAAACATGGTCATGAATATTTTCTGCTTCCAGTCACTAGTTTAAAGTCTCATTTCTAATGTCATAATATTATTTTTGTAAAATTATGGTCCCATTTATTAAAAACAATGACCATAAAGTCGCGTATGTTCTGAGGGGCGTGGCTACCGTTACAGTCTATGAAAGGGATCCCCCACCAACTCGAGTCAAAATAAAAACCAACGGAGAAGAAGGGGGGGAGGGGGGGAGTCCCGCCTCGTTGTCTGGGCCAGCTCAGCTGGCCCAAACGGATCTAGAAAGATGGCGATTTACAATTCAAGGACTGACTGGCTTCATCTTACGTCCATATCAGACCCGGGGAACGCTTTGTCCATATTTGTTTTACAGTCTACGGCCGCAACGCGGTCGTTGCGTGCTGCTTGGTCTGCAGCACGCCATATACCTAACCTACCTAACGGTCAAGTTTAGCCAATTTAGACCCCGATTTAAAAACATTTACGCCACTTTTCAAAAATAGCAGACCTACAAGCTCGTAGCGCGCCACTCGGTGGCGCGCTATGAGCTTGTAGATCTGCTATTTTTCAAAAGCTAAATTATAACATAATGTTTAAAACACAAAAGGGGTTCCGCCAGAATGGGTTAAAAGCTATTGCCGTGAGCGCTGGATTTCTTCTCTGTTTAAAATGTCGTGTCTGAGCGAAGCATGAGATGGAGAGCTACAGACACAGACACTCAGAGGTACAGACACTCAGAGGTACAGACACAGACACTCAGAGGTACAGACACAGACACTCAGAGGTACAGACACAGACACTCAGAGGTACAGACACAGACACTCAGAGGTACAGACACAGACACTCAGAGGTACAGACACAGACACTCAGAGGTACAGACACAGACACTCAGAGGTACAGACACAGACACTCAGAGGTACAGACACAGACACTCAGAGGTACAGACACATACACTCAGAGGTACAGACACTCAGAGGTACAGACACTCAGGTACAGACACAGACACTCAGAGGTACAGACACTCAGAGGTACAGACACAGACACTCAGAGGTACAGACACTCAGAGGTACAGAACAGACACTCAGAGGTACAGACACAGACACTCAGAGGTACAGACACTCAGAGGTACAGACACAGACACTCAGAGGTACAGACACATACACTCAGAGGTACAGACACTCAGAGGTACAGACACTCAGAGGTACAGACACAGACACTCAGAGGTACAGACAACTCAGAGGTACAGACTCAGACACTCAGAGGTACAGACACTCAGAGGTACAGGAACACAGACACTCAGAGGTACAGACACTCAGAGGTACAGACACAGAAACTCAGAGGTACAGACACTCAGAGTACAGACACTCAGAGGTACAGACACTCAGAGGTACAGACACAACCTCAGAGGTACAGACACTCAGAGGTACAGGACACTCAGAGGTACAGACACAGACACTCAGAGGTACAGACACTCAGAGGTACAGACACAGACACTCAGAGGTACAGACACTCAGAGGTACAGACACAGACACTCAGAGGTACAGACACTCAGAGGTACAGACACAGACACTCAGAGGTACAGACACATACACTCAGAGGTACAGACACTCAGAGGTACAGACACTCAGAGGTACAGACACAGACACTCAGAGGTACAGACACTCAGAGTACAGACACAGACACTCAGAGGTACAGACACTCAGAGGTACAGACACAGACACTCAGAGGTACAGACACAGACACTCAGAGGTACAGACACTCAGAGGTACAGGACACTCAGAGGTACAGACACTCAGAGGTACAGACACTCAGAGGTACAGACACTCAGAGTACAGGACAGACACTCAGAGTACAGATACAGACACTCAGAGGTACAGACACATACACTCAGAGGTACAGACACTCAGAGGTACAGACACTCAGAGG
>NC_139717.1:989132-994132 GCF_964188405.1 Protomyctophum parallelum
TACCTGTCTCTACTGTCCACTGTATGTCCCTCAGACAGATATACCTGTCTCTACTGTCCACTGTCTGTCCCTCAGTTGATGACAACTCATTCAATTTCAACTTCAAATTCTTTATATTTTTCTTTAAATTGAGGGAAGAATGATTCTCTGATGTCTTTATACTTGTCGCATTGTAACAGAAAGTGTAGCTCCGTCTCCACCTCCACTTGAGATAGCTGTGTCTGTGTGTCTGTGTCTCCCTGTTTCTACTGAGTCTGTACATAGTCAACATATGTTTATATTGAGTCTGTACATAGTCAACATCTGTTTCTATTGAGTCTGTACATAGTCAACATCTGTTTCTACTGAGTCTGTACAGAGTCAACATCTGTTTCTATTGAGTCTGTACATAGTCAACATCTGTTTATATTGAGTCTGTACATAGTCAACATCTGTTATACTGAGGCTGTACAGAGTCAATATCTGTTTCTATTGAGTCTGTACAGAGTCAACATCTGTTTCTATTGAGTCTGTACATAGTCAACATCTGTTTCTACTGAGTCTGTACATAGTCAACATCTGTTTCTATTGAGTCTGTACATAGTCAACATCTGTTTCTATTGAGTCTGTACAGAGTCAACATATGTTTCTACTGAGTCTGTACATAGTCAACATCTGTTTCTATTGAGTCTGTACATAGTCAACATCTGTTTCTATTGAGTCTGTACATAGTCAACATCTGTTTCTACTGAGTCTGTACAGAGTCAACATCTGTTTCTATTGAGTCTGTACATAGTCAACATCTGTTTATATTGAGTCTGTACATAGTCAACATCTGTTATACTGAGGCTGTACAGAGTCAATATCTGTTTCTATTGAGTCTGTACAGAGTCAACATCTGTTTCTATTGAGTCTGTACATAGTCAACATCTGTTTCTACTGAGTCTGTACATAGTCAACATCTGTTTCTATTGAGTCTGTACATAGTCAACATCTGTTTCTATTGAGTCTGTACAGAGTCAACATATGTTTCTACTGAGTCTGTACATAGTCAACATCTGTTTCTATTGAGTCTGTACATAGTCAACATCTGTTTCTACTGAGTCTGTACATAGTCAACATCTGTTTCTATTGAGTCTGTACATAGTCAACATCTGTTTCTACTGAGTCTGTACATAGTCAACATCTGTTTCTACTGAGTCTGTACATAGTCAACATCTGTTTCTATTGAGTCTGTACAGAGTCAACATCTGTTTCTACTGAGTCTGTACAGAGTCAACATCTGTTTCTATTGAGTCTGTACAGAGTCAACATCTGTTTCTACTGAGTCTGTACACAGTCAACATCTGTTTCTATTGAGTCTGTACAGAGTCAACATCTGTTTCTACTGAGTCTGTACATAGTCAACATCTGTTTCTACTGAGTCTGTACAGAGTCAACATCTGTTTCTATTGAGTCTGTACAGAGTCAACATCTGTTTCTATTGAGTCTGTACATAGTCAACATCTGTTTCTATTGAGTCTGTACATAGTCAACATCTGTTTCTATTGAGTCTGTACATAGTCAACATCTGTTTCTATTGAGTCTGTACATAGTCAACATCTTCCTCAGTAACAGTGGTCAGGTAGTTTGCCACTGTGTATTCTCGGTGGAGGGCCAAATAGCATTCTAATTTACTTTGGGTTTTTGTTGTGTTTTTACAATTCTCTCCAGGTCTTCGTCAGAGACCTGCTGACGAGGATCAGAGGGATGAGGAAGCTCAGCGCTCCCAACAAGAAGTCTCTATAATGTCCCAGCGCATCCAACGCCATCCAACGCCATCCAACACCATCCAACCTGAACACAGTCCAACCTGAACACCATCCAACGCCATCCAACACCATCCAACCTGAACACAGTCCAACCTGAACACCATCCAACGCCATCCAACCTGAACACAGTCCAACCTGAACACCATCCAATGCCATCCAACGCCAACCTGAACACAGTCCAACCTGAACACCATCCAACGCCATCCAACGCCATCCAACCTGAACACAGTCCAACCTGAACACCATCCAACGCCATCCAACGCCAACCTGAACACAGTCCAAGTTGTCCAACCTGAACACCATCCAACCAACCAGCCGCTAATCCAACAAGGAAGCTCTATAATGGCATCCAACGCCATAGCTACGACCCACCCAACGAAGGCCATCCAACCATCCATCCATCCAACTGCATTCTACATCCAACCGTACGCCATCCAACCAACCAGCCGCTATTCTACATCCAACCAGTAGGCCAGTGGTTTCCCAAGCTTAAGACCTTTTTAATACTGAATAGGACGAAGCGTTCACACGCTACGCAAGGTAGAGGACCACCGCACAACCTACGTGAGCTTGTAGATCTACAAGCTCACCGCACAACCTACGTGAGCTTGTAGATCTACAAGCTCACCGCACAACGTACGTGAGCTTGTAGATCTCCAAGCTCACCGCACAACGTACGTGAGCTTGTAGATCTCCAAGCTCACCGCACAACGTATGTGAGCTTGTAGATCTCCAAGCCCACCGCACAACGTAAGTGAGCTTGTGGACCGGTGATTTTCGCGACGTTCGTCCGTGGAACCGAGCGCTGATATTTCGGGTTTTTCACGATCTGAAGAGTTTGGCAACCGTCGCTTTGTGTCTGAACGCCATCTCCTCACTATAGGACAACCGTCGCTTTGTGTCTGAACCCCATCTCCTCACTAAAGGACAACCGTCGCTTTGTGTCTGAACCCCATCTCCTCACTACAGGACAAACCGTCGCTGTGTGTCTGAACCCCATCTCCTCACTAAAGGACAACCGTCGCTGTGTGTCTGAACGCCATCTCCTCACTACAGGACAAACCGTCGCTGTGTGTCTGAACGCCATCTCCTCACTAAAGGACAACCGTCGCTGTGTGTCTGAACCCCATCTCCTCACTAAAGGACAACCGTCGCTGTGTGTCTGAACGCCATCTCCTCACTAAAGGACAACCGTCGCTTTGTGTCTGAACCCCATCTCCTCACTAAAGGACAACCGTCGCTGTGTGTCTGAACCCCATCTCCTCACTAAAGGACAAACCGTCGCTGTGTGTCTGAACGCCATCTCAACACAGACTTGCTTGGCGTCCGTTGGTCAAACGCGACGCCTCCTGCTGTCACTGAACCCATTTAGACCATTTATAGGACATGGATGACCCTATGACCCTATGACCCTATGACCCTATGACCCTATGACCCTATGACCCTATGACCCCATTCAGACCTGAGGACACGGATGACCCTCAAGGATCTGAAACACTGTAGACGTTCTCGTTAAGGGTGTCGAGGTTGTCTCTAGAAAAGTACAAGAACAAAAAAGACGTATTAATTAAGCTTCTACTAATTAGCCTCTCCAGGATGTAGGGATAGTTTTAACTTATTGCATAAGATCAGGAAGGAAGGAAGGAAGGAAGGAAGGAAGGAAGGATCGAAGGAAGGAAGGAAGGAAGGAAGGAAGGATTTATTGTAATTTATTGTTGTCTATGTTTACCGACTACACCAATGGTTCACAAACGTGGGGTCCGGAGGGAGTTCCAGGGGGTCCGGGGACCCCCAGGGGTCCTCGAGGGAGTTCCAGGGGCCCGGGGACCCCCAGGGGTCCCTGAGGGAGTTCCAGGGGGTCCGGGGGGTACCTGAGGGAGTTCCAGGGGGTCCGGGGGGTCCGGGGGGTACCTGAGGGAGTTCCAGGGGGTCCTCAGCTAAATGATAGTCAGGAACCCTTATGGGTCTGTAATTCAGAGTGTACGAATGTCCCGATACACTTTTTTCGCTTCCGATCCCATCCCGATACCTCAATCTCTGTGTTACCGATACCGAATACCGAATACCGATACCAGTGTTGTGATCTCATGTTGTGTTTATAGCTATCTAGCTATATATCTCATGTTGTGTTTATAGCTATATATCTGGTGTTGTGTTTATAGCTATAGATATATATCTGGTGTTGTGTTTATAGCAGACTCCTCACTGAAATGTGCACTTGCAGTTTGGCTAAACTCCAAAGCAAACTCCACATGTTCCAAACATTTTATTTACCTGCCATAGTGTCAACCCCTTCCTTACCCCTGTGTGGGATCGCTGGTTAGACTGGCATAGTGTCGACCCCTTACCCCTGTGTGGGATCACTGGTTAGACTGGCATAGTGTCGACCCCTTACCCCTGTGTGGGATCGGTGGTTAGACTGGCATAGTGTCGACCCCTTACCCCTGTGTGGGATCACTGGTTAGACTGGCATAGTGTCGACCCCTTCCTTACCCCTGTGTGGGATCACTGGTTAGACTGGCATAGTGTCGACCCCTTACCCCTGTGTGGGATCACTGGTTAGACTGGCATAGTGTCAACCCCCTTACCCCTGTGTGGGATCACTGGTTAGACTGGCATAGTGTCGACCCCCTTACCCCTGTGTGGGATCACTGGTTAGACTGGCATAGTGTCAACCCCTTACCCCTGTGTGGGATCACTGGTTAGACTGGCATAGTGTCGACCCCCTTACCCCTGTGTGGGATCACTGGTTAGACTGGCATAGTGTCAACCCCTTACCCCTGTGTGGGATCACTGGTTAGACTGGCATAGTGTCGACCCCTTACCCCTGTGTGGGATCACTGGTTAGACTGGCATAGTGTCGACCCCTTACCCCTGTGTGGGATCACTGGTTAGACTGGCATAGTGTCGACCCCCTTACCCCTGTGTGGGATCACTGGTTAGACTGGCATAGTGTCGACCCCTTACCCCTGTGTCGGATCTGTGGGTAGAATGGCAGAATTTCCCGATATACCGATACAGTATCGGGACATCTCTACTACAAATGGAACCAAAGTAAACCAGGAAATGATTGAACGTGAGCGTCTGGTTGGACACCGAGTAAACCAGGAAATGATTTAACGTTAGAGTCTCGTTTCACATGGTGATGTTTGTTTGTTTATTTATTGTTGTTGTTCTTGTTTTTCCTGCCCAGATCCTTTTCGTTCTCGA
>NC_139717.1:999132-1006632 GCF_964188405.1 Protomyctophum parallelum
GCAGCATCCTGTTACCATAACAACCCACAGCAGCATCCTGTTACCATAACAACCCACAGCAGCATCCTGTTACCATAGCAACCCACAGCAGCATCCTGTTACCATAACAACCCACAGCAGCATCCTGTTACCATAACAACCCACAGCAGCATCCTGTTACCATAACAACCCACAGCAGCATCCTGTTACCATAACAACCCACAGCAGCATCCTGTTACCATAACAACCCACAGCAGCATCCTGTTACCATAACAACCCACAGCAGCATCCTGTTACCATAACAACCCACAGCAGCATCCTGTTACCATAACAACCCACAGCAGCATCCTGTTACCATAACAACCCACAGCAGCATCCTGTATCCATCCTGTATCCATGCTTAGCATCCCTAGCAGAGTGTGGCATTATTGCTCACTTATATGCATGAGCAGCCTAGCGTCTCTGCAGTGCGCGCGTGCGAGTGCGCGTGTGTGCATGCGTGTGTGCATGTGTGCGTGCGTGCATGCGTGTGCGTGCGTGCATGTGCGTGACCTACTAACCTACTGTAGTGTCAGCTATAACCAAAAGGGGGTTAAGAGGAAGCAATCTGATTGGTTGAAACGGCTTCTATCCGTGGATCGAACCAGCACCGTTCACCACCTATAATCAAAACAAAGACTTCAGCCGCCCTGTCCTCCCAGAGCGCTATAGTAAACTGGGTGGCTAGGCTAGCTAGGCGAGGCTAGCTGGTTTCTTTTGGACATTTGTGGTCGTAGTAACTTCATCTGTCATTCTCGTCTCGTTCCTGACCGCATCACTGTCGTGTCGTGGCAATAATCACGTTAAACCACACCCTCTCGTGTAATATTGCTAAATTTAATATCAATCTATTTTTTTTTGAATAGTTGTCTATATAAGACACAATGCGCGGCCATGGGTTCGTGCGTGCGTATGTGTGCGTGCGTATGTGTGCGTGCGTATGTGTGCGTGCGTATTTGAGCGTGCGTATGTGTGCATGCGTATGTGTATGCGTATGACACAGACACTCACAACATGACTCCTGCGCCTTTAAATTCTGTGACCCACTTTTCACACATCTGGCTGGGGGTGCAGGGGGGGGGGGAGGGGGGTGAATAATTGAAACTGCATTAAGGTGCATGTGAGAAGCACAGCCAATGAGAGAAGGAGCTGCCAGCACGCACCACAGGCAGGCAGGCAGGCAGGCAGGCAGGCAGACAGACAGACAGGCAGGCAGGCAGGCAGGCAGACAGGCAGACAGACAGACAGACAGACAGACAGACAGACAGACAGACAGACAGACAGACAGACAGACAGACAGACAGACAGACAGACAGACAGACAGACAGACAGACAGACAGACAGACAGACAGACAGACAGACAGACAGTTAAGGGACTTAGGTCACGAGATCCACTGAATATGTCAAAGTGACATATCGAGCGTACAACACAATGAGTCTTCCCCCCAGCAGGCTACCTTCATATTCCGTAGATCCGGCATGTGATATTTTGTGGCCAGATGTAATTTCTTGGGGTCTAGCTAGTATAGGACTATAGTAAATAATAAAATAATAAATCGCAAAGAAATACATATTTAGCCCCATTGCTCGAATGCCCCCGCCCCCACAGTACTTAAGTAAAAGTACTTAGTTACTTTCCACCACTGCGACTACCTCTAGTGTTTGTGACCCTGGACTCCTGTTTGGTCGCAATAAAAACACTGAACTTGCCTCTGCCTCACATTCTGCGTTTGGGTCCTATATCCTCCACTTGACTCACACCGTGACAGCTCTGCTATTTTCAGCATGCAACCACGTGTAAAAGTGACTTATACTGGACCTCTCGTCCACTAGTCCCAAATTTCTATTTTAGTTTTGGTCGTTGTCTCTTGAATATAGTTTTCACTTAGTTTTAGTCACATTTTATAGTCACCTGGAATGTTCTAGTGTTTAGTCTAGTTTTAGTCGACTAAATGTCATGCGATTTTAGTCGACTAAATCGACAGTTGATTTAGTCGACTAAAATGTGTTTTGACAGGCCTTGATGTCGTTGTAATGACATATTGTACAATCTACAATCTCGCAACGCGTCGCGCTGCGACGCTTTGTGAGATTGTAGATCTGCTATTTTCAGCATGCAACCCAGCATAAAACTGGATCTCTTGTCCACTAGTACCTTCCTAACATTTTAGTCTAGTTTTTATCTGTTGACGAAATTGTCACTTGATTTAGTCTCAGTTTTAGTCACCGTATATAGCTTAGGTTACAGTTTGTTTTCGTCAGTGAAAAAAAAGCGTAGTCGGCGAACATTTCTCGCCTTACTGTTAGTCGACATAAACAACAACATCACAATCACCTGACCTCAACAGGAGAAGGCAAGCAGGGTGACTGTCACAGTGTCTCTGTCCTCACCTGACTGTCTGTATAGCCTCCCTCTCTCTCTGTGTGTCTCTGTCTCTCTCTTCTCTCTCTCTCTCTCTCTCTCTCTCTCTCTCTCTCTCTCTCTCTCTCTCTCTCTCTCTCGTCTGACGTGAGGTTATCTAGGGATAAACTTCTGAAACTAACTAATGGCAGCAATATATATATATTTTTTCACCTGGTCTAAAAGTCTGTCTGTCTGTCTGTCTGTCTGTCTGTCTGTCGGTCTGTCTGTCTGTCTGTCTGTCTGTCTGTCTGTCTGTCTGTCTGTCTGTCTGTCTGTCTGTCTGTCTGTCTGTCTGTCTGTCTGTCTGTCTGTCTGTCTGTCTGTCTGTCTGTCTGTCTGTCTGTCTGCCTGCCTGCCTGCCTGCCTGCCTGCCTGCCTGCCTGCCTGCCTGCCTGCCTGCCTGCCTGCCTGCCTGCCTGCCTGCCTGGCAGGCAGGCAGGTCTGTCTGTCTGTCTGTCTGTCTGTCTGTCTGTCTGTCTGTCTGTCTGTCTGTCTGTCTGTCTGTCTGTCTGTCTGTCTGTCTGTCTGTCTGTCTGTCTGTCTGTCTGTGAGCGCTCCTCAAAAATGCCAGGAACCATAAGACTCATCTTGTGCGCGTATACGTGCATGTATATGTGTATATATGTACATGTGTCTGTGCATGTGTGTATGGTATGTGTCTGCGTGCGTGCGTGCGTGCGTGCGTGCGTGCGTGCGTGCGTGCGTGCGTGCGTGCGTGCGTGCGTGCATCTGACCACCAGAGGGAAAAAAGAAAAATGGTTGCCATGGTTACACTGTCTCTCCCCATAGAACCCAATATAATGTTAACCAGAGGGGGGGGGGGGTGGGGGACTGTGTGTGTGTGTGTGTGTGTGAGAGAGAGAGAGAGAGAGAGAGAGAGAGAGAGAGAGAGAGAGAGAGAGAGAGAGAGAGAGAGAGAGAGAAAGATTAGCATACATATTAATGCAGAAAAATCCAAATCCCTGACTACCACAGAATGTGTGTTAAATAGCTCTATATTGTGACAGTAATCATTGCTATAGAGTGTGTTCAGTAACAGTGTTAAATAGCTCTATATTGTGACAGTAATCATTGCTATAGAGTGTGTTCAGTAACAGTGTTAAATAGCTCTATATTGTGACAGTAATCATTGCTATAGAGTGTGTTCAGTAACAGTGTTAAATAGCTCTATATTGTGACAGTAATCATTGCTATAGAGTGTGTTCAGTAACAGTGTTAAATAGCTCTATATTGTGACAGTAATCATTGCTATAGAGTGTGTTCAGTAACAGTGTTAAATAGCTCTATATTGTGACAGTAATCATTGCTATAGAGTGTGTTCAGTAACAGTGTTAAATAGCTCTATATTGTGACAGTAATCATTGCTATAGAGTGTGTTCAGTAACAGTGTTAAATAGCTCTATATTGTGACAGTAATCATTGCTATAGAGTGTGTTCAGTAACAGTGTTAAATAGCTCTATATTGTGACAGTAATCATTGCTATAGTGTGTTCAGTAACAGTGTTAAATAGCTCTATATTGTGACAGTAATCATTGCTATAGTGTGTTCAGTAACAGTGTTAAATCACAATTCAAAACTTTTTTTGAAACAAATAAAAATAGCATACCCTACCTTTGACTAGTAATCAAATAAAACATACCGGTAGACTAAAATAAAATAAAGTAGAAAAAGTGCCCTTCTGGGCACAGGTCTCCACCAGGATAGGAATGTAGGACATTGCAGGTTGCCTTCATCTGGTGGTTGGATAAAAGGCCAACAAAAGTAAAAAAAATCCAGGCAAAGGTTCTTCCTTGGCCTCTAGGGAGTTGGCATACAAAGTTATCCACAGATCCGTGCAGTTAGAGGTAAAAACACTTTTCGGCCAGTTATAGCGCCACCTTGAGGCTGAGTTGAAATTGTTCATGTGGCATTTCTTCCTCGGCCTAGTGGGAATGTGCGTGCACAATTTCACGGAAATCACGCGATGTGTTCATGATTTGCAGCATTTTGTTTGAAACTGAGCACTCCTGTGAACTTTGGAAGCCAATCTTAACCAATCAGGATGGAGTCTGAGAAATCTGAAAGACCCGTTTCGTTGAATGGCTCTAGAGAGACTGTGTACCAATTTGCGCGATGTTTGGACAAAATCTGTAGGTGTACTGTGCAAAAACTTGTTTTGCACAAAGCGGCCTCCTGGTGGCGCTATAACAGGCCGTTCTGGAAATTTTGGGGCAGAGGTTCATCGTTGGCATCCAGGGAGTGTGTGTGCAAAATTTGGCATCGACCGGGTTAACGGTGCCGGAGATTAGCTGCTCACGGACACACACACACACACACACACACGGACGGACGGACACACGGACGGACGGACAAAACAGTGCAAAACATACTCTCCCCCCATGCCTTTGGCCTGGTGGAGACAATAATTAACCAACTGAATGCACGCCAGTTGAACCTGGAATCTAAATACCAGTGTTGCTAAAAGACAGGTATATAAGACTAGGCCTACTAATCATTAAAGGATTGACTTTGCTGCCACCTTCTGGCCACGCGTGGTTACTACAATGCAGCATGTGTTCCTCTGCATTGAATGGCATGTGGAATAAAATGTAGTGTAGTAAAATGTAGTGCAGTAACCTACAAGCTCGTAGCTTGTAGATCTGCTATTTTTCAATAGCTAAAGCATAACATGATGCTTTAAACACCAAAAGGGGTTCCCGCCCCAGAAGATTGACTTCAGATCAGAGTTGTTTCTCAGACAGAGAAGTCAGCAAGACAGACATGACAGCATTAGACCAATACTGGACAACTCACCCCGGTGCTTGCCTGTTTTTTCCTCCCGGACTTCTCACCAGTGGGGGGGGGGGGGATAACTTTGTAATATGCTATTGGCTTGTATTCTTGTTTTGGAAAAAAATAAAAATATACTCCTGTGGAAATTTTACTTATATTGACCCTATAAACAATTTAGTATTATTTAGTATAATGTATGTTTTGCCCACTCAAATGGTACCACGTCAGATAATCCCCACATTATCCTACAACAACTTCTGTGAACAGACTTCACTGTAGTAGCTTTTCATAAATTATATTTGTACTTAGGCTGTTCTGCTGTCATGGAAGTTTATAGTTAGAGACATTCAAAGTCCAGCCGTCTGCTGCCCAGCCTCTCCCACCCCTCACTGTCCAGCCTCTCCCACCCCTCACTGTCCAGCCTCTCCCACCCCTCACTGTCCAGCCTCTCCCACCCCTCACTGTCCAGCCTCTCCCACCCCTCACTGTCCAGCCTCTCCCACCCCTCACTGGGGAACATTCTGGGAGGAAAACAGAAACGGGGTGAGTCATCTTGTTACCCATTAGACAGCTTTATAGGCCCAGGCTACACGTATGTAAGAGACGAACATAACCATATGACTAGACAAGCCAGTTTGGGTGTTTTGGTGGCACCTAAACCAAGAACAAATATTCTTAAATCTTCTATTATCTATAGAGCAGTAATAGGTTGGAATGCACTACCAAAGTGTATAACCAATACAAATACAACATTCATCTTTAAAATCCATAAACCATACTGCAGTAACCCTGGGAAAATGATAATTCAAATGTATAATGTGTTGAAAGTGATTTTTGTCTCCACCAGGCCGAAGGCATGTGGGGAGAGTATGTTTTGCACTCCGTCCGTCCGTGTGTCCGTCCGTGTGTCCGCCCGTCCGTGTGTCCGTGAGCAGCTAATCTCGGCCACCGTTAACCCGGTCGATGCCACATTTTGCACACACACTCCCTGGATGCCAACGATGAACCTCTGCCCCAAACTTTCCAGAACGGCCTGTTATAGCGCCACCAGGAGGCCGCTTTGTGCAAAACAAGTTTTTGCACAGTACACCTACAGATTTTGTCCAAACATCACGCAAATTGGTACACAGTCTCTCTAGAGCCATTCAACGAAACGGGTCTTTCAGATTTCTCAGACTCCATCCTGATTGGTTAAGATTGGCTTCCAAAGTTCACAGGAGTGCTCAGTTTCAAACAAAATGCTGCAAATCATGAACACATCGCGTGATTTCCGTGAAATTGTGCACCCACATTCCCACTAGGCCGAGGACGAAATGCCACATGAACAATTTCAACTCAGACTCAAGGTGGCGCTATAACTGGCCGAAAAGTTTTTTTACCTCTAACTGCACGGATCTGTGGATAACTTTGTATGCCAACTCCCTAGAGGCCAAGGAAAAACCTTTGCCTGGAATTTTTCACATCTGCTCTTTATAGCGCCACCAGGAGGCCCACATATGTAAAACACATTTTCTATTATTACTCCTTCAGATTTTATCCAAATTTCACGCAAATCGGTATACACTATCACCATAGTCATGTGATCAACACGGAGCGCCACCATTTCCCATCTTCCATCCTGATTGGCTAAGATTGGCTTCCAAAGCTCACACGATTCGTCCATTTCGAAAAAAGGCCACAAATCACAAACACAGTGTGCAATTTCCGTTAAATTATACACGCACATTTTCACTAGGCCGAGGACGACATGCCACAATCTTTTCCTCCAAATCAGCCTCAATAACAGGCCAATTCCTGTTTTTAGCTATAACTGCATCGATCTGTATACAACTTATGTATGCACACATGGAAAAACATTGTACCTGCATCCCTCCAACACGAACCTCCGGCCCAAATCTTCCTCAACAGCCTGTTATAGCGCCACCATGAGGCCACAACCTGACCTGCCCTGGTGGAGACCTGTGCCGATTGGCACTTTGTCTAGTTTGCTATGTTTCTTTGTTTTTTATTTCTCCTATGTTTTTATTTTCTTATTTTATATTTTATTTTACTATGTTTTATTTTGAGTTAGTGTTTGTAAGAATTGCTTATGTTAAATGTTCGTCTGTGTCGGACCCCAGGAAGACTAAAACGGCGTGTTCGGCCTCTCAAACGGCGTGTTCGGCCTCTCAACCGGCGTGTTCGGCCTCTCAAACGGCGTGTGATCGGACACTCAAACAGCGTGTTCAGCCTCTCAAACGGCTGTGTTCGGCCTCTCAAACGGCGTGTTCGGCCTCTCAAACGGCGTGTTCGGCCTCTCAAACAG
>NC_139717.1:1011632-1026632 GCF_964188405.1 Protomyctophum parallelum
AATGTGAACACTGACGCCTGTCAGTCACAGTGTGGGACAGACAGGGTCTCAATGTGAACACTGATGCCTGTCAGTCACAATGTGGGACAGACAGGGTCTCAGTTTGCCTGAAAAGTCTTGAGGGCCTATCCCACAGGGGGACACAGGGGGACATCGGGGGACATCGGGTCAACCTAGTAATAGTTGTTGTGATTTCTGCTGAGTCGTGACTGGTGGGTGGAGTCGAACACACGTTGACTGACAGCTCTGTGTGTGCGTGTGCGTGTGCGTGTGCGTGTGCGTGTGCGCGTGCGTTTTTAAACAAAAACGGCTGACAAGGCAAGCGTAGGTCAACTCAAGGGAAATAGTGGCGAATAGGGGTCGCCTTCACAACTGTGTGTGTGCATGTGTGTGTGTGTGTGTAGGCTAGGCAGGCCTGTGATTGGTCAGAGCAGCATGTGTTGCAGGAACAGTATCCATGGTAACTGAAATGCTGCAAATAGTGTACAGTTGCTAATATGCTACTGTAACAACAGTGTAGCATACTGCTGTACAGTATAGTGTATCTCATAGCACATATCAAGCGCTATGAGCTTGTAGGTCTGGTATTTTTGAAAAATCATGAAAATGTGTCGCAAATCTTTGCTTCTGAGGCGTTCCTGCCTCTCCCCTGCACCCCCCCCCCCTGTGGAGCTTAGCGTTAGCGCTGTGCTAATCCTCTCAGACCCTCCCCCCCTCCCCCCTCCCTCCCCCCATGCTGGGTCGCCAGGTTCTGCGGCGGAAACAAGCGACCGGGTCTGTGAAGACCGGTCTATGGGTGTCATTATAGGTGTTTGTTTCCGTGTGAGAGCCAGTCTACAGCTGACTGAGTTATAGTCATTTTAGAGCCAGTCTACAGCTGACTGAGTTATAGTCATTTTAGAGCCAGTCTACAGCTGACTGAGTTATAGTCATTTTAGGGCCAGTCTACAGCTGACTGAGTTATAGTCATTTTAGAGCCAGTCTACAGCTGACTGAGTTATAGTCATTTTAGAGCCAGTCTACAGCTGACTGAGTTATAGTCATTTTAGGGCCAGTCTACAGCTGACTGAGTTATAGTCATTTTAGAGCCAGTCTACAGCTGACTGAGTTATAGTCATTTTAGAGCCAGTCTACAGCTGACTGAGTTACAGTCATTTTAGGGCCAGTCTACAGCTGACTGAGTTATAGTCATTTTAGGGCCAGTCTACAGCTGACTGAGTTATAGTCATTTTAGGGCCAGTCTACAGCTGACTGAGTTACAGTCATTTTAGAGCCAGTCTACAGCTGACTGAGTTATAGTCATTTCAGAGCCAGTCTACAGCTGACTGAGTTACAGTCATTTTAGAGCCAGTCTACAGCTGACTGAGTTATAGTCATTTCAGAGCCAGTCTACAGCTGACTGAGTTATAGTCATTTTAGAGCCAGTCTACAGCTGACTGAGTTATAGTCATTTCAGAGCCAGTCTACAGCTGACTGAGTTATAGTCATTTTAGGGCCAGTCTACAGCTGACTGAGTTATAGTCATTTTAGGGCCAGTCTACAGCTGACTGAGTTATAGTCATTTTAGAGCCAGTCTACAGCTGACTGAGTTACAGTCATTTTAGAGCCAGTCTACAGCTGACTGAGTTATAGTCATTTCAGAGCCAGTCTACAGCTGACTGAGTTACAGTCATTTTAGAGCCAGTCTACAGCTGACTGAGTTATAGTCATTTCAGAGCCAGTCTACAGCTGACTGAGTTATAGTCATTTCAGAGCCAGTCTACAGCTGACTGAGTTACAGTCATTTTAGAGGCAGTCTACAGCTGACTGAGTTATAGTCATTTTAGAGGCCGTCTACAGCTGACTGAGTTATAGTCATTTTAGAGCCAGTCTACAGCTGACTGAGTTATAGTCATTTTAGCACGGAACGCTCTTAACGCATTTTGGAACGGGAACTTGTGTTTCAACGCATCATGTCATACTTTAGCTATATTGAAATCATAGCAGATCTACAAGCTCGTAGCGCGGCGCAAGCTTGTATTGTAGGGCCGCTATTTTTTTTAAATATCATGAAAATGTGACGCAAATTTGGAATATCCATTTTTAAAGGGACAACTTTAGTTCATGTTTTAGGTTATTAGAGAAAGTAAAAGGTGAGTGCAAATAATTTTTCATTTGCTGCTTTCTTTTGTTTTAGCTAAATATGTATTATTTTACACAATTTATAGCCCAGTCCCGCCCCCCTACCAGGGCCCATTATTTTGGGGTAATTCTGAACTGGACTGACTTTAGAGACAAACATTCACGGGCCCAAAGTGGCTTACAATAAGCAGACATGGCAACCCTGGTCATCTGCTAGCGTGCTACGCTAATCACTTTAATCTGAACGACTGATGGAGAGAGATGGTGGCGCACACACACACACACACACACACGCACACACACACGCACGCACACACACACACACACACACACACACACACACACACACACACACACACACACACACACACACACACACACGCACGCACACACACACGCACGCACACACACGCACACACACACACACACGCACGCACGTGCACACGCACACACACAAACACAGATTCAAATAGGGTGCATTTTGCATCCCAAAACACAGTTTATAGTTAACCCATTCTGACCCATTTTGGTGTTAGCATCATGTTATGCTTTATCTATTGAAAAATAGCACATCTACAAGCTCATATCGCGCCACCGAGTGGCGCGATACGAGCTTGTAGGTCTGCTATTTTAGAAAAATCGAAGAACGACTGACACTTTTAGAATCTGATCTCAGGTCAGAATGGGTTCATCAGACCAGTGTGTGTCCATGTGGAAACCTCGTATGAATCTGATCTCAGGTCAGAATGGGTTAAGGGACGCAATAAAACAACCACCTCTGCAATTCCACGGGATGCTCTACTGTACTGTTTTATATTCTAATTTATTTAGCTAGCTTTAGTTATAATAATCATTTCTTCTATTTTCCGCATGAATAATATAACCACATTATAGCCATATCAAATTAAATTTGAGTTAAATGCTGCAATTTGTAAAAAATGGCCAAATAGCCTATGACTCCTAACGTGGTTGAAGTGGGACTCATAAAATGTCCCTGGGACTCATCTCTAAAAGACCATCCCTGCATCCTGGGACTCATTTCTAAAAAAGACCATCCCTGCATCCTGGGACTCATCTCTAAAAGACCATCCCTGCATCCTGGGACTCATTTCTAAAAAGACCATCCCTGCATCCTGGGACTCATTTCTAAAAGACCATCCCTGCATCCTGGGACTCATTTCTAAAAGACCATCCCTGCATCCTGGGACTCATTTCTAAAAAGACCATCCCTGCATCCTGGGACTCATCTCTAAAAGACCATCCCTGCATCCTGGGACTCATTTCTAAAAGACCATCCCTGCATCCTGGGACTCATTTCTAAAAAGACCATCCCTGCATCCTGGGACTCATCTCTAAAAGACCATCCCTGCATCCTGGGACTCATTTCTAAAAGACCATCCCTGCATCCTGGGACTCATTTCTAAAAAGACCATCCCTGCATCCTGGGACTCATTTCTAAAAGACCATCCCTGCATCCTGGGACTCATTTCTAAAAGACCATCCCTGCATCCTGGGACTCATTTCTAAAAAGACCATCCCTGCATCCTGGGACTCATCTCTAAAAGACCATCCCTGCATCCTGGGACTCATTTCTAAAAGACCATCCCTGCATCCTGGGACTCATTTCTAAAAGACCGTCCCTGCATCCTGGGACTCATTTCTAAAAAGACCATCCCTGCATCCTGGGACTCATTTCTAAAAGACCGTCCCTGCATCCTGGGACTCATTTCTAAAAGACCATCCCTGCATCCTGGGACTCATTTCTAAAAGACCATCCCTGCATCCTGGGACTCATTTCTAAAAGACCATCCCTGCATCCTGGGACTCATTTCTAAAAGACCATCCCTGCATCCTGGGACTCATTTCTAAAAGACCATCCCTGCATCCTGGGACTCATCTCTAAAAGACCATCCCTGCATCCTGGGACTCATCTCTAAAAGACCATCCCTGCATCCTGGGACTCATTTCTAAAAGACCATCCCTTCATCCTGGGACTCATCTCTAAAAGACCATCCCTGCATCCTGGGACTCATTTCTAAAAGACCATCCCTGCATCCTGGGACTCATCTCTAAAAGACCATCCCTGCATCCTGGGACTCATTTCTAAAAGACCATCCCTTCATCCTGGGACTCATCTCTAAAAGACCATCTAGTAGAAGCCCTAGGAGGGGTCCACGCGCACCCCCCTTATTTTTTTTCTAGTCTGGTTTTTATTCATCCTTAGGACCTCTAAAATAATAATTTTGATGATCCCAAGAACAAAAATTGTCCCTTTGGTGTTTTTTTCACTGTTTTATGAGTCATACAAGTGCTGCGGGATTACTGGCAGGAACGCCTACGAGCCCGCCTTTTAGAGACTGTGGCACGCTCAATAGCCCAGATAGCCCAAAAGTAAACATACCATGTTATTCTAGACAACCTCAGGTTTCCAATGAGACCAACCATGTCATGCTCCCATGTCGGGAAGGGCGGTCAATACGTAATGATTCAAGTTAAAATAACATTTCGTGAGGGGAAAAAAGGCCATCAACCATTTTCCGAATGACCCCTTGACCTGTCACTTCAATATATGTGAATGGAAATGGGATGCAGGGGTAGCTACAAGCCTCCCCTATACAGACATGCCAAATATATGCCAATTTCATGCAGTTTTGGGCAAGAACCATGCAGCTTTGTGAATGCAGTACAAATCGTGGCTTAATCCCCATAGTGTTGTTGTAGTACGGCAGTTAACCAAACCTATTGTGCATTTTATGACTAAAGCATGTAACTTTCTACAGTGTTTCTATATACTATGAAGTTTGTTTTCAGACGTGGAACCACTTCTGAGTTGATGTCTGTAACTCGTTAGAGGCTGTACACATATCGGGTTGTCAAAAACATGCATTTTTCCCTTTTTTGCAGGCACAAAGACAGTATATCAATAAGAAGGGTTCTGGAACCCACTAGTCATCATCAAATTGCTTTAATAGGTTAAATTAACAGTAGAAGATATGTCAATTGGGTTTCATGGGTCATTAGGTCACACAAACACCTCACATAAACACAGACACAAAAATCGGATCAACCATTTGTGTTCAATTTGATTGAGCATTGGACATCTCTTCTTAACATATCCTATTTGCAGTAAAGAGTGTCTACCATGCAATGACATTATTAGAGAGGCCTAACAGTCTCCTGAGAATGAACAAAGGGCAGACTTTTTGCACTTGCATCGCTTCGTGCACCCTTTCTTGCAAACACAATGTATCAGTTCATAGCAGCTCTGTGAGGCTTCTGGAAGGGTGGTCCACAGTGGCTGCCATCCCAATTCTTCTTTCACCCAGCCCCAATCAGAAGGGCTAGGCTGGATGAAGGGAATGGCATAGAAGCTACATTGATGACCAACAGGGCACAGTGGCACAAGTCCTGTCGAGTAAGATACAATCAAACCAAACTTCAGCGACGGCGGAAGTCGTCAGAAGAGGTGAAACAGTCTGTAGTACCCAAAGTTCACACTCGGTCTACTGACACTGACAGCCATGTCTGTACTAAGGACAGGGTGTGCTTCTTCTGCAACAAGCTAGCAGGCTCTCAAAAAAAAGAAAAACTCAGAAAAGTGCTGAAATGAGGCTTCAACAAAACAGTTGGACTTCAATGTTAGACAAGCTGCTTTGGAAACGGAAGACACTGAGTTACTAGGCAAACTTGCACCTGGGGACATGATAGCCCTCGAGGCAAAGTATCATCAAAACTGCCTCCGGATGCTTTACAACAAATCAAGACAGGCGCATTCAAAGGATGGACATGAGGAAGAGAATCTGGTGCATGGTATTGCTTTCGCAGAGTTATTGGCCTTTATGGAGCAAAGTAGAGGTGATGCGCCCCAGTATTCAAACTGGCAAACCTGGGTAAACTGTACCAAGAACCACTTAAACAGCTTTGTGCTACAGTAGATTATCGTGTCCACACAACCAGACTGAAGAACCGGCTTATGTCTCAGTTACCTGATTTAACGGCTTGTACACAAGGAAGGGACACACTATTAACATTTCAGGATGATATCGGACATGCTCTCAAGAAGGCCTGTGATCACGACCGTGATGCCATGTATTTAGTGAGAGCAGCACAAGTGGTACGGAGAGAGATGTTTTCCAAGAAGTTAAACTTTGATGGCTCACATGATCCTGGATGGGGCCAACATCAAACACCAGACTCAGCTTCTGGAAAAAGGAACTTCTACCGCTGCTCTTTCAATCTCACAGCTGTTGGTTCTCAACAGTGTCAAACATACACGAGCAGAAAAGTCATCAGGTACAGTATATCACAACCGTAACCGTGAAACTCCACTTCCTCTGTATGTGGCAATGAAAGTCCATGCTGTCACACGCAATAGAGGGCTAATTTACACTCTCTTCAGTCTGGGTATGTGTGTGGCATATGATCGCCTTCTGCAGGTGTCAGCTGACATTGCCAATGGAGTCTGCCAGCGTTTCATGGCAGAAGATATTGTGTGCCCGCAAAAATGCGCAATGGACTCTTTACAACAGCTGCGGAGGACAATATTGACCACAATCCGAGCTCTGGAACAGCAAAGGACTCCTTTCATGGCACTGGGATCTCCTTGATGCAGCACCCTACACATGAAAGTGTAGGCTCTAACTGTGGTGTGCTTGTGATTGACCAGTCCACTCTATCCACTAGGTCATTCATGCCACTGCCACAAGCCTACACCAATGTGCCACCAGTTGCTCGGATGACAAAGACCTTCAGAGCCTCTCCAGTAAAAGGCCCTTTGAAAGTCTTGGATTTCCAAATGACAGCAAGAACAAGAGAAGAAGAAGATGGTGGTTGAGAACTGTGAAGGATGATCCAGAAACCAACCAGGCAACCTGGGTGTCATGGTCTGCCTATCATGCTCACGGTTCACGGTTACGGTTGTGACGTACTGTACCTGATGACTTTTCTGCTCGTGTATGTTTGACACTGTTGAAAACCAACAGCTGTGAGATTGAAAGAGCAGCGGTAGAAGTTCCTTTTTCCAGAAGCTGAGTCTGGTGTTTGATGTTGGCCCCATCCAGGATCATGTTCACCAAGGCCAAAAGAGATGTAGGTACAGACTCCTTCTGACAGTTAGGATGGAATGAGCCATCAAAGTTTAACTTCTTGGAAAACATCTCTCTCCGTACCACTTGTGCTGCTCTCACTAAATACATGGCATCACGGTCGTGATCACAGGCCTTCTTGAGAGCATGTCCGATATCATCCTGAAATGTTAATAGTGTGTCCCTTCCTTGTGTACAAGCCGTTAAATCAGGTAACTGAGACATAAGCCGGTTCTTCAGTCTGGTTGTGTGGACACGATAATCTACTGTAGCACAAAGCTGTTTAAGTGGTTCTTGGTACAGTTTACCCAGGTTTGCCAGTTTGAATACTGGGGCGCATCACCTCTACTTTGCTCCATAAAGGCCAATAACTCTGCGAAAGCAATACCATGCACCAGATTCTCTTCCTCATGTCCATCCTTTGAATGCGCCTGTCTTGATTTGTTGTAAAGCATCCGGAGGCAGTTTTGATGATACTTTGCCTCGAGGGCTATCATGTCCCCAGGTGCAAGTTTGCCTAGTAACTCAGTGTCTTCCGTTTCCAAAGCAGCTTGTCTAACATTGAAGTCCAACTGTTTTGTTGAAGCCTCATTTCAGCACTTTTCTGAGTTTTTCTTTTTTTTGAGAGCCTGCTAGCTTGTTGCAGAAGAAGCACACCCTGTCCTTAGTACAGACATGGCTGTCAGTGTCAGTAGACCGAGTGTGAACTTTGGGTACTACAGACTGTTTCACCTCTTCTGACGACTTCCGCCGTCGCTGAAGTTTGGTTTGATTGTATCTTACTCGACAGGACTTGTGCCACTGTGCCCTGTTGGTCATCAATGTGACTTCTATGCCATTCCCTTCATCCAGCCTAGCTCTTCTGATTGGGGCTGGGTGAAAGAAGAATTGGGATGGCAGCCACTGTGGACCACCCTTCCAGAAGCCTCACAGAGCTGCTATGAACTGATACATTGTGTTTGCAAGAAAGGGTGCACGAAGCGATGCAAGTGCAAAAAGTCTGCCCTTTGTTCATTCTCAGGAGACTGTTAGGCCTCTCTAATAATGTCATTGCATGGTAGACACTCTTTACTGCAAATAGGATATGTTAAGAAGAGATGTCCAATGCTCAATCCAATTGAACACAAATGGTTGATCCGATTTTTGTGTCTGTGTTTATGTGAGGTGTTTGTGTGACCTAATGACCCATGAAACCCAATTGACATATCTTCTACTGTTAATTTAACCTATTAAAGCAATTTGATGATGACTAGTGGGTTCCAGAACCCTTCTTATTGATATACTGTCTTTGTGCCTGCAAAAAAGGGAAAAATGCATGTTTTTTACAACCCGATATGTGTACAGCCTCTAACGAGTTACAGACATCAACTCAGAAGTGGTTCCACGTCTGAAAACAAACTTCATAGTAACACTGTAGAAAGTTTCATGCTTTAGTCATAAAATGCACAATAGGTTTGGTTAACTGCCGTACTACAACAACACTATGGGGATTAAGCCATGATTTGTACTGCATTCACAAAGCTGCATGGTTCTTGCCCAAAACTGCATGAAATTGGCATATATTTGGCATGTCTGTATAGGGGAGGCTTGTAGCTACCCCTGCATCCCATTTCCATTCACATATATTGAAGTGACAGGTCAAGGGGTCATTCGGAAAATGGTTGATGGCCTTTTTTCCCCTCACGAAATGTTATTTTAACTTGAATCATTACGTATTGACCGCCCTTCCCGACATGGGAGCATGACATGGTTGGTCTCATTGGAAACCTGAGGTTGTCTAGAATAAAATGGTATGTTTACTTTTGGGCTATCTGGGCTATTGAGCGTGCCACAGTCTCTAAAAGGCGGGCTCGTAGGCGTTCCTGCCAGTAATCCTGCAGCACTTGTATGACTCATAAAACAGTGAAAAAAACACCAAAGGGACAATTTTTGTTCTTGGGATCATCAAAATTATTATTTTAGAGGTCCTAAGGATGAATAAAAACCAGACTAGAAAAAAAAATAAGGGGGGTGCGCGTGGACCCCTCCTAGGGCTTCTACTAATCCCTTCATCCTGGGACTCATCTCTAAAAGACCATCCCTGCATCCTGGGACTCATTTCTAAAAGACCATCCCTGCATCCTGGGACTCATTTCTAAAAAGACCATCCCTGCATCCTGGGACTCATCTCTAAAAGACCATCCCTGCATCCTGGGACTCATTTCTAAAAGACCATCCCTGCATCCTGGGACTCATTTCTAAAAGACCATCCCTGCATCCTGGGACTCATTTCTAAAAGACCATCCCTGCATCCTGGGACTCATTTCTAAAAGACCATCCCTGCATCCTGGGACTCATTTCTAAAAGACCATCCCTGCATCCTGGGACTCATTTCTAAAAAGACCATCCCTGCATCCTGGGACTAATTTCTAAAAGACCATCCCTGCATCCTGGGACTCATTTCTAAAAGACCATCCCTGCATCCTGGGACTCATTTCTAAAAGACCATCCCTGCATCCTGGGACTCATTTCTAAAAAGACCATCCCTGCATCCTGGGACTCATCTCTAAAAGACCATCCCTGCATCCTGGGACTCATTTCTAAAAGACCATCCCTGCATCCTGGGACTCATTTCTAAAAGACCATCCCTGCATCCTGGGACTCATTTCTAAAAGACCATCCCTGCATCCTGGGACTCATTTCTAAAAGACCATCCCTGCATCCTGGGACTCATTTCTAAAAGACCATCCCTGCATCCTGGGACTCATTTCTAAAAAGACCATCCCTGCATCCTGGGACTCATTTCTAAAAGACCATCCCTGCATCCTGGGACTCATTTCTAAAAGACCATCCCTGCATCCTGGGACTCATCTCTAAAAGACCATCCCTGCATCCTGGGACTCATCTCTAAAAGACCATCCCTGCATCCTGGGACTCATTTCTAAAAGACCATCCCTTCATCCTGGGACTCATCTCTAAAAGACCATCCCTGCATCCTGGGACTCATTTCTAAAAGACCATCCCTGCATCCTGGGACTCATTACATTGAAAACCAGTGTTGTTTTTGGCAGCAAATTTCTATTTTAGTTTTAGTCATAGTCTTTGGACTGAAACTTCATTTAGTTTTGGTCACATTTTAGTCACCTGGAATGTCTTAGTGTTAGTCTAGTTTTAGTCGACTAATTGTCATAAGATTTTAGTCGACTAAATCTACAGTTGATTTAGTCGACTAAAATGTATTTTGGCAGGACTTGATGCCAAAATACATTTTGTTTTTACACGCGTTGCGACGCGTTGTGAGCTTGTAGATCAGCTATTTTCAGCATGCAACCAAGTGTAAAATGACTTATACTGGATCTCTTGTCCACTAGTCCCTTCCTAACATTTCTTTGACGAAATTGTCAGTATATTTAGTCTTAGTTTTAGTCATCATAGCTTAGTTTTCATTTAGTTTCCATTTGTTTTTGTCAGTTGAAAAAGGTAGTCGACGAACATTTTTCGTCTTAGTTTTAGTCGACGAAAACAACACTTTTGAAAACCTGTTTACATCTCCACGCACGCACGCACGCACGCACGCACGCACGCTCGCACGCACGCACGCACGTTTGCACTTTACGACTACACTTGTGAGGACCTCATAGTGACCTCATAGTGACCTCATAGTGACATCATAGTGACCTCATAGTGACATCATAGTGATCTCTAAACCTATAGCCTTAACCCATTAAACTCCATAGCTGCTGAGAACGACGTTGGGCGTTGTTGTGCTTAAAGGGATAGTTCACCATTTTATGTTGTATTTGAAATACTTGCCATGATTTAATATAGTGGTCGCAACTGTATTGATTGATTGATTGGTTGAGTCCCGTGGTGGGAGTTCTGCTCTGGTTCTGATTGGTTGAGTCCCGTGGTGGGAGTTCTGCTCTGGTTCTGATTGGTTGAGTCCCGTGGTGGGAGTTCTGCTCTGGTTTTGGTGAAATATGAAGTAGTTCCGGCCATTAAGTGCAGGGGGCACTGTGGTCACGCATTTAAATAATGTCATTCACATGTTGTCCAGTGCATAGCCTACTGCAGGCCTGGTTGACTAGATTTAGAAGACATGTGTCCAGTGCATAGCCTACTGCAGGCCTGGTAGACTAGATTTAGAAGACATGTGTCCAGTGCATAGCCTACTGCAGGCCTGGTTGACTATATTTAGAAGACATGTGTCCAGTGCATAGCCTACTGCAGGCCTGGTTGACTAGATTTAGAAGACATGTGTCCAGTGCATAGCCTACTGCAGGCCTGGTAGACTAGATTTAGAGGACATGTGTCCAGTGCATAGCCTACTGCAGGCCTGGTAGACTAGATTTAGAAGACATGTGTCCAGTGCATAGCCTACTGCAGGCCTGGTTGACTATATTCGATATATTCGATTTTTCAAAAATAGCAGACCTACAAGCTCGTAGCGCGCTACGAGCTTGTTAGATCTGCTATTTTGCAATAGCTAAAGTATAACATAATGCTTTAAAACACCAAAAGGGGTTGTGACGAAGCACATTGTAATGTTTTTCTACTTTGTTTTCCTTATTATGCATGTTATCGTTCATGAAAAGAAATATAACGCTTGATGCTGGCTGTGTCTGTGTGTGAAATAGTATTTTCTCCTATTCACAAGAATGGCAATGGGCTCGGACAGTGATGAGTGACAGGTGACAGAGACTGATGTCGCCACCCACACAAGGTTACATAGGGAGGAAGTGACACACGGGGAACAGGGGGAAAAAAGCTGAATGAAGGTGTAGGCCTACACGGGGGAGTTTGATCGCGCTATCTGCAGCCTTTAACCCATTCTGAACGGGAACCCATTTTGGTGGTAGCATCATGTCGTGCTCTAGCTATTGAAAAATAGCAGATCTACAAGCTCGTAGCGCGCCACTCACGAGCTTGTAGGTCTGCTATTTTTGAAAAATCGAAGAACGACTGACATTTCTTTAGAATCTGATCTCAGGTTCAGAATGGGTTTAACAACAGAACTGTTGTCGGGACCGTCGGGGAGTTAAGCAACCGCTTAATTGCCGCTGCCGTCGGGTGATCGGCGTTTGGACTGGAGTCTGCATGGTCGATGGTTTTCTACCAACGGAGTTAGAACTACCTATACCGGTGAGATGGAACCAAAAGCTTTCTGTTGGAGTACCCCATTTGTTTGTTTAGTCAATCAGAACGGAGGAGCTCTTTGTTTTGGCTAAGGAACTGCCAAAGACTATCGCGGGCGCGCCGCGTCCAATTAAGGAAGAGGACACAGACTTTATTATTTATTTACAAAGTGCGGTTTTGCACACTTGACTTTGGGGGGGGGTTGATTGTTGTGTTTGTTTGTTGTAAACGTTGTGGCGCAGGACGCGACAGAGAGCGGTCGGGACTTGTTTTGGGGAGGGAGGGGTTTTTGAAAGAGAATTGTTTGTTGATTTCAGTTTGTTTACCTGTTTATTTCTTTATGTTATAGGGAGAGCGACAGGGACAGACGCACTCTACCAAGTGCAGTGATTTAAGTGTACACCGGTTGTTTGATCGTGTGCGTGTGCGTGTGCGTGCGTGCGTGCGTGTCATCGTGAAACATTAACCAGTAACCACACAAGGTCAAAGGTCACCGTGAGTAGAGGTGAACATGGTATGATGTGTGGAACATGATCACACTATAAAGCAGCTAACTCCACCACCTCTCCCCCTCTCAAACTGTCTGCTATAAAGCAGCTAACTCCACCACCTCTCCCCCTCTCAAACTGTCTGCTGTAAAGCAGTTAACTCCACCACCTCTCTCCCTCTCAAACTCTCTGCTAAAGCAGCTAACTCCACCACCTCTCCCCCTCTCAAACTGCCTGCTATAAAGCAGCTAACTCCACCACCTCTCCCCCTCTCAAACTGTCTGCTGTAAAGCAGCTAACTCCACCACCTCTCCCTCTCAAACTCTCTGCTAAAGCAGCTAACTCCACCCATCTCCCTCTCTCAAACTGTCTGCTATAAAGCAGCTAACTCCACCACCTCTCCCCCTCTCAAACTGTCTGCTATAAAGCAGCTAACTCCACCACCTCTCCCCCTATCAAACTGTCTGCTATAAAGCAGCTAACTCCACCACCTCTCCCCCTCTCAAACTGTCTGCTGTAAAGCAGCTAACTCCACCCATCTCCCTCTCTCAAACTGTCTGCTATAAAGCAGCTAACTCCACCACCTCTCCCCCTCTCAAACTGTCTGCTATAAAGCAGCTAACTCCACCACCTCTCCCCCTCTCAAACTGTCTGCTATAAAGCAGCTAACTCCACCCATCTCCCTCTCTCAGACTGTCTGCTATAAAGCAGCTAACTCCACCACCTCTGCCCCTCTCAAACTGTCTGCTGTAAAGCAGCTAACTCCACCCATCTCCCCCTCTCAAACTGTCTGCTATAAAGCAGCTAACTCCACCACCTCTCCCCCTATCAAACTGTCTGCTATAAAGCTGCTAACTCCACCACCTCTCCCCCTATCAAACTGTCTGCTATAAAGCAGCTAACTCCACCACCTCTCCCCCTCTCAAACTGTCTGCTATAAAGCAGCTAACTCCACCACCTCTCCCCCTATCAAACTGTCTGCTATAAAGCTGCTAACTCCACCACCTCTCCCCCTATCAAACTGTCTGCTATAAAGCAGCTAACTCCACCACCTCTCCCCCTCTCAAACTGTCTGCTATAAAGCAGATAACTCCACCACCTCTCCCCCTCTCAAACTGTCTGCTATAAAGCAGCTAACTCCACCACCTCCCCCTCTCAAACTGTCTGCTATAAAGCAGCTAACTCCACCACCTCTCCCCCTCACAAACTGTCTGCTATAAAGCAGCTAACTCCACCACCTCTCCCCCTCTCAAACTGTCTGTTATAAAGCAGCTAACTCCACCACCTCTCCCCCTCTCAAACTGTCTGCTATAATGCAGCTAACTCCACCACCTCTCCCCCTCTCAAACTGTCTGCTAAAGCAGCTAACTCCACCACCTCTCCCCCTCTCAAACTGTCTGCTATAAAGCAGCTAACTCCACCACCTCTCCCCCTCTCAAACTCTCTGCTAAAGCAGCTAACTCCACCACCTCTCCCCCTCTCAAACTGTCTGCTATAAAGCAGCTAACTCCACCACCTCTCCCCCTCTCAAACTGTCTGCTGTAAAGCAGCTAACTCCACCACCTCTCTCCCTCTCAAACTGTCTGCTATAAAGCAGCTAACTCCACCACCTCTCCCCCTCTCAAACTGTCTGCTATAAAGCAGCTAACTCCACCACCTCTCCCCCTCTCAAACTGTCTGCTATAAAGCAGCTAACTCCACCACCTCTCCCCCTCTCAAACTGTCTGCTGTAAAGCAGCTAACTCCACCACCTCTCTCCCTCTCAAACTCTCTGCTAAAGCAGCTAACTCCACCACCTCTCCCCCTCTCAAACTGTCTGCTATAAAGCAGCTAACTCCACCACCTCTCCCCCTTTCAAACTCTCTGCTAAAGCAGCTAACTCCACCACCTCTCCCCCTCTCAGACTGTCTGCTATAAAGCAGCTAACTCCACCACCTCTCCCCCTCTCAAACTGTCTGCTATAAAGCAGCTAACTCCACCACCTCTCCCCCTCTCAAACTGTCTGCTATAAAGCAGCTAACTCCACCACCTCTCCCCCTCTCAAACTGTCTGCTATAAAGCAGCTAACTCCACCACCTCTCCCCCTCTCAAACTGTCTGCTATAAAGCAGCTAACTCCACCACCTCTCCCCCTCTCAAACTGTCTGCTATAAAGCAGCTAACTCCACCACCTCTCCCCCTCTCTAGCCTAAA
>NC_139717.1:1031632-1244132 GCF_964188405.1 Protomyctophum parallelum
ATATACACACTAAACCCAAGCCTTTAGGTTATAAACAGTTTTAAACACATATTTGTAACACTTTTTAAACGTGTCACAGTGTTTAGATTATAAACAGAAGAACATGTTTAATCGCCTGTAACACTTTTTAAACACATAAACGTGTTTAGTTTTTAAAATCAAAGTCAGTCATATTATAGGTGTTTAGAATTCAAACACTAGGTGTTCTCGTGAGGTGTTTGAGTGAACTCGTGTTCTACTGTATTTTATGACCATTAATAAACATTTGGCATTTTATTATTACACACATGGTGTTTAGGTTTTAAACGCGTCACATGATCCAGGGATTTACAGTGACTATACTATACAGTGGCGTGCACAGATAGACACTAGGGGGTGCTAGAGCACCACCTGCCCTCTGGACAGCAACCCATTCTGACCTGAGATCAGATTCATATGAGGTTTCCACTGGACACACACTGGTCTGATGAACCCATTCTGACCTGAGATCAGATTCTAAAAATGTCAGTCGTTCTTCGATTATTCAAAAATAGCAGACCTACAAGCTCGTAGCGCGCCACTCGGTGGCGCGATATGAGCTTGTAGATCTGCTATTTTTCAATAGCTAAAGCATAACATGATGCTGACCCCAAAATGGGTGCCCGTTCAGAATGGGTTAAGGAAAAAAATGGGGAAAAAAGTACAGTGTACAGTATGTGAACCATGGTGTCTGTATGGCGACAAACTTATTAATTTAGCCACCGAAAGAGGCTAGAAGCGGGCAAATGTACTGCCAGACGTAACGCGCTGCATGCCAAGGACTCACTTCTCCAGTGTACTGCGTTTTATTCGTTTATTAAAGGTAGTTAAAACAATGGATTTGGCATCATAACAAAGTGCGTTGTGGGGGGGCACGGTGGCACAGTTGGTAGTGCTGTCGCCTCACAGCTAGAAGGTCCTGGGTTCGATTCCCGCTCGGGGCGCTGTGGGTGCTGGCGGCGTGTTTCCTCCTCCGCGTCATCAGTGCCCATACCCGAAGGCGGGGTTGGCGAAAGGGCCTTTCTGTGTGGAGTTTGCATGTTCTCCCCGTGTCCCCTAGGGTAGGTACCCTCACATGTTCTCCCCGTGTCCCCTAGGGTAGGTACCCTCACATGTTCTCCCCGTGTCCCCTAGGGTAGGTACCCTCACATGTTATCCTTGTGCCCCCTAGGGTAGGTACCCTCACATGTTCTCCCCGTGTCCCCTAGGGTAGGTACCCTCACATGTTCTCCCTGTGTCCCCTAGGGTAGGTACCCTCACAAAAAACATGCAGTAATCCTGGTCTCTAAACTGCCTCCCCCTGGCCAGCCGGGGCGCCTGATGGAGGGGAAAGGAACTGGTTGGAATAACGTGTTCCTTCCACGCGCTACGTCCAACCAGGGAAACTCCCCCCTGTCAGGTGTAAAGGAGCAACTTGGACACTCAGGCATGAAGGAAGCATGAGTTCAAGTCCGTTGGTCTCCCCTTGTCCCCCATATATGGGGACTAGGTTGGTGGAGGGTGTGTAGAGCCCAGGATCACATCACAGGATGATTGACACAGGGGTGAAAAATGGGTTACAAAATCGTAGGACAAAAAATATGCGTTGTGCAGAATCCTATGCAGAATGCAGCATGGCGTTTGCGTTTGTAAAGCGGTCAGCAAAGTTGGACGTCCCCGTTGTTCACCCCCTCTCCTTCCATTCATGAAACCAGTGTTGTTTTTGGCAGCAAATTTTGATTTTAGTTTTTAGTTTTAGTCTCTTGAATGGCTTTCGTTTAGTTTCAGTCACATTTTAGTCACCTGGAATCTTGGTGTTTAGTCTTGTTTTAGTCGACTAAATGTCATAGGATTTCAGTCGACTAAATCTACAGTTGATTTAGTCGACTAAAATGTGTTTTGGTGGGCCTTGATGCCGTCGTAATGGCTGTTTTTACACGTGCTGAAATTAGCAGATCTACAAGCTCACAACGCGTCGCGACTCTGCGACGCGTTGTGAGCTTGTAGATCGGCTATTTTTCAGCATGCAACCAAGTGTAAAATGACTTATAGTGGATCTCTTGTCCACTAGTCCCTTCCTAACATTTTAGTCTAGTTTTTATTTGTTGACGAAATTGTCAGTATATTTATAGTCTCAGTTTTAGTCATCATAGCTTAGTTTTCATTTAGTTTCCATTTAGTTTTAGTCAGTGAAAAAAGGTAGTCGACGAACATTTTTCGTCTTAGTTTTAGTCGACGAAAACAACACTGGATGAACAGCTGGTGAACAGCTGACTTTACTACCTGTCTGACGTACCACACAACACCACCATAGTGACCATAGTAACCATAGCAACCCATACAGCTGTCTAACCTGTCCCCAACAGTGACATTGATCAATTCTTGATTACAATTTACAATTACAATTTAGGCAGACGCTCTTAATCCAGAGCGACTTACATTAAGCAAGAACAAAAAGCATGGGAATACATCACATAAAAACATTCATCATGAAACATGCGTAAGCTAAGAAAGTAACAGTGGAATATCTATATAATGAAACTATACATATATACTATACTATGCTATACATATGTACTATGGCGTGTTATGACTACATACAATGCAATTATAGTGCCGTCTACATAACATGCTATAAGTCTGTATCAAATGCTATCTAAGTCTACAGAAATGCTATCTAAGGGGGTATAGGGTAAGTGCTATGGGCCATGATGGAGTCTGAAAAGGTGGGTTTTCAGACTACGACAGAAGATTGGGAGTGATGCTGCAGTTCTGACTGCAATGGGAATTCATTCCATAGTTTAGATTGGGAGTGAGTCTGTAGTTCTGACTGCAATGGGAAGTTCATTCCATAGTTTAGATTGGGAGTGAGTCTGTAGTTCTGACTGCAATGGGAAGTTCATTCCATAGTTTAGATTGGGAGTGAGTCTGTAGTTCTGACTGCAATGGGAAGTTCATTCCATAGTTTAGATTGGGAGTGAGTCTGTAGTTCTGACTGCAATGGGGAGTTCATTCCATAGTTTAGATTGGGAGTGAGTCTGTAGTTCTGACTGCAATGGGAAGTTTATTCCATAGTTTAGATTGGGAGTGAGTCTGTAGTTCTGACTGCAATGGGAAGTCCATTCCATAGTTTAGATTGGGAGTGAGTCTGTAGTTCTGACTGCAGTGGGAAGTCCATTCCATAGTTTAGATTGGGAGTGAGTCTGCACACACACACACACACACACACACACACACACACACACACACACACACACACACACACACACACACACACACACACAGTCAGAGGGATTGTCTCTGTGTTGAGCTAAAGCCTGATCACATGACTTACAGCTGACCCATCGCACACGTGTGTGTGTGTGTGTGTGTGTGTGTGTGTGTGTGTGTGTGTATATACCTTGCATGGTTGTCAGAGCGTATGAGTCAGCATGTGTTGTTTTTACTCCTCAACGCGTGCGTGCGTGCATGCGTGCGTGCGTGCATGCGTGCGTGCGTGCGTGTGTGCGTGCGTGCGTTAGTCACTCATCTGGATTAAGACCATGCTCGTGATGGTTTGAACTTGTGTTGCTATAGTTGTGAGGACCTCCCTGGACACGCACGCACGCACGCACACACACACACACACACACACACACACACACACACACCGAGTAAACAGAGAGTTCAGTCGCTTCGTAGACAGTGAAACTGTGTTGTATTATTGTCTCCACCAGCCGAAGGCATGGGGAGAGTATGTTTTGCACTCCATCCGTCCGTCCGTGTGTCCGTGTGTCCGTCCGTCCGTGACCAGCTAATCTCAGCCACCGTTAACCCGGTCGATGCCAAATTTTGCACACACACTCCCTGGATGCCAACCATGAACCTCTGCCCCAAACTTTCCAGAACGGCCTGTTATAGCGCCACCAGGAGGCCGCTTTGTGCAAAACAGGTTTTTGCACAGCACACCTACAGATTTTGTCCAAACATCACGCAAATTGGTACACAGTCTCTCTAGAGCCATTCAACCAAACCGTTCTTTCATATTTCTCACACTCCATCCTGATTGGTTAAGATTGGCTTCCAAAGTTCACAGGAGTGCTCAGTTTCAAACAAAATGCTGCAAATCATGAACACATCGCGTGATTTCCGTGAAATTGTGCACCCACATTCCCACTAGGCCGAGGACAAAATGCCACATGAACAATTTCAACTCAGCCTCAAGGTGGCGCTATAACTGGCCGAAAAGTGTTTTTACCTCTAACTGCACGGATCTGTGGATAACCTGGTGGAGACCTGTGCCCAGAAGGGCACTTTTTCTAGTTGATCATGTACAAACAGTGTTTTAACCCTTTCTGACCTGAGATCAGATTCTAAAAATGTCTATTACATCCTGACCCTTTCATTATTAACCCATTCTGACCTGAGATCAGATTCTAAAATTGTCTTCGATTTTTCAAAAATAGCAGACCTACAAGCTCATAGCGCGCCACTCGGTGGCGCGCTATGAGCTTGTAGATCAGCTATTTTTCAATAGCTAAAGCATAGCATGATGCCAACACCAAAATGGGTTCCCGTTCAGAATGGGATAATATTGATCATGTACAAACAGTGTTGTTTTCGTCGACTAAAACTAAGACGGAAATCGTTCGTAGACCACCCTTTTTTTCACTGACAAAAAAACGAAACGGAAACTAAATGAAAACTAAGCTACGATGACTAAAACTAAGACTAAATTAAAAACTAATATAGGCCTACTGACAATTAAACAAATAAAAACCAGACTAAAATGTCAGGAAGCGACTATAGTGGACAAGAGATCCAGGAGAAGTCATTTTTACACTGGAGAATCTTTCCTACCATTTATTACCTTCATGGCTGGTTTTTCCATTTTAGCTATTCTAGATCTGACCTTTTTATGGGCATAAAAGGGACTAATTTGGCGGTGGGGCAGGCATTTCCAACTTGCATCGTTCCAAGTAGGTCATTGAAAAGGAGCCGAGACGTCCTTATAGCACCCTGTGTTTTTACTGAGGAGACGTCAATATAGCACCCTGTGTTTTAACCCATTCTGACCTGAGATCAGATTCATACGAGGTTTCCACTGGACACACACACACTGGTCTGATGAACCCATTCTGACCTGAGATCAGATTCTAAAAAATGTCAGTCGTTCTTCGATTTTTCAAAAATAGCAGACCTACAAGCTCGTAGCGCGCCACTCGGTGGCGCGCTATGAGCTTGTAGATCTGCTACAATAGGTAGATCTGCTACTATAGGTTGCTGCCTTCAGGAAGGAGATATGGTGTACCAGCATACATTAAGGTCAGACTAAAGAGGTCCTTAATTGTCCCCCAGTCGACCTTAATTGAGGCTTAATCAGGAGATGTAGTAGCCACAGGATAATCTAAGCGGTGGATATTGCTCATGTCTTTATGTCTGTAAATATGTCTTGTTCTTTGTGTTATGTACATGTGTTTCTGCATACTTGGCTGCTGTGTCGCAAGACAAATTTCAGTGTGAACTGACAATAAATATAAATATCATATCATATCATATCATATCATTTATCATTCAATGAAATCCTATTGCAATATCGCTAGGCCGAGAGAAGAGATTCCACTTTTCCCACTTTTCATAGAATTTATCCTCTTGTATGAATGTTAGTTTTTCCACAGCATACAGTTTTTTATTGAGGAGACGTCCTTAGCACAAAGAATGTTAATGTGTCTGTGCGTGTGTGCGCGTGTGTGCGTGTGTGCGTGTGTGCGCGTGACTGTGTGTGTGTGTGCGTGTGTATGCGGTGTGTGCGGTGTGTGTGTGCCTGCGTGCGTGCGCTGTGCGGTGTGTGCATGCGTGCGCTGTGCGGTGTGTGTGTGTGTGTGTGTGTGTGTGTGTGTGTGTGTGTGTGTGTGTGTGTGTGTGTGTGTGTGTGTGTGTGTGTGTGCGTGCACAGCCCTCAGGGAGGCTGCGTGGCAGCAGCGTGAGGAGCGTGCACGTCAGCACTACGACAAGACCCTGGAGGAGAGAAGGAGACGAGGGGAGGAGACGAGGAGGAAGGAGGAGAGGAGACGAAACGCCGTGGAGGAGAAGAGGAGGGCCAAGATGGAGGAGGACAAGGTGTGTGTGTGTGCGCGTGTGTGTGTGTGTGCGCGTGTGCGCGTGTGCGTGTGTGTGTGTGTGTGTGCGCGTGTGTGTGTGTGTGTGCGTGTGCGTGTGCGCGTGTGCGTGTGCGCGCGTGTGTGTGTGTGTGTGTGCGCGTGTGTGCACACGTGTGCGTGTGCTACGGCTTTTCACTTGACTAGTTGTTTGACCTGAGATCAGATTCTATAAATGTCTTCTACATCCTGACAGTTTTCTGATAAAGCCTATGTTTCTATGTCAGTCGATTTAAAAAAAAAATAGCAGATCTACAAGCTCGTAGCGCGCCACTCGGTGGCGCGCTATGAGCTTGTAGATCTGCTATTTTTAAATAGCTAAATCATAACCTAATGCTAACACCAAAAGGGGTTCCCGCCCAGAAATGGGTTAACTAGTCCTACCTATTATGTAAAATATATATATATATATATATATATATATATATATATATATATATATATATCCATCCATCGTCATCACTGACGGACGGATGCCTATGATGACGTTGGTGACTCTAACTATAATCTGTTCTAGCTGATCTTGAGGCCTACAAAAAGTGGGGCAAAAAAAACAAAAGATTTTGTTTTCTTTTCTAGTACCAACAAAGGTCGACTAGTGGATTGACTAGTTCAGGTTTCAGGTTCAGGTTTATAGGTCATGTGTATAGATACTAGGTTTATAGGTCATGTGTATAGATACTAGGTTTATAGGTCATGTGTATAGATACTAGGTTTATAGGTCATGTGTATAGATACTAGGTTTATAGGTCATGTGTATATATACTAGGGCTGACCTCCATTAGTCAAATAGTCGACTAATGGATCGGAACGGGTCTCAGTCCACTGACCACCTCTCAGTCGATCATAACCTAACGCTAACGTAACATAACCTAATGCTAACGGGTCTCAGTCCTCTGACCACCTCTCAGTCGATCATAACCTAACCCTAACACCAAAAGGGGTTCCCGTATAATGTATATCTGTATATCTGCTATTTTCAGCATGCAACCAAAGTGTAAAATATGTCATTACAATTTACAATTTACAATTTACAATTTAGGCATTTAGCAGACGCTCTTAATCCAGAGCGACTTACAATAATCAAGAACAAAAGCATGGGAATACATCACAAAAGCATTTATCATAAAACATGCGTAAGCTAAGAAAGTAACAGTGGAATATCTATATTATGAGACTATACATATAAACTATATATATATACTACTATGCTATACATATGTACTATGGCGTGCTATGACTACATACAATGCAATTATATCAGATGCTATCTAAGTCTACAGAAATGGGGGTAGGGTAAGTGCTATGTCATTACAACGACATCAAGGCCTGTCAAGGCCTGGGGCGGCGGTGGCTCAGGGGTAGAGTGCCTGGATGGTAACCGTAAGGTTGCCAGTTCGAACCCGGGCTCCCCCAGAGTTACTGTCGAAGTGTCCTTGAGCAAGACACTGAACCCCTAATTGCTCCCGATGTGCTAGTTGGTGCCTTGCATGGTTTCCGCTGCCATCGGTGTGTGAATGTGTGTGTGAATGGGTGAATGTAATGCACAGTCTATGTAAAGCGCCTTGGATAAAGGCGCTATATAAATGCACCATTTAGCATTTACCATTTTACCTGTCAAAACACATTTTAGTCGACTAAATCAAATGTAGATTTAGTCGACTAAAATTGTATGACATTTAGTCGACTAAAACTAGACTAAACACTAGTTTTCACACTAGTGAAAACTACAGGACATAAACAAACATCTATAGTGTTCACTCTCAGTCTAACATACACAGGACATAAACAAACATCTATAGTGTTCACTCTCAGTCTTACATACACAGGACATAAACAAACATCTATAGTGTTCACTCTCAGTCTGACACACACAGGACATAAACAAACATCTATAGTGTTCACTCTCAGTCTAACATACACAGGACATAAACAAACATCTATAGTGTTCACTCTCAGTCTAACATACACAGGACATAAACAAACATCTATAGTGTTCACTCTCAGTCTAACATACACAGGACATAAACAAACATCTATAGTGTTCACTCTCAGTCTTACATACACAGGACATAAACAAACATCTATAGTGTTCACTCTCAGTCTTACATACACAGGACAGAAACAAACATCTATAGTGTTCACTCTCAGTCTTACATACACAGGACATAAACAAACATCTATAGTGTTCACTCTCAGTCTTACATACACAGGACATAAACAAACATCTATAGTGTTCACTCTCAGTCTTACATACACAGGACATAAACAAACATCTATAGTGTTCACTCTCAGTCTTACATACACAGGACATAAACAAACATCTATAGTGTTCACTCTCAGTCTTACATACACAGGACATAAACAAACATCTATAGTGTTCACTCTCAGTCTTACATACACAGGACATAAACAAACATCTATAGTGTTCACTCTCAGTCTAACATACACAGGGCATAAACAAACATCTATAGTGCAAGAAAAAGACAAAAAAAACAGGAAAAGTGCAAGTGAAGTGACAAAACAGTGCAATATACAGTTGAAGGTCAGCTGTTCAGCCTGGGGGTAGAAACTGTTACTGAGACGGGCGGTGGTGTGAGATTTGATGCTCTGGTAGCGTTTTTTGGAAGGGAGTGGTTTGAACAGGGTATTTGCTGGGATGGCTGGTGTCTTCCATGATGTTGTGGGCTTTTTTTCATACAGCGAGTGGTGTAGATGTTATGGAGACTGGGTAGTTCTGTAGTCGACTAGTCGAATAGTTGCTTAACCCATTCTGGGGCGGGAACCCATTTTGGCGTTCTAAAGCATTATGTTATACTTTTAGCTATTGAAAAATAGCAGATCTACACACGCTCCATAGCGCGACACCGAGTGCCGCGCTACGAGCTTGTATAGGTCTGCTATTTTTAGAAAACTCGTGAAAATGAAAGTTTTTAACTTTCTGGAACAACATATTTTCAGATGGGGGGGGGTGGGGGGGGGGGGGGGGGGGGTAATATAATAAATTCATATTAATATATAGATAATATTTGGGGTCCTTGACGTGAAATATTGAGAACCTGCACTGATTACAGAAACATGAGGTATTTCAGAAAAAAATACATTTTAAAATTGTCTTTATTTTATTCGACGTCAGGCCTAAATGGGTTAAATCCCTAGTGTGTGCGCGCACGTGTGTGTGTGTGTGTGTGTGTGTGTGTGTGTGTGTGTGTGTGTGCGTGCGTGTGTGTGCATGTGTGCGCTATTAGAATGATATATTTATGGTGTGTAAACATTGTGTCCTTCTTCTCATGTGGAATTTGAACTTTGGAATGACAGCCTGACAGGCTGTTCATTTAGTACACGCATGCGCACACACACACACACACACACACACACACACACACACACACACACACACACACACACACACGCACGCACACACTAGTCTAGGCCCTATAGCGGCTTATTGGCTCAAAGCCTGTCAGTAAAGTATTCAATAAATAAATAAATAAAAAGCCTATACACTCTTTTGAGTACACACGTTAAATGTAGAGACATGTAAAGTTTATGTGACATCATATTTTATGTGGCTTTAGTTCTAGACTATAGAGTTACTAGACACTCATATTGAACTCATTGATTCATTCCTTTTTTTTTACATTTTTCATTTAACCCATTTTGGGGCAGGAACCCCTTTTGGTGTTAGCATCATGTTATGCTTTAGCTATTGAAAAATAGCAGATCTACAAGCTCATAGCGCGCCACTGAGTGGCGCACTATGAGCTTGTAGGTCTGTATGTAGGTCTGTATGTAGTAGTATGTAGAAGACATTTTATAGATTCTGATCTCAGGTCAGAATGGAAAACTGTCAGGATGTAGAAGACATTTTATAGAATCTGATCTCAGGTCAGAATGAAAACTGTCAGGATGTAGAAGACATTTTATAGAATCTGATCTCAGGTCAGAATGGGTTAATTAAAATATTTTTTGCTGGTGAAAACCGATTCAATAATCTGTAATATTTTTGCAACCATTCCGTTACCGATGTGGCATGTTTACGCTATACCGATTCATCCTACTAAAATAAACTAAAATTAAAAACTAAAAAATGTGCCATCCGGTGCAGCAAAATGCAACGTCTAAACATTGAAGAGTGTTGCCAGGTTGGTTTAGCTGTGCATGCGATGTTTCAACCCTTCTACGTCCTGACAGTTCTCATGTTTCTCTATCAGTGGTTCTCACAGGGTTAAACCTCATGTTTCTCTATCAGTGGTTCTCACAGGGTTAAACCTCATGTTTCTATATCAGTGGTTCTCACAGGGTTAAACCTCATGTTTCTATATCAGTGGTTCTCACAGGGTTAAACCTCATGTTTCTATATCAGTGGTTCTCACAGGGTTAAACCTCATGTTTCTATATCAGTGGTTCTCACAGGGTTAAACCTCATGTTTCTATATCAGTGGTTCTCACAGGGTTAAACCTCATGTTTCTATATCAGTGGTTCTCACAGGGTTAAACCTCATGTTTCTATATCAGTGGTTCTCACAGGGTTAAACCTCATGTTTCTATATCAGTGGTTCTCACAGGGTTAAACCTCATGTTTCTATATCAGTGGTTCTCACAGGGTTAAACCTCATGTTTCTATATCAGTGGTTCTCACAGGGTTAAACCTCATGTTTCTATGTCAGTGGTTCTCACAGGGTTAAACCTCATGTTTCTATATCAGTGGTTCTCACAGGGTTAAACCTCATGTTTCTATATCAGTGGTTCTCACAGGGTTAAACCTCATGTTTCTATATCAGTGGTTCTCACAGGGTTAAACCTCATGTTTCTATATCAGTGGTTCTCACAGGGTTAAACCTCATGTTTCTATATCAGTGGTTCTCACAGGGTTAAAACCTCATGTTTCTATATCAGTGGTTCTCACAGGGTTAAACCTCATGTTTCTATATCAGTGGTTCTCACAGGGTTAAACCTCATGTTTCTATATCAGTGGTTCTCACAGGGTTAAACCTCATGTTTCTATATCAGTGGTTCTCACAGGGTTAAACCTCATGTTTCTATATCAGTGGTTCTCACAGGGTTAAACCTCATGTTTCTATATCAGTGGTTCTCACAGGGTTAAACCTCATGTTTCTATATCAGTGGTTCTCACAGGGTTAAACCTCATGTTTCTATATCAGTGGTTCTCACAGGGTTAAACCTCATGTTTCTATGTCAGTGGTTCTCACAGGGTTAAACCTCATGTTTCTATATCAGTGGTTCTCACAGGGTTAAACCTCATGTTTCTATGTCAGTGGTTCTCACAGGGTTAAACCTCATGTTTCTATATCAGTGGTTCTCACAGGGTTAAACCTCATGTTTCTATGTCAGTGGTTCTCACAGGGTTAAACCTCATGTTTCTATATCAGTGGTTCTCACAGGGTTAAACCTCATGTTTCTATATCAGTGGTTCTCACAGGGTTAAACCTCATGTTTCTATATCAGTGGTTCTCACAGGGTTAAACCTCATGTTTCTATATCAGTGGTTCTCACAGGGTTAAACCTCATGTTTCTATATCAGTGGTTCTCACAGGGTTAAACCTCATGTTTCTATATCAGTGGTTCTCACAGGGTTAAAACCTCATGTTTCTATATCAGTGGTTCTCACAGGGTTAAACCTCATGTTTCTATATCAGTGGTTCTCACAGGGTTAAACCTCATGTTTCTATATCAGTGGTTCTCACAGGGTTAAACCTCATGTTTCTATATCAGTGGTTCTCACAGGGTTAAACCTCATGTTTCTATAGCAGTGGTTCTCACAAGGTTAAACCTCATGTTTCTATATCAGTGGTTCTCACAGGGTTAAACCTCATGTTTCTATATCAGTAGTTCTCACAGGGTTAAACCTCATGTTTCTATATCAGTGGTTCTCACAGGGTTAAACCTCATGTTTCTATATCAGTGGTTCTCACAGGGTTAAACCTCATGTTTCTCTATCAGTGGTTCTCACAAGGTTAAACCTCATGTTTCTATATCAGTGGTTCTCACAGGGTTAAACCTCATGTTTCTATATCAGTGGTTCTCACAGGGTTAAACCTCATGTTTCTATATCAGTGGTTCTCACAGGGTTAAAACCTCATGTTTCTATATCAGTGGTTCTCACAGGGTTAAACCTCATGTTTCTATATCAGTGGTTCTCACAGGGTTAAACCTCATGTTTCTATATCAGTGGTTCTCACAGGGTTAAACCTCATGTTTCTATATCAGTGGTTCTCACAGGGTTAAACCTCATGTTTCTATAGCAGTGGTTCTCACAGGGTTAAACCTCATGTTTCTATATCAGTGGTTCTCACAGGGTTAAAACCTCATGTTTCTATATCAGTGGTTCTCACAGGGTTAAACCTCATGTTTCTATATCAGTGGTTCTCACAGGGTTAAACCTCATGTTTCTATATCAGTGGTTCTCACAGGGTTAAACCTCATGTTTCTATATCAGTGGTTCTCACAGGGTTAAAACCTCATGTTTCTATATCAGTGGTTCTCACAGGGTTAAACCTCATGTTTCTATATCAGTGGTTCTCACAGGGTTAAACCTCATGTTTCTATATCAGTGGTTCTCACAGGGTTAAACCTCATGTTTCTATATCAGTGGTTCTCACAGGGTTAAACCTCATGTTTCTCTATCAGTGGTTCTCACAGGGTTAAACCCTCATGTTTCTATATCAGTGGTTCTCACAGGGTTAAACCTCATGTTTCTATATCAGTGGTTCTCACAGGGTTAAACCTCATGTTTCTATATCAGTGGTTCTCACAGGGTTAAACCTCATGTTTCTATATCAGTGGTTCAATATTTCATGTCAAGGACCTCAAAAATGATCTTTATTCGACCGCCATCTGAAAATATGTCGTTCACATCATACAACAATGATGATTTTGCTACACCTGAACTATGGAGGACATACATACATTGTTAAAGTGTGTGTGTGTGTGTGTGTGTGTGTGTGTGTGTGTGTGTGTGTGTGTGTGTGTGTGTGTGTGTGTGTGTGTGTGTGTGTGTGTGTGTGTGTGTGTGTGTGTGTGTGTGTGTGTGTGTGTGTGTGTGTGTGTGTGTGCGTGCGTGCGTGCGTGCGGTGCAGGTGCGCCATGAGGCGGTGATCAGGAGAACGATGGAGAAGAGTCAACGAGGACGAAACAAAACCAACCGCTGGTCCTGGGGGGGGGCGGTACCACACACACACTCTGGTACGCACACACACACACACACACTGGTTGTCAGGTATCAATACACTTTTAGACCGACATGTTTGTTCCAGCGTGGATGATTACATTTATTTATTGATCACCTCTTTGTTTAAACATGACGTCATGGACCACTATGCTCCATAACAGGTTAACCAAAGCTTATCGATACCGGGTACTGGATAAGCCCAAAGCTTATTGATACCGGGTACTGGATAAGCCCAAAGCTTATCGATACCGGGTACTGGATAAGCCCAAAGCTTATCGATACCGGGTACTGGATAAGCCCAAAGCTTATCGATACCGGGTACTGGATAAGGCCAAAGCTTATCGATACCGGGTACTGGATAAGCCCAAAGCTTATCGATACCGGGTACTGGATAAGCCCAAAGCTTATCGATACCGCGTACTGGATAAGCCCAAAGCTTATTGATACCGGGTACTGGATAAGCCCAAAGCTTATTGATACCGGGTACTGGATAAGCCCAAAGCTTATCGATACCGGGTACTGGATAAGCCCAAAGCTTATCGATACCGGGTACTGGATAAGCCCAAAGCTTATTGTGATTTTACATTATATTTATATATATATATATATATTATATTATATTTATTTAACACCATCAAACATCGGTGTTATGGAAAGAAACTTGATTTTTGCACATTTTCACAACTGTAAAACATTTAAAAAGTGAAAAATGAAGTTTTTATGAGCCAATGAAAATTGCTGGTTTGTGAAAATTCTTCTTTTGTCCCCCAATACATACATGCAGCGTCATATGCTTTACTGTACAGTATGGTAGAGGGTCATGCCAAATAGAAGCAGTCATACTCCAATAGGCCAAAGGGGGGCGCTATGGGCAATGTTTTGAAAATAAAACAGGCATAACTCATGCCTCGTTTGTCCAAACGTCATGGCACTTCACATGTCTCCACATGTTCCTTGACTCATGGGGAACACATCTGTCACTTTGACCAGTAAGCTCCGCCCTCAGATCTTCCACCTGATTTCCTGCCTGTTTTTTTTTAGCAATTCGCATGAAAAGTGAATTGTCTCCGTGCAGCTCAGTCAGTAGAGCTCCTGCCCTTCGGACCACAAGGTCGTGTGTTCAAATCCGGGTACCGACAACTCAGCTCGTCAGTCTTATCTGTGCATATTGTTCTTATTGCGTATTGTCTTCTTTCTTGGTCCCGCCTTATCGTTGCTTGCAGGTATATTTCTTTCTTTCTTTCTTTCTTTCTTTCTTTCTTTCTTTCCTGTTCTCTCTCAACCACCAAACTCACATTATCTCCATCCTTCTGTCTTCCACTCCGCTCCGCTCCGGTCCCCTCCCCTCCTCGCTCCGGTCCCCACTCCGCTCCGGTCCAGGTTTTGCGGCGTCAGATTTCCTCTATCCGCTCGACCTCGCGGGTCTGGAGCCGCACCGCCGCCACGGAACGTCCTCTCAATGTGAATATGATATACGCTAGTTAGCCTGTTAGCTGTAGAGCGCTAGCCTTAGCAGTTAGCCTGCTAGCATTAGAGCCCTCCTCTCAATGTGAATATGATATACGCTATAGCCTGTTAGCTGTAGAGCGCTAGCCTTAGCATTTAGCCTGCTAGCATTAGAGCCCTCCTCTCAATGTGAATATGTAAATCCATCCATCCATTAGAAAAACTAACCCATTTGAGTGATTTGAATATCTTCAGATCAAAGTTTTGAAAGTGTGATTTGAATTCAGATCACTCTGAAAGTGTGATTTGAATTTAGATCACACTGAAAGTGTGATTTGTTGAGTGATTTGAATTCAGATCACTCTGAACGTGTGATTTGAATTCAGATCACACTGAAAGTGTGATTTGAATTCAGATCACACTGAAAGTGTGATTTGAATTCAGATCACACTGAAAGTGTGATTTGAATTCAGATCACTCAAGGGGGACAAGGGGGACAAGGGGAGACCAACCTAGTCCCCATATATGGGGGACAAGGGGAGACCAACCTAGTCCCCATATATGGGGGACAAGGGGAGACCAACCTAGTCCCCATATATGGGGGACAAGGGGAGACCAACCTAGTCCCCATATATGGGGGACAAGGGGAGACCAACCTAGTCCCCATATATGGAGGACAAGGGGAGACCAACCTAGTCCCCATATATGGGGGACAAGGGGAGACCAACCTAGTCCCCATATATGGGGGACAAGGGGAGAGCAACGGACTTCAACTCATGCTTCCTTCATGCCTGAGTGTCCAAGTTGCTCCTTTACACCTGACAGGGGGGGAGTTTCCCTGGTTGGACGTAGCGCGTGGAAGGAACACGTTATTCCAACCAGTTCCTTTCCCCTCCATCAGGCGCCCCGGCTGGCCAGGAGGAGGCAGTATAGAGACCAGTTCCTTTCCCCTCCATCAGGCGCCCCGGCTGGCCAGGGGGAGGCAGTATAGAGACCAGTTCCTTTCCCCTCCATCAGGTGCCCCGGCTGGCCAGGGGGAGGCAGTATAGAGACCAGTTCCTTTCCCCTCCATCAGGCGCCCCGGCTGGCCAGGGGGAGGCAAGATCCTATTATTACAGAAAGCACTGTCCATTACTGAACCTGTCCTCTGGGGGGCGCTATAACACTGTCCATTACTGAACCTGTCCTCTGGGGGGCGCTATAACACTGTCCATTACTGAACCTGTCCTCTGGGGGGCGCTGTTATAATATAACAGACTGTTTATCACTGTGTAGATGCAGACAGGAACAGGAAGTGTGTGTCCACGGTGAACCTGACCAATCACAGCGCCGACCGCGATGAGGTCATCACCAAGCGCCTGTCCCGATCCTCCGCCACGCTGCTGCACTCTCCGGACCGCGGTATGACCTTTGACCTCTATTTGACCTCTATCTGACCTCTGTGACCTCTATTTGACCTCTATCTGACCTCTGTGACCTCTATTTGACCTCTATCTGACCTCTGTGACCTCTATTTGACCTCTATCTGACCTCTGTGACCTCTATCTGACCTGTGACCTCTATTTGACCTCTATCTGACCTCTGTGACCTCTATCTGACCTCTGTGACCTCTATTTGACCTCTATCTGACCTGTGTGACCTCTATTTGACCTATCTGACCTCTGTGTGTATTGTTATTGTTCCTATTGGTCACGGCCGTGTTGCTATTTTTGATCCTGTGTTCCCATTGGCCACAGCCTTGCGGTTGAGGCCCGCCTCCTCCTCTCCTGCCATTAGCCATGCTCAGTCCAAGCCCCGCCTCCACCCCCCGGGGAGGCCCGCCCCCCGCCACGCGGGATTGGCTGGGAGACGTGATGACGGACAGTCGGGTTCAGTAGGCTGTACGTATGCCGAGTCACCGCCGGCGCAGTGGGGTCCGGTGAGGGAGTTATAGGGGGTCAGGGGACAGTTCCAGGGGGGTCCGGGGACCCCCAGGGGTCCTTGAGGGAGTGCCAGGGGGTCCCCCCAGCTAAATGATATAGTTTGGAACCAAATGGACCCTTTATGGGTCTGTAACTCTACGGGTCCATTTGGTTCCATGTGTACACTCTCAGAGTTAAATTAACATTGATCATACGATATAAATTGGGGGTGCTGGGGATAGAAATGCCATTAAATGGGGGTCCGTATAGACTAATGCATGTCAAACTGGGGGTCCGTAGACTAATGCATGTCAAACTGGGGGTCCGTAGACTAATGCATGTCAAACTGGGGGTCCGTAGACTAATGCAGGTCAAACTGGGGGTCTGTAGACTAATGCATGTCAAACTGGGGGTCCGTAGACTAATGCAGGTCAAACTGGGGGTCCGTAGACTAATGCAGGTCAAACTGGGGGTCCGTAGACTAATGCATGTCAAACTGGGGGTCTGTAGACTAATGCAGGTCAAACTGGGGGTCCGTAGACTAATGCATGTCAAACTGGGGGTCCGTATAGACTAATGCATGTCAAACTGGGGGTCCGTAGACTAATGCATGTCAAACTGGGGGTCTGTAGACTAATGCATGTCAAACTGGGGGTCTGTAGACTAATGCATGTCAAACTGGGGGTCCGTAGACTAATGCATGTCAAACTGGGGGTCTGTAGACTAATGCATGTCAAACTGGGGGTCCGTAGACTAATGCATGTCAAACTGGGGGTCTGTAGACTAATGCATGTCAAACTGGGGGTCCGTAGACTAATGCATGTCAAACTGGGGGTCCGTATAGACTAATGCATGTCAAACTGGGGGTCCGTAGACTAATGCATGTCAAACTGGGGGTCTGTAGACTAATGCATGTCAAACTGGGGGTCCGTATAGACTAATGCAGGTCAAACTGGGGGTCCGTATAGACTAATGCAGGTCAAACTGGGGGTCTGTAGACTAATGCAGGTCAAACTGGGGGTCCGTATAGACTAATGCAGGTCAAACTGGGGGTCCGTAGACTAATGCAGGTCAAACTGGGGGTCTGTAGACTAATGCATGTCAAACTGGGGGTCCGTAGACTAATGCAGGTCAAACTGGGGGTCCGTATAGACTAATGCAGGTCAAACTGGGGGTCCGTATAGACTAATGCAGGTCAAACTGGGGGTCCGTAGACTAATGCAGGTCAAACTGGGGGTCTGTAGACTAATGCATGTCAAACTGGGGGTCCGTAGACTAATGCAGGTCAAACTGGGGGTCCGTAGACTAATGCAGGTCAAACTGGGGGTCTGTAGACTAATGCAGGTCAAACTGGGGGTCCGTATAGACTAATGCAGGTCAAACTGGGGGTCCATAGACTAATGCAGGTCAAACTGGGGGTCCGTAGACTAATGCATGTCAAACTGGGGGTCCGTATAGACTAATGCAGGTCAAACTGGGGGTCCGTAGACTAATGCAGGTCAAACTGGGGGTCCGTAGACTAATGCATGTCAAACTGGGGGTCCGTATAGACTAATGCATGTCAAACTGGGGGTCCGTAGACTAATGCAGGTCAAACTGGGGGTCCGTAGACTAATGCAGGTCAAACTGGGGGTCTGTAGACTAATGCAGGTCAAACTGGGGGTCCGTATAGACTAATGCAGGTCAAACTGGGGGTCCGTATAGACTAATGCAGGTCAAACTGGGGGTCTGTAGACTAATGCATGTCAAACTGGGGGTCCGTAGACTAATGCATGTCAAACTGGGGGTCCGTAGACTAATGCATGTCACACTGGGGGTCCGTAGACTAATGCAGGTCAAACTGGGGGTCTGTAGACTAATGCAGGTCAAACTGGGGGTCCGTATAGACTAATGCAGGTCAAACTGGGGGTCCGTAGACTAATGCATGTCAAACTGGGGGTCCGTAGACTAATGCAGGTCAAACTGGGGGTCTGTAGACTAATGCAGGTCAAACTGGGGGTCTGTAGACTAATGCAGGTCAAACTGGGGGTCTGTAGACTAATGCATGTCAAACTGGGGGTCCGTAGACTAATGCATGTCAAACTGGGGGTCCGTAGACTAATGCAGGTCAAACTGGGGGTCTGTAGACTAATGCAGGTCAAACTGGGGGTCCGTAGACTAATGCAGGTCAAACTGGGGGTCCGTAGACTAATGCAGGTCAAACTGGGGGTCTGTAGACTAATGCAGGTCAAACTGGGGGTCTGTAGACTAATGCAGGTCAAACTGGGGGTCTGTAGACTAATGCAGGTCAAACTGGGGGTCTGTAGACTAATGCAGGTCAAACTGGGGGGTCTGTAGACTAATGCAGGTCAAACTGGGGGTCCGTAGACTAATGCAGGTCAAACTGGGGGTCTGTAGACTAATGCATGTCAAACTGGGGGTCTGTAGACTAATGCATGTCAAACTGGGGGTCCGTAGACTAATGCAGGTCAAACTGGGGGTCTGTAGACTAATGCATGTCAAACTGGGGGTCTGTAGACTAATGCAGGTCAAACTGGGGGTCTGTAGACTAATGCAGGTCAAACTGGGGGTCTGTAGACTAATGCATGTCAAACTGGGGGTCTGTAGACTAATGCAGGTCAAACTGGGGGTCTGTAGACTAATGCAGGTCAAACTGGGGGTCCGTAGACTAATGCAGGTCAAACTGGGGGTCTGTAGACTAATGCATGTCAACCTGGGGGTCCGTATAGACTAATGCAGGTCAAACTGGGGGTCCGTAGACTAATGCAGGTCAAACTGGGGGTCTGTAGACTAATGCAGGTCAAACTGGGGGTCTGTAGACTAATGCAGGTCAAACTGGGGGTCTGTAGACTAATGCAGGTCAAACTGGGGGTCTGTAGACTAATGCAGGTCAAACTGGGGGTCTGTAGACTAATGCAGGTCAAACTGGGGGTCCGTATAGACTAATGCAGGTCAAACTGGGGGTCCGTATAGACTAATGCAGGTCAAACTGGGGGTCCGTAGACTAATGCAGGTCAAACTGGGGGTCCGTAGACTAATGCAGGTCAAACTGGGGGTCCGTAGACTAATGCAGGTCAAACTGGGGGTCTGTAGACTAATGCATGTCAAACTGGGGGTCTGTAGACTAATGCAGGTCAAACTGGGGGTCCGTATAGACTAATGCAGGTCAAACTGGGGGTCTGTAGACTAATGCAGGTCAAACTGGGGGTCCGTATAGACTAATGCAGGTCAAACTGGGGGTCCATAGACTAATGCATGTCAAACTGGGGGTCCGTAGACTAATGCAGGTCAAACTGGGGGTCTGTAGACTAATGCAGGTCAAACTGGGGGTCCATAGACTAATGCATGTCAAACTGGGGGTCTGTAGACTAATGCAGGTCAAACTGGGGGTCTGTAGACTAATGCAGGTCAAACTGGGGGTCCGTAGACTAATGCAGGTCAAACTGGGGGTCTGTAGACTAATGCATGTCAAACTGGGGGTCTGTAGACTAATGCATGTCAAACTGGGGGTCCGTATAGACTAATGCATGTCAAACTGGGGGTCCGTAGACTAATGCAGGTCAAACTGGGGGTCCATAGACTAATGCATGTCAAACTGGGGGTCTGTAGACTAATGCATGTCAAACTGGGGGTCTGTAGACTAATGCATGTCAAACTGGGGGTCTGTAGACTAATGCATGTCAAACTGGGGGTCCTTGAAATTAAACGGGTTGAGAATCACTGCTAAAGCCACAAAAATAAATGAACTTCTCTTATGGGGAGTCCCTGGCATGTCTCTTCAAATGGGGGGTCCGCGTTGCTCATTTGGGGGTCCTTTGGGGGAACCGCTGTGATTAGGAGCGTGTTTGTTGCTGATTACGGGTTGGTAACGACCGAAGCGGTTCTAGTCGCCGGCGCGCGCTAACAGCGCACCGCGACGCGCGCTAACAGCGCACCACGACGCGCGCTATAACAGCGCACCGCGACGCACGCTATAACAGCGCACCGCGACGCGCGCTAACAGCGCACCGCGACGCACGCTATAACAGCGCACCGCCATGCACGCTATAACAGCGCACCGCCACGCACGCTATAACAGCGCACCGCGACGCGCGCTAACAGCGCACCGCGACGCACGCTATAACAGCGCACCGCCACGCACGCTATAACAGCGCACCGCCACGCACGCTATAACAGCGCACCGCGACGCGTGCTATAACAGCGCACCACGACGCGTGCTATAACAGCGCACCGCGACGCGCGCTATAACAGCGCACCACGACGCGCGCTATAACAGCGCACCGCAACGCGCGCTAACAGCGCACCGCGACGCGCGCTAACAGCGCACCGCGACGCACGCTATAACAGCGCACCGCGACACGCGCTAACAGCGCACCGCGACGCGCGCTAACAGCGCACCGCGACGCACGCTATAACAGCGCACCGCGACGCGCGCTAACAGCGCACCGCGACGCGCGCTAACAGCGCACCACGACGCGCGCTATAACAGCGCACTGCGACGCGCGCTATAACAGCATGGTCTGGAACGCGTTCAGGCAACACTCTCTCACTCTCACTACGGCAGACATTTCCTTTTTTTTACTTTTTGGGGACGGATCTGACCAATCGTTGACTGGAAGAGGTTACCGTCGACGTCACATGCATGCTTATCGACCCTGCATGCTTATCAACCCTCCATGCACGTACGCACACACACACACACGCACGCCTCTCACGTCGTCTGTCACGAGACGTCTTAGAGGTCATGTGTCACGTGCACACACACACACACACACGTGTGCACGCGTGTGGGCATTCATGCGTGTGTGTGTGGGCATGCCCTATAGCGCACATAGAAGACGGATCAAGGTTCCCACGGCGCCTCTCTCTCTCTCTCTCTCTCTCTCTCTCTCTCTCTCTCTAAGCCTCATGTACAGGATAATCTTTTTGTTTTTGTGTAAATTGTTTTTCATCCTTTGTGGGAAATCATAATCGTCCACAGTTCGAACCCCTCACTTCTAGTTTGGAAACCATTCATATTATTCATATTTACACAAACAAACACCATGCAACCTTTTTTAAATGCAGTGTCATGTTTTTGAGGCGCGCTAGCCCCTCCTATAGACAGCTTTACAGTCTGTCTTTAGTCCAATGCTTTGTTCAGTAAACACCACGTTGATATTTACGTCACAATGTGCCTCATTATGTCATGTTGTCTCTTTATTGTTAACGACGTTTAATGTTTGTTTTACATCACCATTACATCACCATCACATCACCATTACATCACCATCACATCACCATTACATCACCATTACATCACCATTACATCACCATTACATCACCAATACATCACCATTACATCACCATCACATCACCATTACATCACCATCACATCACCATTACATCACCATTACATCACCATCACATCACCTATAATCAACATGAGTTAGACTTTAATATGTTAGGTACCCTCACAAAAACATGCAGTAATCCTGGTCTCTATACTGCCTCCCCCTGGCCAGCCGGGGCGCCTGATGGAGGGGAAAGGAACTGGTCTCTATACTGCCTCCCCCTGGCCAGCCGGGGCGCCTGATGGAGGGGAAAGGAACTGGTCTCTATACTGCCTCCCCCTGGCCTGCCGGGGCGCCTGATGGAGGGGAAAGGAACTGGTCTCTATACTGCCTCCCCCTGGCCTGCCGGGGCGCCTGATGGAGGGGAAAGGAACTGGTTGGAATGACGTGTTCCTTCCACGCGCTACGTCCAACCAAGGAAACTCCCCCCTGTCAGGTGGAAAGGAGCAACTTGGACACTCAGGCATGAAGGAAGCATGAGTTCAAGTCCGTTGCTCTCCCCTTGTCCCCCATATATGGGGACTAGGTTGGTCTCCCCTTGTCCCCCATATATGGGGACTAGGTTGCTCTCCCCTTGTCCCCCATATATGGGGACTAGGTTGGTCTCCCCTTGTCCCCCATACATGGGGACTAGGTTGGTCTCCCCTTGTCCCCCATATATGGGGACTAGGTTGGTCTCCCCTTGTCCCCCATATATGGGGACTAGGTTGCTCTCCCCATGTCCCCCATATATGGGGACTATAGGTTGGTCTCCCCTTGTCCCCCATATATGGGGACTAGGTTGCTCTCCCCTTGTCCCCCATATATGGGGACTAGGTTGGTGGAGGGTATGTAGAGCCCAGGATCACATTAGATGATTGACACAGGGGTGAAAAATGGGTTACAAAAATATATATTTAAGAAAAATGAATATGTTAGAGCGCCCCTCACTTCACACGGGTGTGATTTTAATTGTCTAGCTTGTGCGTGCGTGCGTGCGTGCGTGCGTGCGTGCGTGCGTGCGTGCGTGTGTGTGTGTGTGTGTGTGTGTGTGTGTGTGTGCGTGCGTGCGTGTGTGTGTAGGTCTGCGCGGCCTGCCCCTCACCCCCTGGGAGAACAACATGGTGAACAGGTTACAGCAGCCCACACACTCCTACCTGGCCCGGAGCCGCTCTGCTGTCAGCCTGACTGGAGACACACACACAGGTACCACACACACACACACACACACACACACACACAGGTACCACACACACACACACACACACACACACACACACACAGGTACCACACACACACACACACACACACAGGTACCACACACACACACACACACACACACACACACACACACACACAGAAAAGTCTGGGTCCGAGTTAGCCATGGTTCATGGCGCTAACTTCAGCCTGTTTTACGCGATCGCTACATTTACAATCAAAACGTATATATAGGCCCAGGCCGTAGCGTAACGGTCTGGGCACCGGACTGGTAATCCAGTCGCAGTATGCCGCGGGTTCGACTCCCGGACCCGACACGGCCTTTACTGCATGTCATCCCCCCATCTCTCTCCCGTTTCCTGTCAGCCTACTGTCTGTCCCTTCAAAAATCAATAAAAGGCGTAAGCCGCAAAAAAATATCTTAAAAAAAAAAAAAACGTATATATAAACATTCCGATTTCAAATATAAAGTCCTCACAATTTGTCCCGCGGGTGTTAGTTAGTAGCAGCACCAGCGATTAGCATTGCTGCATCCCGCGTTCTTTAATAAAAAGCATTTTTATCCGAGCTGTTATTTTGCCATTGGCTTTCAACTACGCGCCCCTATCGGTCGGGAGGAGGGTGGCACTCGGTGTGTTCGATATAGGTACGCTGACCGCCCTGCCAATACAGACTAATAGGCGAGTATGCGCTCCCGGTGTGCAACTGTGGATTTCCCAAACGAACCCCGTTTGAGAAAAGTAGCCGGGGCGCTCGGACAAAAATGTTTTTTTATTTAAAGAACGCGGGACGCAGCGATTCTAATCGCTGGTGCAGCAACTAGCTAACACCCGTGGGACACTTTGTGAGTACTTTATATTTGAAATCTGTAAATGTAGCGAGCGCGTAAAACAGGGTGCAGTTGCGTCATAACTGTCATGATAATCATCATGTTTCAGTCATGTTTCAGTCATGTTTCAGTCATGTTTCAGTCATGTTTCAGTCATGTTTCAGTCATGTTTCAGTCATGTTTCAGTCATGTTTCAGTCATGTTTCAGTCATGTTTCAGTCATGTTTCAGTCATGTTTCAGTCATGTTTCAGTCATGTTTCAGTCATGTTTCAGTCATGTTTCAGGCATGTTTCAGGCATGTTTCAGGGCTAGGTCCGAGTCCACTTCAATTCGGTATACAGTAGTGTAAACGTTGATCACTCTCTGCTGATTTCTGATCGCCTGCACAAATTGACACACACACACACACGCACACACACACACATTCCTCTCTCTCTCTCTCTCTCTCTCTCTCTCTCTCTCTCTCTCTCTCTCTGTCGCTGTAATTAATTAGTCTCATGTCGCGCAGATGCGTCTAGATTCTAGACGATGGACGGATGAATTAATGAGTGAATCTCTCTAATCAGTAGCTCGCTCTCTCTCTCTCTCTCTCTCTCTCCTCTCGGCATTTCATTATGATTCCTTACTTCCTTCCCTATCGTTCCGTATTTCCTTCATCCTGGTTCCTTATTTCCTCTGTCGTCATCGACCGTCCTCCAACAACGCTTCCCATGGCCCCTCCCCTCCCCTCGCCGACCCCTCCCCTCCCCATGGCCCCTCCCCTCCCCTCGCCGACCCCTCCCCTCCCCATGGCCCCTCCCCTCCCCTCGCCGACCCCTCCCCTCCCCCCTGGCCCCTCCCCTCCCCGTGGCCCCTCCCCTCCCCCTGGCCCCTCCCCTCCCTGTGGCCCCTCCCCTCCCCCTGGCCCCTCCCCTCCCCCTGGCCCCTCCCCTCCCCGTGGCCCCTCCCCTCCCCGTGGCCCCTCCCCTCCCCCGTGGCCCCTCCCCTCCCTGTGGCCCCTCCCCTGGCCCCTCCCCTCCCCCCTCCCCTCCCCTCCCCTGGCCCCTCCCCTCCCCTCCCCCCTCCCCTCCCCTCCCCTGGCCCCTCCCCTGTGGTCACGGTAGCGCTGCCTGTGTGTCCCCGCTCAGTGTCCTGTCAGCCAATGGGCTCCGTGTCCTTCAAGACGCTCCCGTCCCAGCCCCGCCCCCTCCCCCACTGCCGCAGCCACGACAGGAACCTGATTGGCCGCCGCCCTGAGGCCGACGCCCACCCCATGACACGCAGGAAGACCGCCAGCGGAGCCACGCCCCCGGTACGGGACGCCCAACCGTTATGTTATACTTTAGATCTACAAGCTCATAGCGCGGCACTCGGTGTCGCGCTGTGAGCTTGTAGATCTGCTGAAAATGTGGCCCACATCTTTGAATATATATATATATATATATATTTTCATATATATTTTTTTGTGGCTTACGCCTTTATTGATTTTTTAAGGGATAGAAAGTAGGCTGACAGGAAACGGGAGAGAGATGGGGGGATGACATGCGGTAAAGGCCGTGTCGGGTCCGGGAGTCGAACCCGCGGCATACTGCGACTGGATCACCAGTCCGGTGCCCAGACCGTTACGCTACGGCCTGGGCCAGAATATATATTCTTAAAGAGCGAACGTTGTTAACTTAAAGGACCACTTCACCACTTTTCAACCTGTCTTCATATAGTAGGTCCTCACTAATAATCATGAGAAAATGGCTAAAAAAAAAATCTACTCGGTCTGTGTCTCATAGGAGGGCTGTGGGCGGTTCAGAAACCAGTCTGTGTCTCATAGGAGGGCTGTGGGCGGTTCAGAAACCAGTCTGTGTCTCATAGGAGGGCTGTGGGCGGTTCAGAAACCAGTCTGTGTCTCATAGGAGGGCTGTGGGCGGTTCAGAAACCAGTCTGTGTCTCATAGGAGGGCTGTGGGCGGTTCAGAAACCAGTCTGTGTCTCATAGGAGGGCTGTGGGCAGTTCAGAAACCAGTCTGTCTCATAGGAGGGCTGTGGGCAGTTCAGAAACCAGTCTGTGTCTCATAGGAGGGCTGTGGGCGGTTCAGAAACCAGTCTGTGTCATAGGAGGGCTGTGGGCGGTTCAAAAACCGTCTTCCAGTGACATCATCGATGGGGAATACAAGCTAATAGAAACCGCAGGCTTTCTAGTCCTGAAAAGTTGCAATGCGAAAATGGAAGCCATCGTTCTCACGATAATGTAAATCTAAACATTTTTGTAAAAAAAAGCTTGTTTAAAAAATAATCTGCCTAATGATGATGTCACTGGAAGACGGTTTCTGAACTGCCCACAGCCCTCCTATGAGACACAGACTGAGTAGGAAAACATCGTGCCATTTTATCATGATTATTAGTGAGGACCTATTATATGAAGATAGGTTGAAAAGTGGTGAAGTGGTCCTTTAAATCTTTGCTTCCTGTCTGTCTGTCTGTCTGTCTGTCTGTCTGTCTGTCTGTCTGTCTGTCTGTCTGTCTGTCTGTCTGTCTGTCTGTCTGTCTGTCTGTCTGTCTGTCTGTCATCCTGTCTGTCATCCTGTCTGTCTCTCATCCTGTCTGTCCCTCCATGCAGCAGAGAGACAGTTCTCACGTGAGGAAGTCGTGGAGCAACCTGTCTGTGTCTCCCTGCCTGTCTCTCCCTCCGTCTCCCTGCCTGTCTCTCCTGCCCAACAAGACACCAGGCAAGAGGAAGAGCAAGGCAACGACGCCCTCTCCTGGCAGGTAGGAGAAGTGCGTCTGTCATGGTCTCATTAATGGTTAGACGAAAAGTATTGATAAGTGTTAAATAAATAAATAACTTTATTTGTATAGCACCTTTCATGACATGAAATGCAGCTCAAAGTGCTTTACAGAGCAATGGAGGAAAGACAAACAACATTAAAAAACAAGCAGTAATGCAATACAGTGAGGACATGAATAACAAAAAATAAAAGATCAATTATTAAAAGCAATGTTGTAGAAGTGGGTCTTGAGCTGAGCTTTAAAAATGTCTACAGAGGCTGCCTGTCGAAGGTACAGTGGGAGCTTGTTCCATGCCGTCGGCCCGTAGAAGCAAAAAGCTGCTTCCCCGTATTTTTTAGTTGCCATTTTTTTAGGCAAAGCGAGCAGGCCAGCAGTGGAAGACCTTAGGGGGCGGTTTGGGACATATTTAGGCAGGCAGTCATGTAGGTAGGAAGGTGCGAGACCATTGAGAGCTTTATAGACAAGTAAAATAATTTAAAAACCAATCCTAAAAACAACCGGAAGCCAGTGCAGTGATGCCAAAACTGGAGTAATATGTTCTCTCATCTTAGTTCTAGTTAAAACTCTGGCCGCTGCATTTCGTAATCTGTCAGTTGTTTTCTTAGGCAGTCCAGAAAAAAGTGCATTGCAGTATAAATCAAGCCGAGAAAAAACGAAGGCGTGGATTAGCGTTTTTGCATCGTCCAAGGACACATAGGCTCTGATTCGTGCAATATGATCTTGTAGATCTGCTATTTTTTCAATAGCTAAAGTATAACATAATGTATAAAAACACCAAAAGGTGTTTGATCCGCGCCCCAAAATGGGTGAACATGTTTCCGTTCCTCTCCTCTGCTTCCAGGCCTCCCCACCGCCCGCCCACCCCCAGACAGCTCCGCTCCCCGGGGGGAGGGGCCCCTGAGGGGGGGGCCCCTGAGGAGGACCTGGGGAACATCCGTCCCGTTAGGCCCCCCCCCACCCCTGAGGAGGGGGGGGTCTGCAGCCCCCACCCCCCCACGGAGCCCCGCCCCCAGCCTCTGGGTGAGAACGTGGTCTGTGGCGAGCGGCGGTCAGCTAGCGGTCAGTGGCCTCTATATTATAAATGTATTATAGTTTTCCAGGTGTTGCTGTATCGATTTCAAATCATTGTATCGTACATAACATTATAGAGGCCGGTACCACAGACCCAGAGGAGGCCCAGGTCCAGCCCCCTTCGCCCGGTACCACAGACCCAGAGGAGGCCAGAGGCCTGGTCCAGCGCCCTTCGCCCGGTACCACAGACCCAGAGGAGGCCAGAGGCCTGGTCCAGCGCCCTTCGCCCGGTACCACAGACCCAGAGGAGGCCAGAGGCGAGGCCCAGGTCCAACGCCCCTCGCCCGGTACCACCGCTATCACAGACCCAGAGGAGGCCAGCCGCATCCTGGCCGAGAAGCGGCGTCAGGCCCGAGAGCAGAGAGAGAGAGAGGAGGAGGAACGTAGGACCCAGGAGGAACGGGCCAGGTACCGCCGTGAAGTTTAGACGCTTTAACCCATTCTGACCTGAGATCAGATTCACACGAGGTTTCCACTGGACACACACTGGTCTGATGAACCCATTCTGACCTGAGATCAGATTCATACGAGGTTTCCACTGGACACACACTGGTCTGATGAACCCATTCTGACCGGGCACCCATTTTGGTGTTGGCATCATGTTATGCTTTAGCTATTGAAAAATAGCAGATCTACAAGCTCATATCGCGCCACCGAGTGGCGCGATACGAGCTTGTAGGTCTGCTATTTTTTGAAAAATCAACATTTTTTTTAGAATCTGATCTCAGGTCAGACTCAGAATGGGTTAATCAGACCAGTGTGTGTCCAGTGGAAACCTCGTGTGAATCTGATCTCAGGTCAGAATGGGTTAAAGGAGAATTACATTATACTAGAAGGCTTTATTACCTTTATTTGTATGCACTGTAAATCCCTGGAACATGTGACGCGTTTAAAACCTAAACACCATGTGTGTAATAATTAAATGCCAAATGTCTATTAATATTCATAAAATACAGTAGAACACGAGTTCACTCAAACACCTCACGAGAACACCTAGTGTTTGAATTCTAAACACCTATAATATGACTGACTTTGATTTTAAAAACTAAACACGTTTATGTGTTTAAAAAGTGTTATTGGCGATTAAACATGTTCTTCTGTTTATAATCTAAACACTGTGACACGTTTAAAAAGTGTTACAGGTGATTAAACATGTTCTTCTGTTTATAATCTAAACACTGTGAAACGTTTAAAAAGTGTTACAAATAAGTGTTTAAAACAGTTTATAACCTAAACGCTTGGGTTTAGTGTGTAGTTGTTACGTCCCCACCAAAGAGGTCCATGTGTTATTTTGTGCAATAGTGCATTGTTGGCCATTTCCTCTATAGTAAGGGCATTTTATCAGGTATTTGACCAATCTGGGAACTAAATCGTTACCAAGAAATGTCTTCACCAATGTGTTTCTAAAGGTGTCTAATAACATGTACTAAAAGTTTGAAATTCAACTCCTGTGGGAAATTGAGTTTATTATCATAATATGTGACCATACCCATAACATCCTATATAAAGAAAAAAGGTCCAAATGTCATCATTCTTTCAGTAGCATGTGACATATGAAACTAGGGGGTTTTCATGATTCTGAATCCATTCCAAGCATTAGTTTTGCACAAAAAAAAACTCCTTGGGAGGAAAACGGCCATAGCCGTCATCACAAACGTGATGAGGTCAGCACATTTTGGTCAAGTGGATATGGCCTAATTTAGCCCAAGGAGTGTTTTTTGTGCAAAACTAATGCTTGGAATGGATTCAGAATCATGAAAGTTTCATATGTCACATGCTACTTAAAGAATTATGAAATCTTGACTTTTTGGCCTGTTTTGGATGTTATGGGTATGGTCACATATTATGCTAATAACTCAATTTCCCACAGGAGTTGAATTTCAAACTTTTAGTACATGTTATTAGACACCTTTAGAAACACATTGGTGAAGACATTTCTTGGTAACGATTTAGTTCCCAGATTTTCATAGATTTCTCTTACTAATACTATAAGCCCTCAATGAATTGAATTTAATTGAATACTGGATACTGTAACAGTGTTTAATAGCGCACCGAAGTCCTGACGTCACTGTCGGTAGAGGGCGCCAGTCCCCAGGTTCATGTATGTTTTATTTGCATTATAATCCCCACAGGGGGATTTTAGATCTCTTCATATAAGAACTGCGTTTGAAAAATAAACCGATCACCCCGGCCTTTTCACTCATATGGATATGAAGCATCGACTGAAGGTGGAAATGTACAAATATACCCAAAGAGTAACAAAATAAGCGTTAGAAACGAGTCAAACAACCCAGAGACTACATTTCCGGGTATAGGCGGGGTGGCTGCATCTGCCCGTCGCACAACACAAACTGAATGTTAATTATGTTTATTTTTATTTTATTGATATTTAATGTGTCGTGGTTAGTACGAGTCACCACCAGCTGAGCTTACGTCAACGAGGAATCTCAGGAACGCTATAATGTGTTGACAGCTGGGCGTGACGTATATTAGCAGCGACATTGCCTTCATATGTAGTTTCAAGGCTTTTGCGGACACATTAATTCCATTTTCTCCAGAAACTGGCTGTATTAAATATTAATGAACATCATTAACGACACACAGCCACCCCCCCCTGGCAGAAAGGCCGGGGTGGTCGGTTTAATTTTCAAACATAGTTCTTATATGAAGCGATCTAAAATCCCCCGATGGGGATTACAATGCAACTAAAAAAATACATGAACCTGTGTACTGGCGCCCTCTACTGACAGTGACGTCAGACTTCGGTGCTCTATATGTGTGTGTCTCTGTGGACCAGTGAGGGTTCATTTGGTTAACAAATTCTGACCTGAGATCAGATTCATACGAGGTTTCCACTGGACACAAACTGGTCTGATTAACCCATTCTGACCTGAGATCAGATTCATACACGAGGTTTCCACTGGACACAAACTGGTCTGATTAACCCATTCTGACCTGAGATCAGATTCATACGAGGTTTCCACTGGACACAAACTGGTCTGATTAACCCATTCTGACCTGAGATCAGATTCATACACGAGGTTTCCACTGGACACAAACTGGTCTGATTAACCCATTCTGACCTGAGATCAGATTCATACACGAGGTTTCCACTGGACACACACTGGTCTGATTAACCCATTCTGACCTGAGATCAGATTCATACACGAGGTTTCCACTGGACACACACTGGTCTGATTAACCCATTCTGACCTGAGATCAGATTCATACGAGGTTTCCACTGGACACACACTGGTCTGATTAACCCATTTTGACCTGAGATCAGATTCATACGAGGTTTCCACTGGACACACACTGGTCTGATTAACCCATTTTGACCTGAGATCAGATTCTAAAAATGTCAGTCGTTCTTCGATTTAAAAATAATAGCAGATCTACAAGCTCATAGCGCGCCACTCGGTGGCGCGCTATGAGCTTGTAGATCTGCTATTTTTCAATAGCTAAAGCATGACATGACATGACACGTGTGTGTGTGTGTGTTTGTGTGTGCGTGCATGCGTGCGTCTTCCAGGCTGGCCCAGGAGGCGTCGGAGCAAGCTAGGAGACAAGGAGACGAGGAGACGAGGAGAGAGGAAGCGAGACGCGCCGAGGAGGAGAGGGCGAGGAGAGAACGAGAGGAGGCCGAGAGACTACACCGACAGGTGAGAGAGACGTCTTAGCGCATCCTCAACGATACTAAGAAGAACATTCTGCATTTATTTTCCTTTTTTTAAATTTTTCAGTCCGAACTCTCGGCTACCGTATGCTACGCTCTGGGCTCATGCTAGCTTACCGTTGACTTAGCCTGTCAGCGCGGCGGAAAGAACGCCTCGTCTCTCCTAATCCAGGGCGCTCTCCTCCGTGGGTTTTGATCCAACGCAGGGCCGGATCTACCATATGGGCACTTTGGGCACGTGCAAAAAGAAAAAAAATCTGAATGAAATAAATGGTGTTTTAATGTTGGTGAGAAGGGCAGCTGAAAAGTGCAATTGTGGCTAGGCGACCGGAAATAGGCCAATATATCGGCATAAAACTGCCCCAAAACGGCTACAAAACAGCAAAAATGTTGCGTGCGCGTGAAGGGGGGGGCCCTTCTAGCTTCAGTGCCCAGGGGCCCTCAGAGGTGTTAATCCGGCCCTGATCTGACGGATATACTAACTACACGCTTCATTTCTGCTCCTCGTCCGTCTCTCTCCCGCAAAATATGAAGGCTTTTTGGATCATATATATATCGTATAAATGAAAACGATTAGCAATGTAAGCTATAGCAATTAATGTAAAGCAAACTCTTTTTTTTCTCTGGATTTTTTCCAGGGGGGGGGGGGGGCGGGGGTTTCAGAGTAAAAGCGTATCTTTCCGGCTCTACCCCAGAGCTCCTATTTTGAAGGAATCGATCCCGGCACGGATTGTGATTTTTTTAACGAGGAAACAGAATCCTTCCCTCGCGGAGCTGAGGAGGAGCCAAACGCGTTGGTTTTACTTTTGCCGTTTTAATAGTTGTAATAGTTAATCAGACCAGTGTGTGTCCAGGGGAAACCTCGTATGAATCTGATCTCAGGTCAGAATGGGTTAATAGTTAAATGTTACAACGAAAGGCTCCACCGTACATGAGCTGAGATCCACACCGGAGTTTCATTGTGTGTGTGTGACTGTGTGTGTGTGTGTGTGTGTGTGTGTGTGTGACTGTGTGTGTGTGTGTGTGTGTGTGTGTGTGTGTGTGTGTGTGTGTGACTGTGTGTGTGTGACTGTGTGTGTGTGTGTGTGTGTGTGTGTGTGTGTGTGTGTGTGTGTGTGTGTGTGTGTGTGTGTGTGTGTGTGTGTGTGTGTGTGTGTGTGTGTGTGTGCGTGCGCGTGCGTGTGCGTGTGCGTGCATGTCTTCAGGAGGAAGAGGAGGGCAGACAGAAGGAGGAGAGAGAAAAACACTTCAGGAGGGAAGAGGAGGAGCGCCTGGAGAGGAAGAAGGTGGCGCACGTACACACACACACACCGCACGCACGCACACACCGCACACACACACACCGCACGCACGCACACACCGCACGCACACACCGCACGCACGCACACACACACCGCACGCACGTACACACACACGTGCACTGTGCGCTCACACATTGAATGGTGTTGTTTCGTCTCTCAGCGTTTGGAGCAGATCATGAGGAGAACCAGACGATCTGACACCACACACACTCAGGTAGGAAAGGGTTAAAACACACACACACACACACACACACACACACACACACACACACACACACACACACACACACTGTGGCAACCCAGGGGAGAATAGGTACAGATTCACAATAAAATAAGAGGCTCAGAGACAGCTTCACCATAAACTTAAAGTGTCTTTTATTTAAAGAGTTCGGGAAAGGGGAAAACGGGGCAAAACTTCAACAAAGGGTTCCTCTTTGTCAGGGGCTTAGGCTTCAAGTCACTTGCCGTCCTGTGGGCAGAGCAGAGAGAGAGAGCCAGTGACTATGTGAGTTGGGGGAGAGTGCTGTAGGCTCTCCAGTTCAGTTGGCTTGAGAGATCTCCCTCATCCCAGCCTCCTCATGAACAGAGAGATTCCTCCTTTCTCACTCCTCCATTAGTTCACACTCACTCACCAGACAGCTTGGGCGTCGGCCCTTTAACCCATTCTGACCGGGCACCCATTTTGGTGTTGGCATCATGTCATGCTTTAGCTATTGAAAAATAGCAGATCTACAAGCTCATATCGCGCCACCGAGTGGCGCGATACGAGCTTGTATGTCTGCTATTTTTGAAAAAAATCGAAGAACGACTGACATTTTTAGAATCTGATCTCAGGTCAGAATGGGTTCATCAGACCAGTGTGTGTCCGGCGGAAACCTCGTATGAATCTGATCTCAGGTCAGAATGGGTTAACAGCTTCTGGTGATTGCCTTATTGGCTGCAGGTGCGTCCATGTCCAGGCTCCCATTGGCTGCAATACCTGTACCGGGTGATATACTCCCTCTATCACCTCCCCCAGCCTCATTCTGTGGGGAATAGGCCTGGCTGTTTCCCCTGGTTTGCCACAGCACACACACACACACACACACACACACACACGCACACGCACACGCACACACACACACACTCACTTTGAAATGTAGTCATTTATCAGACGCTCTTCATCCAGAGCGATGTACAGTAGTATTTACAGTAGGCCAGAACAAAAAAAAACATGGTAAATTATATCCATACAAAAAAGTATCATGAATTATACGCATAAGCTAAGAACCTAACAGTGGAATATCTATATAATGAAACTATATGCATATATGCAGAGAGAAGTGGCTGCTATATATGAGAGAGAGAGAGAGAGAGTCAAAATGCAAATATTTTTTTCGCTGTGAGTGGCCTGAGATATTGAGGTACACCATGTGCGATTGTGGCGTTGGTACGATCGAAAATGTGGTTATAAGTGCGAGTTAAGAATTGTCATCGCGATAATTTCCTCGTAAGAATTATACAATGGAGGTCAATGGGCAGCTTGAGTCGTGTGAGCTTTCTAAAGTTTAAATCACGTTTCTACGACAAAGTATGCCAGAGTAATGAGGCTGCAAAAGTGAGGTTGATTTAGAGATAAAATCCCATACACTGTCTATGGGAGGGGGTTGTGACAGTAATCATTGCTATAGAGTGTGTTCAGTAACAGTGTTAAATAGCTCTATATTGTGACAGTAATCATTGCTATAGAGTGTGTTCAGTAACAGTGTTAAATAGCTCTATATTGTGACAGTAATCATTGCTATAGAGTGTGTTCAGTAACAGTGTTAAATAGCTCTATATTGTGACAGTAATCATTGCTATAGAGTGTGTTCAGTAACAGTGTTAAATAGCTCTACATTGTGACAGTAATCATTGCTATAGAGTGTGTTCAGTAACAGTGTTAAATAGCTCTACATTGTGACAGTAATCATTGCTATAGAGTGTGTTCAGTAACAGTGTTAAATAGCTCTATATTGTGACAGTAATCATTGCTATAGAGTGTGTTCAGTAACAGTGTTAAATAGCTCTATATTGTGACAGTAATCATTGCTATAGAGTGTGTTCAGTAACAGTGTTAAATAGCTCTATATTGTGACAGTAATCATTGCTATAGAGTGTGTTCAGTAACAGTGTTAAATAGCTCTATATTGTGACAGTAATCATTGCTATAGAGTGTGTTCAGTAACAGTGTTAAATAGCTCTATATTGTGACAGTAATCATTGCTATAGAGTGTGTTCAGTAACAGTGTTAAATAGCTCTATATTGTGACAGTAATCGTGGGTAGCTACTTGGACGTACGTCAGGACTTGATCACCCCGGCTGGGTCACCTCAGTGATGGGTCTGATGTTGCGAGACCCGAAACCCCAATGACCTTTGACCTTGGGATACATTACTACGTCCCAGGTGATGACCTTTGACCTTGGGATAGATTACTACGTCCCCGTTGACCTTTGACCTTGTCCCAGGTGCATCCATGCAATGTTTTTTTTTTAGCAGGGCTTCTCTCCTTTTTTTTTTTTTTTTTTTTTTTTTTATTATAGTAAGTCAACAACTGTGACTCCAAAACCCTTCACATTATGGTGTGATTATTATTATTATTATTATTGTATGTATTATTGAGAGCTTAGATCTGTATATAGCCATAGATCTGCTATTTGTCTATGTTTTTGTTTTTATTTGTCCAACAAACTCCATACTGTTCTTCTTCATGGTGACCCAGCAGCATGGACCAGGAGGTTATCTGGTGACAGGAGAGATGATCAGAGGAGCAGAGTTTCTACCTCTGCTACCACCATAAGTGTCCAGTAAATCTGGACAGAAGTATGGATATAGTCTCTCAGTGAAGGAGCAGCCAGTGAAGGAGTAGAGGTGAACTCTGGCCTCCACGTCATAAAAGGAGACCAGACCCTCCTCATAATCCACAAACACTCCCACTGTCTGGAGCTTCTCTCTAACAGGGAGGAGGACAGAAGGGCTAGCACAAGCCCAGTACTCATTTCCATTCCTCAACACTATAGTCCAGTAACCTTTGTTGGGACTCAGTCTGAAGTTGAATGCCTTCCTGTTGATGGACTCTCTGGCCACTCCTAGAGCCCAGTCAGTCTTCCCTCCAACCTGAACCTCATAGTAAAACCTTCCTGAGGAGAATCCTTGTTTTCCTAAGACTCTTCCTAAGCCCCATAGAGAGAATCTCTTAGTGTTTTTAGGGAGATTCTTCCATATTCCCTGACTCACTTGTTTTCCATCCTCAGATAGGATGAGGAGGGGATGTGCTGTATCAGGGTCCAGAGTTACATCCACCTCATATTGCTGGATCCTCCTCAGCTCAGCATCACACAGCTGCGTCTTCATCTCGCCGAGTGTCTTCTCCAGCTGAGACACAGCTGTCCTCAATGTGTCCACATGTGAAGACTGATGGACTTTGACCTTTGTCCAGTCCTTGGTCGGTCTCCACTCTGTGTTGATGGATGTGAAGTTCTGAAGGAGGTGGTCTTCAGAGTGTGAGATCTGTTTCAGCTCAGAGATTCTCTTCTCTAACTGAGTGACTTCCTGTTGCAGATCTTCAATGAAGCCTTCAGCCTGTTTCTCTGTTGTTTTCTGCTTCTCTTCAACCACATCAATGAGCTCAGTGAAGACCTGCACACTGACTGCTATGACTGCACCTGCATCTTTCCTGCTGAGCTCTACTGAGCGTTTGACCTCCTGAATCTTCTCTCGTCTCTCCTGGATCATCTGCTGAACTTCATCCTGTGTCTTTGCTTCATATCCTTCTTTCAACTTGTTGTTCCTGAACTGTTGAACCATCTCAGAAACAAAAGTATTGACAGATAGTTCTGGTCTGTTATTATATGAAGGTTTCTTGACACAGTGGACACTTGAGCACATCCTTAGCGACCCAGTAAGGTGTGATGCATGCTTTGCAGTAGCTGTGTCCACACGGAGTGCTGACCGGATCAGTGAACACCTCCATACAGATGGAACACAGGAAGTGATCCTCAGACAGGAGACCGCTGCAGACGCCATTTCTGCTCGTCGCTGAGAAGATAGACGTGACTTCAACGACGCTCACAGAGGGACTCCGAATAGCCAATTAGAGGCAAGGAGAGGTCTGTGGTTCCAGCCAATCAGAGGCAAGGAGAGGTCTGTGGTTCCAGCCAATCAGAGACAAGGGGAGGACTGTGGCACTGAGGGAGAATGGACTGATGTTCTGAGCTTCAGTTGGTAGTCTCCAGTATCTGTAAACTGATTGGTTGGTAGTCTCCAGTATCTGTAAACTGATTGGTTGGCAGTCTCCAGTATCTATAAACTGATTGGTTGGTAGACTCCAGTATCTGTAAACTGATTGGTTGGTAGTCTCCAGTATCTGTAAACCGATTGGTTGGTAGTCTCCAGTATCTATAAACCGATTGGTTGGTAGACTCCAGTATCTGTAAACTGATTGGTTGGCAGTCTCCAGTATCTGTAAACCGATTGGTTGGTAGTCTCCAGTATCTATAAACCGATTGGTTGGTAGACTCCAGTATCTATAAACCGATTGGTTGGTAGACTCCAGTATCTGTAAACTGATTGGTTGGTAGTCTCCAGTATCTATAAACTGATTGGTTGGTAGTCTCCAGTATCTATAAACCGATTGGTTGGTAGACTCCAGTATCTATAAACCGATTGGTTGGTAGACTCCAGTATCTGTAAACTGATTGGTTGGTAGTCTCCAGTATCTGTAAACTGATTGGTTGGTAGTCTCCAGTATCTGTAAACTGATTGGTTGGTAGTCTCCAGTATCTGTAAACTGATTGGTTGGTAGTCTCCAGTATCTGTAAACTGATTGGTTGGTAGTCTCCAGTATCTGTAAACTGATTGGTTGGTAGTCTCCAGTATCTGTAAACTGATTGGTTGGTAGTCTCCAGTATCTGTAAACTGATTGGTTGGTAGACTCCAGTATCTGTAAACTGATTGGTTGGTAGTCTCCAGTATCTATAAACCGATTGGTTGGTAGACTCCAGTATCTATAAACCGATTGGTTGGTAGACTCCAGTATCTGTAAACTGATTGGTTGGTAGACTCCAGTATCTGTAAACTGATTGGTTGGTAGTCTCCAGTATCTGTAAACTGATTGGTTGGTAGTCTCCAGTATCTATAAACTGATTGGTTGGTAGTCTCCAGTATCTGTAAACTGATTGGTTGGTAGTCTCCAGTATCTGTAAACTGATTGGTTGGTAGACTCCAGTATCTGTAAACTGATTCTGCGTCGTCTTATATCTCCCGTCTGGTAAGATGATGTCATCCCTCTGATGTCACTATGCCCCGGCATGTCCATATAAGGAGTTTCCACCGTAGCTATGCCCGAATATGGTGCATGTACAGTACACAGGTGGCAAGGAATATCGTCTGGATTTGAAGCCCACTTTCTAAACACCTTAAGTTCCCATTGGAGGGAATACCACTCATTTAGCCCACTTTCTGAACACCTTAAGTTCCCATTGGAGGGAATACCACTCATTTAGCCCACTTTCTGAACACCTTAAGTTCCCATTGGAGGGAATACCGCTCATTTAGACCACTTTCTGAACACCTTAAGTAACTAGGGTGTTTTCACCATGCTGAATCCATTCTTTAAGTAGCATGTGACATGTCAATCTAGGGTGTTTTCATGATGCTGAGTCCATTCTTTAAGTAGCATGTGACATGTCAAACTAGGGTGTTTTCACCATGCTGAATCCATTCTTTAAGTAGCATGTGACATGTCAAACTAGGGTGTTTTCATGATGCTGAGTCCATTCTTTAAGTAGCATGTGACATGTCAATCTAGGGTGTTTTCATGATGCTGAGTCCATTCTTTAAGTAGCATGTGACATGTCAAACTAGGGTGTTTTCACCATGCTGAGTCCATTCTTTAAGTAGCATGTGACATGTCAATCTAGGGTGTTTTCATGATGCTGAGTCCATTCTTTAAGTAGCATGTGACATGTCAATCTAGGGTGTTTTCATGATGCTGAGTCCATTCTTTAAGTAGCATGTGACATGTCAATCTAGGGTGTTTTCACCATGCTGAGTCCATTCTTTAAGTAGCATGTGACATGTCAAACTAGGGGGTTTTCATCTTTCTGAATCCATTCTTTAAGTAGCATGTGACATGTCAAACTAGGGTGTTTTCACCATGCTGAATCCATTCTTTAAGTAGCATGTGACATGTCAATCTAGGGTGTTTTCATGATGCTGAGTCCATTCTTTAAGTAGCATGTGACATGTCAAACTAGGGTGTTTTCATCATGCTGAGTCCATTCTTTAAGTAGCATGTGACATGTCAAACTAGGGTGTTTTCATCATGCTGAGTCCATTCTTTAAGTAGCATGTGACATGTCAAACTAGGGTGTTTTCATGATGCTGAGTCCATTCTTTAAGTAGCATGTGACATGTCAAACTAGGGTGTTTTCATCATGCTGAGTCCATTCTTTAAGTAGCATGTGACATGTCAAACTAGGGTGTTTTCACCATGCTGAGTCCATTCTTTAAGTAGCATGTGACATGTCAAACTAGGGTGTTTTCATGATGCTGAGTCCATTCTTTAAGTAGCATGTGACATGTCAAACTAGGGTGTTTTCATGATGCTGAGTCCATTCTTTAAGTAGCATGTGACATGTCGAACTAGGGTGTTTTCATGATGTAGAGTCCATTCTTTAAGTAGCATGTGACATGTCAAACTAGGGTGTTTTCACCATGCTGAGTCCATTCTTTAAGTAGCATGTGACATGTCAAACTAGGGTGTTTTCACCATGCTGAGTCCATTCTTTAAGTAGCATGTGACATGTCAAACTAGGGTGTTTTCACCATGCTGAGTCCATTCTTTAAGTAGCATGTGACATGTCAAACTAGGGTGTTTTCATCATGCTGAGTCCATTCTTTAAGTAGCATGTGACATGTCAATCTAGGGTGTTTTCATCATGCTGAGTCCATTCTTTAAGTAGCATGTGACATGTCAATCTAGGGTGTTTTCATGATGCTGAGTCCATTCTTTAAGTAGCATGTGACATGTCAATCTAGGGTGTTTTCATGATGCTGAGTCCATTCTTTAAGTAGCATGTGACATGTCAATCTAGGGTGTTTTCACCATGCTGAGTCCATTCTTTAAGTAGCATGTGACATGTCAAACTAGGGGGTTTTCATCTTTCTGAATCCATTCTTTAAGTAGCATGTGACATGTCAAACTAGGGTGTTTTCACCATGCTGAATCCATTCTTTAAGTAGCATGTGACATGTCAAACTAGGGTGTTTTCATGATGCTGAGTCCATTCTTTAAGTAGCATGTGACATGTCAATCTAGGGTGTTTTCATGATGCTGAGTCCATTCTTTAAGTAGCATGTGACATGTCAAACTAGGGTGTTTTCATGATGCTGAGTCCATTCTTTAAGTAGCATGTGACATGTCAATCTAGGGTGTTTTCATCATGCTGAATCCATTCTTTAAGTAGCATGTGACATGTCAAACTAGGGTGTTTTCACCATGCTGAGTCCATTCTTTAAGTAGCATGTGACATGTCAAACTAGGGTGTTTTCATGATGCTGAGTCCATTCTTTAAGTAGCATGTGACATGTCAAACTAGGGTGTTTTCATCATGCTGAGTCCATTCTTTAAGTAGCATGTGACATGTCAAACTAGGGTGTTTTCATCATGCTGAGTCCATTCTTTAAGTAGCATGTGACATGTCAAACTAGGGTGTTTTCATGATGCTGAGTCCATTCTTTAAGTAGCATGTGACATGTCAAACTAGGGTGTTTTCATCATGCTGAGTCCATTCTTTAAGTAGCATGTGACATGTCAATCTAGGGTGTTTTCATGATGCTGAGTCCATTCTTTAAGTAGCATGTGACATGTCAAACTAGGGTGTTTTCATGATGCTGAGTCCATTCTTTAAGTAGCATGTGACATGTCAAACTAGGGTGTTTTCATCATGCTGAGTCCATTCTTTAAGTAGCATGTGACATGTCAAACTAGGGTGTTTTCACCATGCTGAGTCCATTCTTTAAGTAGCATGTGACATGTCAAACTAGGGTGTTTTCATGATGCTGAGTCCATTCTTTAAGTAGCATGTGACATGTCAAACTAGGGTGTTTTCATGATGTAGAGTCCATTCTTTAAGTAGCATGTGACATGTCAAACTAGGGTGTTTTCACCATGCTGAGTCCATTCTTTAAGTAGCATGTGACATGTCAAACTAGGGTGTTTTCACCATGCTGAGTCCATTCTTTAAGTAGCATGTGACATGTCAATCTAGGGTGTTTTCATCATGCTGAGTCCATTCTTTAAGTAGCATGTGACATGTCAATCTAGGGTGTTTTCATCATGCTGAGTCCATTCTTTAAGTAGCATGTGACATGTCAAACTAGGGTGTTTTCACCATGCTGAGTCCATTCTTTAAGTAGCATGTGACATGTCAAACTAGGGTGTTTTCACCATGCTGAGTCCATTCTTTAAGTAGCATGTGACATGTCAATCTAGGGTCTTTTCATGATGCTGAGTCCATTCCAAGCATTAGTTTTGCATAAAAACACTCCTTGGGCTAATAACGGCCATAGCCGTCATCACAAATGTGATGAGGTCAGCACATTTGGTCAAGTGGCTATGGCCAGTATATATATATATATATATATATATATATATATATATATATATACATATACATATATCTATATCCGGCACACGCCAGGATCAAACAACGGTATGATATCAACATGTCATACTGTACACACACACACACACACACACAGACGCGCACACGCACACGCACGCACACATGCACGCACACTACCCACCTCTTCGGTGGGTAGCACGGAATTCTCCTTTAAAATGGGAGTCAACGTGTCACTGTGTCGCCACTCTCTTACTATTCCACTCGGAACATTGGCTTGTGATTGGCTGATCACCCCATAGCGATGATTTGATTGGCCGAGCACAGCATGTGATGTATGACGTATGAGAGTGCCGCTCACTTCTCACAGGTGTGATTTTTTTCCTGTTCTTGTCTCTTTAGAAAGTTCCTCCTCACAGAAATGGAGAAGATGCGGGTGAGTGTCCTCACCGCTGATTGGTCGAAACCTGTCCTCACTGCTGATTGGTTGAAAGTGTTGAAATCTGTCGAGCAGATTGATTGATTGATTGGTTGAATAGTTTATTGAACATAAAACATCCTTGCGGTCTTGTTTCCATTCAGGACCGACGCAATCAATTCATAGAAATGGCGTGTAGGCCTAGAGCTGTCCACGGGGAAGACAAGAATATATATTCAAAGATTTGCGCCTCATTTTCACGATTAAAAAAAAATAGCAGATCTACAAGCTCGTAGCGCGCTACGAGCTTGTAGATCTGCTATTTTTCAATAGCAAAATTTAACATAATGTTTAAAACACCAAAAGGGGTTCCCGCCCAGAATGGGATAATATAACTTCTGCTGTTGAAACCTAATCCATAGATTATTGGCTGTGACGTCCATGTCATAATCAATAAACCCGTAGCTTATTGGCTGTGACGTCCATGTCATAATCAATAAACCCGTAGCTTATTGGCTTTGACGTCCATGTCATAATCAATAAACCTGTAGCTTATTGGCTTTGACGTCCATGTCATAATCAATAAACCTGTAGCTTATTGGCTGTGACGTCCATGTCATAATCAATAAACCTGTAGCTTATTGGCTTTGACGTCCATGTCATAATCAATAAACCCGTAGCTTATTGGCTGTGACGTCCATGTCATAATCAATAAACCTGTAGCTTATTGGCTTTGACGTCCATGTCATAATCAATAAACCCGTAGCTTATTGGCTGTGACGTCCATGTCATAATCAATAAACCTGTAGCTTATTGGCTTTGACGTCCATGTCATAATCAATAAACCCGTAGCTTATTGGCTGTGACGTCCATGTCATAATCAATAAACCTGTAGCTTATTGGCTTTGACGTCCATGTCATAATCAATAAACCTGTAGCTTATTGGCTGTGACGTCCATGTCATAATCAATAAACCCGTAGCTTATTGGCTGTGACGTCCATGTCATAATCAATAAACCCGTAGCTTATTGGCTGTGACGTCCATGTCATAATCAATAAACCTGTAGCTTATTGGCTTTGACGTCCATGTCATAATCAATAAACCCGTAGCTTATTGGCTGTGACGTCCATGTCATAATCAATAAACCTGTAGCTTATTGGCTGTGACGTCCATGTCATAATCAATAAACCCGTAGCTTATTGGCTGTGACGTCCATGTCATAATCAATAAACCCGTAGCTTATTGGCTGTGACGTCCATGTCATAATCAATAAACCCGTAGCTTATTGGCTGTGACGTCCATGTCATAATCAATAAACCTGTAGCTTATTGGCTGTGACGTCCATGTCATAATCAATAAACCCGTAGCTTATTGGCTGTGACGTCCATGTCATAATCAATAAACCCGTAGCTTATTGGCTGTGACGTCCATGTCATAATCAATAAACCTGTAGCTTATTGGCTGTGACGTCCATGTCATAATCAATAAACCTGTAGCTTATTGGCTGTGACGTCCATGTCATAATCAATAAACCTGTAGCTTATTGGCTGTGACGTCCATGTCATAATCAATAAACCTGTAGCTTATTGGCTGTGACGTCCATGTCATAATCAATAAACCCGTAGCTTATTGGCTGTGACGTCCATGTCATAATCAATAAACCTGTAGCTTATTGGCTGTGACGTCCATGTCATAATCAATAAACCTGTAGCTTATTGGCTGTGACGTCCATGTCATAATCAATAAACCCGTAGCTTATTGGCTGTGACGTCCATGTCATAATCAATAAACCTGTAGCTTATTGGCTGTGACGTCCATGTCATAATCAATAAACCTGTAGCTTATTGGCTGTGACGTCCATGTCATAATCAATAAACCTGTAGCTTATTGGCTGTGACGTCCATGTCATAATCAATAAACCTGTAGCTTATTGGCTGTGACGTCCATGTCATAATCAATAAACCCGTAGCTTATTGGCTGTGACGTCCATGTCATAATCAATAAACCCGTAGCTTATTGGCTGTGACGTCCATGTCATAATCAATAAACCTGTAGCTTATTGGCTGTGACGTCCATGTCATTTACACTGAACCTCCTGCCCTGCAGGGGGAGCTGTCGCGTCCGCGTCGCAGCAGCAGCAGAGTAACAGCAACGGACACACGGAGTCACATCCTGCCCCCAGCGCAGCACTGACCCCTACTGGACGCAGGTAAATACTGCATGCTTTAACCCATTCTGATCTGAGATCAGATTCATACCAGGTTTCCACTGGACAACACACTGGTCTGATTAACCCATTCTGACCTGAGATCAGATTCATACGAGGTTTCCACTGGACAACACACTGGTCTGATTAACCCATTCTGACCTGAGATCAGATTCATACCATGTTTCCACTGGAACACACACTGGTCTGATTAACCCATTCTGACCTGAGATCAGATTCATACCAGGTTTCCACTGGGACACACACTGGTCTGATTAACCCATTCTGATCTGAGATCAGATTCATACCAGGTTTCCACTGGACACACACTGGTCTGATGAACCCATTCTGACCTGAGATCAGATTCATACCAGGTTTCCACTGGGACACACACTGGTCTGATGAACCCATTCTGACCTGAGATCAGATTCCAAAAAAAAAAAAAGTCAGTCGTTTTCAAAAGATAGATCTACAAGCTCATAGCGCGCCACTTGGTGGCGCGCTATGAGCTTGTAGATCTGCTGTATTTGTCAATAGCTAAAGCATAACATAATGCTAACACCAAAATGGGTTCCCGTTCAGAATGGGTTAATATCGGAGTGAATTAACCTGGCACAGATATCACTGTGTAGATATTAGTCTGGAACCACAGACTGTATCACTGTGTAGATATTAGTCTGGAACCACAGACTGTATCACTGTGTAGATATTAGTCTGGAACCACAGACTGTATCACTGTAGATATTAGTCTGGAACCACAGACTGTATCACTGTGTAGATATTAGTCTGGAACCACAGACTGTATCACTGTGTAGATATTAGTCTGGAACCACAGACTGTATCACTGTAGATATTAGTCTGGAACCACAGACTGTATCACTGTAGATATTAGTCTGGAACCTCAGACTGTATCACTGTGTAGATATTAGTCTGGAACCACAGACTGTATCACTGTAGATATTAGTCTGGAACCACAGACTGTATCACTGTGTAGATATTAGCCTGGAACCTCAGACTGTATCACTGTGTAGATATTAGTCTGGAACCTCAGACTGTATCACTGTGTAGATATTAGTCTGGAACCACAGACTGTATCACTGTAGATATTAGTCTGGAACCACAGACTGTATCACTGTGTAGATATTAGTCTGGAACCTCAGACTGTATCACTGTAGATATTAGTCTGGAACCACAGACTGTATCACTGTAGATATTAGTCTGGAACCACAGACTGTATCACTGTAGATATTAGTCTGGAACCACAGACTGTATCACTGTAGATATTAGTCTGGAACCTCAGACTGTATCACTGTAGATATTAGTCTGGAACCTCAGACTGTATCACTGTAGATATTAGTCTGGAACCTCAGACTGTATCACTGTAGATATTAGTCTGGAACCACAGACTGTATCACTGTAGATATTAGTCTGGAACCACAGACTGTATCACTGTAGATATTAGTCTGGAACCACAGACTGTATCACTGTGTAGATATTAGTCTGGAACCACAGACTGTATCACTGTAGATATTAGTCTGGAACCACAGACTGTATCACTGTGTAGATATTAATCTGGAACCACAGACTGTATCACTGTGTAGATATTAGTCTGGAACCACAGACTGTATCACTGTGTAGATATTAATCTGGAACCACAGACTGTATCACTGTGTAGATATTAGTCTGGAACCACAGACTGTATCACTGTGTAGATATTAGCCTGGAACCACAGACTGTATCACTGTAGATATTAGTCTGGAACCACAGACTGTATCACTGTGTAGATATTAGTCTGGAACCACAGACTGTATCACTGTAGATATTAGTCTGGAACCACAGACTGTATCACTGTGTAGATATTAGTCTGGAACCACAGACTGTATCACTGTAGATATTAGTCTGGAACCACAGACTGTATCACTGTGTAGATATTAGTCTGGAACCACAGACTGTATCACTGTAGATATTAGTCTGGAACCACAGACTGTATCACTGTAGATATTAGTCTGGAACCACAGACTGTATCACTGTGTAGATATTAGTCTGGAACCTCAGACTGTATCACTGTGTAGATATTAGTCTGGAACCACAGACTGTATCACTGTGTAGATATTAGTCTGGAACCACAGACTGTATCACTGTGTAGATATTAGTCTGGAACCACAGACTGTATCACTGTGTAGATATTAGTCTGGAACCACAGACTGTATCACTGTAGATATTAGTCTGGAACCACAGACTGTATCACTGTAGATATTAGTCTGGAACCTCAGACTGTATCACTGTAGATATTAGTCTGGAACCACAGACTGTATCACTGTGTAGATATTAGTCTGGAACCACAGACTGTATCACTGTAGATATTAGTCTGGAACCTCAGACTGTATCACTGTGTAGATATTAGTCTGGAACCACAGACTGTATCACTGTGTAGATATTAGTCTGGAACCACAGACTGTATCACTGTGTAGATATTAGTCTGGAACCACAGACTGTATCACTGTAGATATTAGTCTGGAACCACAGACTGTATCACTGTAGATATTAGTCTGGAACCACAGACTGTATCACTGTGTGGATATTAGTCTGGAACCACAGACTGTATCACTGTAGATATTAGTCTGGAACCACAGACTGTATCACTGTGTAGATATTAGTCTGGAACCACAGACTGTATCACTGTGTAGATATTAGTCTGGAACCACAGACTGTATCACTGTAGATATTAGTCTGGAACCACAGACTGTATCACTGTAGATATTAGTCTGGAACCTCAGACTGTATCACTGTAGATATTAGTCTGGAACCACAGACTGTATCACTGTAGATATTAGTCTGGAACCACAGACTGTATCACTGTAGATATTAGTCTGGAACCACAGACTGTATCACTGTGTAGATATTAGCCTGGAACCACAGACTGTATCACTGTGTAGATATTAGTCTGGAACCACAGACTGTATCACTGTAGATATTAGTCTGGAACCTCAGACTGTATCACTGTAGATATTAGTCTGGAACCACAGACTGTATCACTGTGTAGATATTAGTCTGGAACCTCAGACTGTATCACTGTGTAGATATTAGTCTGGAACCACAGACTGTATCACTGTAGATATTAGTCTGGAACCACAGACTGTATCACTGTAGATATTAGTCTGGAACCACAGACTGTATCACTGTAGATATTAGTCTGGAACCACAGACTGTATCACTGTGTAGATATTAGTCTGGAACCACAGACTGTATCACTGTGTAGATATTAGTCTGGAACCTCAGACTGTATCACTGTGTAGATATTAGTCTGGAACCACAGACTGTATCACTGTAGATATTAGTCTGGAACCACAGACTGTATCACTGTAGATATTAGTCTGGAACCACAGACTGTATCACTGTGTAGATATTAGTCTGGAACCTCAGACTGTATCACTGTGTAGATATTAGTCTGGAACCACAGACTGTATCACTGTGTAGATATTAGTCTGGAACCACAGACTGTATCACTGTAGATATTAGTCTGGAACCTCAGACTGTATCACTGTGTAGATATTAGTCTGGAACCACAGACTGTATCACTGTAGATATTAGTCTGGAACCTCAGACTGTATCACTGTAGATATTAGTCTGGAACCACAGACTGTATCACTGTGTAGATATTAGCCTGGAACCACAGACTGTATCACTGTGTGGATATTAGTCTGGAACCACAGACTGTATCACTGTAGATATTAGTCTGGAACCACAGACTGTATCACTGTGTAGATATTAGTCTGGAACCACAGACTGTATCACTGTAGATATTAGTCTGGAACCACAGACTGTATCACTGTAGATATTAGTCTGGAACCACAGACTGTATCACTGTAGATATTAGTCTGGAACCTCAGACTGTATCACTGTGTAGATATTAGTCTGGAACCACAGACTGTATCACTGTGTAGATATTAGTCTGGAACCTCAGACTGTATCACTGTGTAGATATTAGTCTGGAACCACAGACTGTATCACTGTGTAGATATTAGTCTGGAACCACAGACTGTATCACTGTGTAGATATTAGTCTGGAACCTCAGACTGTATCACTGTAGATATTAGTCTGGAACCACAGACTGTATCACTGTAGATATTAGTCTGGAACCTCAGACTGTATCACTGTAGATATTAGTCTGGAACCTCAGACTGTATCACTGTGTAGATATTAGTCTGGAACCACAGACTGTATCACTGTAGATATTAGTCTGGAACCACAGACTGTATCACTGTGTATATATTAGTCTGGAACCACAGACTGTATCACTGTGTAGATATTAGTCTGGAACCACAGACTGTATCACTGTAGATATTAGTCTGGAACCACAGACTGTATCACTGTGTAGATATTAGTCTGGAACCACAGACTGTATCACTGTGTAGATATTAGTCTGGAACCACAGACTGTATCACTGTAGATATTAGTCTGGAACCTCAGACTGTATCACTGTGTAGATATTAGTCTGGAACCACAGACTGTATCACTGTAGATATTAGTCTGGAACCACAGACTGTATCACTGTGTAGATATTAGTCTGGAACCACAGACTGTATCACTGTGTAGATATTAGTCTGGAACCACAGACTGTATCACTGTAGATATTAGTCTGGAACCACAGACTGTATCACTGTAGATATTAGTCTGGAACCACAGACTGTATCACTGTGTAGATATTAGTCTGGAACCACAGACTGTATCACTGTAGATATTAGTCTGGAACCTCAGACTGTATCACTGTGTAGATATTAGTCTGGAACCACAGACTGTATCACTGTGTAGATATTAGTCTGGAACCACAGACTGTATCACTGTGTAGATATTAGTCTGGAACCACAGACTGTATCACTGTAGATATTAGTCTGGAACCTCAGACTGTATCACTGTGTAGATATTAGTCTGGAACCACAGACTGTATCACTGTAGATATTAGTCTGGAACCACAGACTGTATCACTGTAGATATTAGTCTGGAACCACAGACTGTATCACTGTAGATATTAGTCTGGAACCACAGACTGTATCACTGTAGATATTAGTCTGGAACCTCAGACTGTATCACTGTAGATATTAGTCTGGAACCACAGACTGTATCACTGTAGATATTAGTCTGGAACCTCAGACTGTATCACTGTGTAGATATTAGTCTGGAACCACAGACTGTATCACTGTAGATATTAGTCTGGAACCACAGACTGTATCACTGTAGATATTAGTCTGGAACCACAGACTGTATCACTGTAGATATTAGTCTGGAACCACAGACTGTATCACTGTAGATATTAGTCTGGAACCACAGACTGTATCACTGTAGATATTAGTCTGGAACCACAGACTGTATCACTGTGTAGATATTAGTCTGGAACCACAGACTGTATCACTGTGTAGATATTAGTCTGGAACCACAGACTGTATCACTGTAGATATTAGTCTGGAACCACAGACTGTATCACTGTGTATATATTAGTCTGGAACCACAGACTGTATCACTGTGTAGATATTAGTCTGGAACCACAGACTGTATCACTGTAGATATTAGTCTGGAACCACAGACTGTATCACTGTGTAGATATTAGTCTGGAACCACAGACTGTATCACTGTAGATATTAGTCTGGAACCTCAGACTGTATCACTGTAGATATTAGTCTGGAACCACAGACTGTATCACTGTGTAGATATTAGTCTGGAACCACAGACTGTATCACTGTAGATATTAGTCTGGAACCACAGACTGTATCACTGTGTATATATTAGTCTGGAACCACAGACTGTATCACTGTGTAGATATTAGTCTGGAACCACAGACTGTATCACTGTAGATATTAGTCTGGAACCACAGACTGTATCACTGTAGATATTAGTCTGGAACCACAGACTGTATCACTGTGTAGATATTAGTCTGGAACCACAGACTGTATCACTGTAGATATTAGTCTGGAACCACAGACTGTATCACTGTGTAGATATTAGTCTGGAACCACAGACTGTATCACTGTAGATATTAGTCTGGAACCACAGACTGTATCACTGTGTAGATATTAGTCTGGAACCACAGACTGTATCACTGTGTAGATATTAGTCTGGAACCACAGACTGTATCACTGTAGATATTAGTCTGGAACCACAGACTGTATCACTGTAGATATTAGTCTGGAACCACAGACTGTATCACTGTGTAGATATTAGTCTGGAACCACAGACTGTATCACTGTAGATATTAGTCTGGAACCACAGACTGTATCACTGTGTAGATATTAGTCTGGAACCACAGACTGTATCACTGTAGATATTAGTCTGGAACCACAGACTGTATCACTGTGTAGATATTAGTCTGGAACCTCAGACTGTATCACTGTGTAGATATTAGTCTGGAACCACAGACTGTATCACTGTGTGGATATTAGTCTGGAACCACAGACTGTATCACTGTGTAGATATTAGTCTGGAACCACAGACTGTATCACTGTGTAGATATTAGTCTGGAACCACAGACTGTATCACTGTAGATATTAGTCTGGAACCTCAGACTGTATCACTGTGTAGATATTAGTCTGGAACCACAGACTGTATCACTGTAGATATTAGTCTGGAACCACAGACTGTATCACTGTGTAGATATTAGTCTGGAACCACAGACTGTATCACTGTGTAGATATTAGTCTGGAACCACAGACTGTATCACTGTAGATATTAGCCTGGAACCACAGACTGTATCACTGTGTAGATATTAGCCTGGAACCTCAGACTGTATCACTGTGTAGATATTAGTCTGGAACCACAGACTGTATCACTGTAGATATTAGTCTGGAACCTCAGACTGTATCACTGTAGATATTAGTCTGGAACCACAGACTGTATCACTGTGTAGATATTAGTCTGGAACCACAGACTGTATCACTGTAGATATTAGTCTGGAACCACAGACTGTATCACTGTAGATATTAGTCTGGAACCACAGACTGTATGTAGATATTAGTCTGGAACCTCAGACTGTATCACTGTGTAGATATTAGTCTGGAACCACAGACTGTATCACTGTGTAGATATTAGTCTGGAACCACAGACTGTATCACTGTGTAGATATTAGTCTGGAACCACAGACTGTATGTAGATATTAGTCTGGAACCTCAGACTGTATCACTGTGTAGATATTAGTCTGGAACCACAGACTGTATCACTGTAGATATTAGTCTGGAACCACAGACTGTATCACTGTGTAGATATTAGTCTGGAACCACAGACTGTATCACTGTGTAGATATTAGTCTGGAACCACAGACTGTATCACTGTGTAGATATTAGTCTGGAACCTCAGACTGTATCACTGTAGATATTAGTCTGGAACCACAGACTGTATCACTGTATATATTAGTCTGGAACCACAGACTGTATCACTGTGTAGATATTAGCCTGGAACCACAGACTGTATCACTGTGTAGATATTAGTCTGGAACCACAGACTGTATCACTGTAGATATTAGTCTGGAACCACAGACTGTATCACTGTGTAGATATTAGTCTGGAACCACAGACTGTATCACTGTAGATATTAGTCTGGAACCACAGACTGTATCACTGTAGATATTAGTCTGGAACCACAGACTGTATGTAGATATTAGTCTGGAACCTCAGACTGTATCACTGTGTAGATATTAGTCTGGAACCACAGACTGTATCACTGTGTAGATATTAGTCTGGAACCACAGACTGTATCACTGTGTAGATATTAGTCTGGAACCTCAGACTGTATCACTGTGTAGATATTAGTCTGGAACCACAGACTGTATCACTGTGTAGATATTAGTCTGGAACCACAGACTGTATGTAGATATTAGTCTGGAACCTCAGACTGTATCACTGTGTAGATATTAGTCTGGAACCACAGACTGTATCACTGTAGATATTAGTCTGGAACCACAGACTGTATCACTGTGTAGATATTAGTCTGGAACCACAGACTGTATCACTGTGTAGATATTAGTCTGGAACCACAGACTGTATCACTGTGTAGATATTAGTCTGGAACCTCAGACTGTATCACTGTAGATATTAGTCTGGAACCACAGACTGTATCACTGTATATATTAGTCTGGAACCACAGACTGTATCACTGTGTAGATATTAGCCTGGAACCACAGACTGTATCACTGTGTAGATATTAGTCTGGAACCACAGACTGTATCACTGTAGATATTAGTCTGGAACCACAGACTGTATCACTGTGTAGATATTAGCCTGGAACCACAGACTGTATCACTGTGTAGATATTAGTCTGGAACCACAGACTGTATCACTGTGTAGATATTAGTCTGGAACCACAGACTGTATCACTGTGTAGATATTAGTCTGGAACCACAGACTGTATCACTGTAGATATTAGTCTGGAACCACAGACTGTATCACTGTGTAGATATTAGTCTGGAACCACAGACTGTATCACTGTGTAGATATTAGTCTGGAACCACAGACTGTATCACTGTGTAGATATTAGCCTGGAACCACAGACTGTATCACTGTGTAGATATTAGTCTGGAACCACAGACTGTATCACTGTGTAGATATTAGTCTGGAACCACAGACTGTATCACTGTGTAGATATTAGTCTGGAACCACAGACTGTATCACTGTGTAGATATTAGCCTGGAACCACAGACTGTATCACTGTGTAGATATTAGTCTGGAACCACAGACTGTATCACTGTGTAGATATTAGTCTGGAACCACAGACTGTATCACTGTAGATATTAGTCTGGAACCACAGACTGTATCACTGTGTAGATATTAGTCTGGAACCTCAGACTGTATCACTGTAGATATTAGTCTGGAACCACAGACTGTATCACTGTAGATATTAGTCTGGAACCACAGACTGTATCACTGTAGATATTAGTCTGGAACCTCAGACTGTATCACTGTAGATATTAGTCTGGAACCACAGACTGTATCACTGTAGATATTAGTCTGGAACCTCAGACTGTATCACTGTAGATATTAGTCTGGAACCACAGACTGTATCACTGTAGATATTAGTCTGGAACCACAGACTGTATCACTGTGTAGATATTAGTCTGGAACCTCAGACTGTATCACTGTGTAGATATTAGTCTGGAACCACAGACTGTATCACTGTAGATATTAGTCTGGAACCTCAGACTGTATCACTGTGTAGATATTAGTCTGGAACCACAGACTGTATCACTGTGTAGATATTAGTCTGTAACCACAGACTGTATCACTGTGTAGATATTAGTCTGGAACCACAGACTGTATCACTGTAGATATTAGTCTGGAACCACAGACTGTATCACTGTAGATATTAGTCTGGAACCTCAGACTGTATCACTGTAGATATTAGTCTGGAACCACAGACTGTATCACTGTAGATATTAGTCTGGAACCACAGACTGTATCACTGTAGATATTAGCCTGGAACCACAGACTGTATCACTGTGTAGATATTAGCCTGGAACCACAGACTGTATCACTGTGTAGATATTAGTCTGGAACCACAGACTGTATCACTGTAGATATTAGTCTGGAACCACAGACTGTATCACTGTGTAGATATTAGTCTGGAACCACAGACTGTATCACTGTAGATATTAGTCTGGAACCACAGACTGTATGTAGATATTACTCTGGTTTAGGCCTCCGTATTTATCATTTATGTTTTTGTGTCTACAAACAAATTTGTGAAAACACAAACAAATTTGTGAAAACACAAACAAATTTGTGAAAACACAAACAAATTTGTGAAAACACAAACAAATTTGTGAAAACACAAACAAAAACACAAACAAACACAAACAAAAACACAAATGTTGTTGAAAACCCCCCACAAAAACACAAATGTTTGTATCATCATTATGTTTAAAGGTATATTCAGTGATTTCACTTATTTCAAATATCACTTATTTTTTTGTTTTGTTGTGATAATCCTCTTTACTATAGAGTGTGCTGACCATATATGGAGTTTCTCCCTGTCCCCCAGTTAACCCCTTGGGGGGGGTCAAAAAACCTTAGGTTTCGTTTTTGGCTCTCTATCCTGATTGGATGAAAGGCTTTGGGGTCCCAGCCAAAAACGAAACCTAAGGTTTTTTTGAGTGAAATCACTGAATATACCTTTAATAATTCTCATCTCAGTGCGAACGGTGAGGACTTTGAGGAGGTGATCCAGCTGCCAGACGGTACCGAGGCAGCGCCGCCACACGAGGGCGCCAGAGCTCCCGTGGTGGCTTTCAGGGAGAACGGCCTCCTCAAAGAGGACAGCAGGTCCACCCATCCAGGAGCAGGTCAGGCACTCATTAACCCATTCTGGGGGGCGGGAACCCCTTTTGGTGTTTTAAAAGCATCATGTTATGCTTTAGCCATTGAAAAAATAGCAGATCTACAAGCTCATAGCGCGCCACCGAGTGGCGCGCTATGAGCTTGTAGGTCTGCTATTTTTGAAGAATCGTGAAAATGTGGCTCAAATCTTTGTGTCTGTCAAACTAAATCCTCATTAATGCAAACTGGATTCAACGTACTCAACCCTGCACACATTCTAAATATGCCCCCGAAATATTGTGCTGAGCAAATGGACTGTTACCACCTTCAATAATAATGATAATAATAATAGTCTTTATTGTCTCCACATCATATATCTTCTTTGTCATGGACACTTGTACAAAACATTAACAATTCTACTTGAGTTGGAAGCATTAAGACGCATTTTAATCCTCAATGGCTTCCTTTCTGAAAAATAACGTCATTGTAAAAAAGATTCACACGTTTAGATATTCTATTTACAATGAGATGCGGACGGGTAGCTCTTCTCCCTTCTGGCTCCAAAACTGTGGAATGCACTTCCCATTGCAGTCAGAACTACAGAGTACAGACTCACTCCCAATCGAAACTATGGAATGAACTTCCCATTGCAGTCAGAACTACAGACTCACTCCCAATCTTCCGCCGTAGTCTGAAAACCCACCTTTTCAGACTCCATCATGGCCCATAGCACTTACCCCACCCCCTTAGATAGCATTTGATACAGACTTATAGCATGTTATGTAGACAGCACTATAATTGCATTGTATGTAGTCATAGCACGCCATAGTACATATGTATCGCATAGTAGTATATATATATAGTTTATATGTATAGTCTCATAATATAGATATTCCACTGTTACTTTCTTAGCTTACGCATGTTTCATGATAAATGCTTTTTTGTGATGTATTCCCATGCTTTTGTTCTTGCTTAATGTAAATCGCTCTGGATTAAGAGCGTCTGATAAATGCCTACATTGTAAATTGTAAATTGGACGGGTAGCTGGTGCCACTTGGACCCGGACGTAACGTAGGACTTAGTCGACACGATGGAACGTCCTGTCCGCGAAGCAGTTCCCTGGTTCACCACTTCCTGCTTCTCTCCTCTCAACATGTAGATGCTGTCTGAGCGCACAGGGAGAGAGAGAGAGAGCTGATTGGACCTAACACCATGAGGCCACACCCACAACGCAGAGAGAGAGAGAGCTGATTGGACCTAACACCATGAGGCCACACCCACAACGCACAGGGAGAGAGAGAGAGAGCTGATTGGACCTAACACCATGAGGCCACACCCACAACGCACAGGGAGAGAGAGAGAGAGAGAGAGCGCTGATAGGACGCGAGGACGTCCTGGTCCCTGATTGGCCAAACAGAAGACCTCCGTCTCACACACACAACAACAACGACAGTCTCTTCCAATCTCTTTGGGCACCGATTTTCTTTGGCCACGAGATCCCGTGTGACCTCCAAGATCCCGTGTGACGTCGACCTCGGATGTTGACACGACAAACACCTGGATGTGCGCCAGTAGCTAAACCGCGTTGACGCACTTACAGTCGCAGCGCGCGTGTGTCGTGCTGCAAAAAAATGTAATGAATAATAATAATAATAAAATGCAGATCTACAAGCCCGCAGAGCACGTGCAGCTCTGTGGGGTTGATGCCTGTCCGTTATACATTTCGGTTGCCATCGAATGGCTGCGTTTGGTTGCAGCGCGTCACGTAGCGTAGCGTCACGTAGCGTCGCCTAGCGTCGCTTAGCGTCGCCTAGCGTCGCCTAGCATCGCATAGCGTCGCCTAGCATCGCCTAGCGTCGCTTAGCGTCGCATAGCGTCGCCTAGCATCGCATAGCGTCGCCTAGCATCGCCTAGCGTCGCTTAGCGTCGCCTAGCGTCGCATAGCGTCGCGGTGCGTCTTTCTGCGCTGTGTCAGGGCCTTGTGGGCAGACTGCTTTGTGTCGCCAACAGGGGGTGCTAAAGTCTCCTCTGACGTATAAGGCCAAGATTTCTCACTGCGACAAAATCTTAAACCTTAAAATGTAGAGGGTTGTATTCTAGGTGGGGGGGGGGGGGTGATTCCTAATGTGACATAACAGAAAGCTACTGTTGTTATCATATATTATCATCAGTGGAAGCAGAGATAAGAACAGTGTAATTAATTGACTGATTTCCTTGTTTAGTTTCATATAAATTGCTGTAAAGATGTAAAGACATTTGATTTATCTTTTTCCTTTTCTTCCTGTTTTAGTGAAGTTGATTATTTTCTCATCGAGTTGATTGGTGTCGTTTTGATCAAACACAGAAAAATCTGATGTTTTTTTTATCCTGAAAAGTTAAGTTATATTTATTTAGGACATAATGTGGGCCAGGGGTTCCCAGTCCTTTTCAGGGACCCCCATTTGAAGAGATGTGCCAGGGACCCCCATTAGAAGAGATATGCCAGGGACCCCCATTTGAAGAGATATGCCAGGGACCCCCATTAGAAGAGATATGCCAGGGACCCCCATTTGAAGAGATATGCCAGGGACCCCCATTAGAAGAGATATGCCAGGGACCCCCATTTGAAGAGATATGCCAGGGACCCCCATTTGAAGAGATATGCCAGGGACCCCCATTTGAAGAAATATGCCAGGGACCCCCATTTGAAGAGATATGCCAGGGACCCCCATTTGAAGAGATATGCCAGGGACCCCCATAAGAGAAGATTTATTTTTACGGCTCTAACAGTGATTCTCAACCCATTTAATTCCAAGGACCCCCAGTTTGACCTGCATTAGTCTATACGGACCCCCCAATTAATGGCATTTCTATCCCCGGGACCCCCGATTTTATATTGTACAATCAATGTTAATTTAACTCTGAGAGTGTAACAAATGGAACCAAATGGACCCGTTTTGGTTCCAAACTATCCTTTAGCCCGGGGACCCCCTGGAACCTGGGGCTCCGGGGACCCCCTGGAACCTGGGGGTCCCTGGGGGACCCCACTTTGGGAACCACTGATGTTAGCCTACATTTTTCCAACCGACAGTTATTGATTGTTTGATTGATTGAATGATTGACAGGCGCCGTATACAGGCAGTGTTTGTAACACAACTCAGGAACCTCCAGCTCTTTACTGTAGTTAAAAGGAACAATTTATATATATATATATATATATATATATATATACGGCATTATTCTAAGGGGCCGATGCTATGAATATTAAAGTGTTCCTTTAACATCCACTCACACTCCATTGCTGCTGTTTGGTTCTCAAAGCTTTATTAGTCTCAGTCTAGTGGACAAAGCTTTATTAGTCTCAGTCTAGTGGACAAAGCTTTATTAGTCTCAGTCTAGTGGACAAAGCTTTATTAGTCTCAGTCTAGTGGACAAAGCTTTATTAGTCTCAGTCTAGTGGACAAAGCTTTATTAGTCTCAGTCTAGTGGACAAAGCTTTATTAGTTTTATTGTCGGGCTGAAACCTCATGTTTTTATTTTTTTTTCTTAAATTAACATTAACATCATGTTATGCTTTAGCTATTGAAAAATAGCAGATCTACAAGCTCACAGTGCGGCACCGAGTGCTGCGCTATACAAGCTTGTAGATCTGCTATTTTAGAAACATGAGTTTTTATCAGAAAACGGTCAGTATTTAGAAGGCATTTTGTAGAATCTTCTCTCAGGTCTAAATTAGTTAATGACCACCAAATCCACCCTAATCCACTGGTCTCTGATAGGCCAGTGTTTGTGTCCGCTGCGCTCCACTGGTCTCTGATAGGCCAGTGTTTGTGTCCGCTGCGCTCCACTGGTCTCTGATAGGCCAGTGTTTGTGTCCGCTGCGCTCCACTGGTCTCTGATAGGCCAGTGTTTGTGTCTGGTGTGCTCCACTGGTCTCTGATAGGCCAGTGTTTGTCCGGTGTGCTCCACTGGTCTCTGATAGGCCAGTGTTTGTCCGGTGTGCTCCACTGGTCTCTGATAGGCCAGTGTTTGTGTCAGCTGCGCTCCACTGGTCTCTGATAGGCCAGTGTTTGTCCGCTGCGCTCCACTGGTCTCTGATAGGCCAGTGTTTGTGTCTGGTGCGCTCCACTGGTCTCTGATAGGCCAGTGTTTGTGTCCGCTGCGCTCCACTGGTCTCTGATAGGCCAGTGTTTGTCCGGTGTGCTCCACTGGTCTCTGATAGGCCAGTGTTTGTGTCCGCTGCGCTCCACTGGTCTCTGATAGGCCAGTGTTTGTGTCCGCTGCACTCCACTGGTCTCTGATAGGCCAGTGTTTGTGTCCGCTGCGCTCCACTGGTCTCTGATAGGCCAGTGTTTGTGTCCGCTGCGCTCCACTGGTCTCTGATAGGCCAGTGTTTGTGTCCGCTGCGCTCCACTGGTCTCTGATAGGCCAGTGTTTGTGTCCGCTGCGCTCCACTGGTCTCTGATAGGCCAGTGTTTGTGTCCGCTGCGCTCCACTGGTCTCTGATAGGCCAGTGTTTGTGTCCGCTGTGCTCCACTGGTCTCTGATAGGCCAGTGTTTGTGTCCGCTGTGCTCCACTGGTCTCTGATAGGCCAGTGTTTGTGTCCGCTGCGCTCCACTGGTCTCTGATAGGCCAGTGTTTGTGTCCGCTGTGCTCCACTGGTCTCTGATTGGCCAGTGTTTGTGTCCGCTGCGCTCCACTGGTCTCTGATAGGCCAGTGTTTGTGTCCGCTGCGCTCCACTGGTCTCTGATAGGCCAGTGTTTGTGGCGAACCCAACCCCACGTCACATAAACAAAAGCATCGAAAGCAGCCGATTACGGCTGGTATAGATTGTGAGCTTGTAGATCTGCTAATTTTTGCAGTTTTTTTTTTTTTTTTTTTTTTTTTAATTTTGAATCGTGAAGAAGAGTTAACAGTTTTGAAACACGTGAGGTTTTCCGCCCAACAGACAGAAACACAGAAGCAACTATTTATTTTTATTTTTGGTTTATAATCTTTGGGAGGTTATTTCAATGCAAGTAATACGTTAATACATATTCTAATGAATGATTAAAGTATATATATATATATTTTACTAAAGCTTTGAGTGGGTCTGGGAGTTGTACTGAAATGAACTGTATGGAAATAAACAATGAACAATATGTCTGGAATGGATTAATTCAACGGTTTTTACATTCACATTCACCACATCACCCACAGTTTGAACACACATTAAAGGTGGTAAATGGTGCATTTATATAGCGCCTTTATCCAGGGCGCTTTACATAGCCTAGGTTGTGCATTACATTCACCCATATGACACAGGTCTCAATGGTTCATAATTAATGTTTGTTATGAGCTGGTCCAACCGGCTCCATTCACTGCTTTGTATTCCACCGGTTGGTTCCACACTCACTCCAGAGGGCCACTATAGTTCCACACTCACTCCAGAGGGCCACTATAGTTCTACACTCACTCCAGAGGGCCACTATAGTTCCACACTCACTCCAGAGGGCCACTATAGTTCCACACTCACTCCAGAGGGCCACTATAGTTACACACTCACTCCAGAGGACCACTATAGTTCCACACTCACTCCAGAGGGCCACTATAGTTCCACACTTACTCCAGAGGGCCACTATAGTTCCACACTCACTCCAGAAGGCCACTATAGTTCCACACTCACTCCAGAGCGCCACTATAGTTAGTTGGGATCCTGAAAAGTAACATTTTTATTTAATTTCAAATGCATTTATTTATAGTTATGTCAACTATAAATACAAATACATTGGACATACAGTAACATTTTAATACTTTTAATACTGTATAGTCATTAAACTATAGACTAATTAATTAAAGCGGGTCATGTTTGTTTGGAATTAACAGCTGAAATCAATAATAATATATCAATATTCTGATATTAACCTGAGGGCCACATTGAGTGAAGGTGGGGGGCCGCATGTGGTTTACAAGAGGGTCCACCTTGTTCAATTCATCAATTCATTCTAAAACAATGAAGTTATTATCGTCCTTTATGAACGTAATTAAACACAGAATAATTAATTAGGTGTAATTCAATCTAGAATTATTAATTAAATGTAATTAACCCTCTACCAGTGTTGCTTTTTAGCAACAATTTTATTTTAATTAATTACTAAATTATTATTATTTCTTTCTGTTCTTTTTTCACCTAAACGTCATCATTGCAATGCCATTTCAATGCCATTGGTCATGATATTTGCATATAAATACCCCCCACAGAGGCTGAAATTCACACAAATAAAACAATTCTGGACTAACCTAAGACTTTTGACCTTTACCCTAATAAAAGTAGGTAAAATAATTGTAATATATGTTTTTTTGTGATCATTAGAATGTCTAGAACATGTTTTATTCATTATTGTGAAAGATATCCCCAAAATGTAAATTATTAATTTATTAATTTATTATATAATTATTATAAAAAACATATTTTTTTGTCTTAGTCCTAGTAGTACAAAGTAGTAGAAACTAGTAAGGTTGACATCTATTTTTTGCAAGTAGAAATTAATGCGGGTCTTAGAGGGTTAAACACAGTCGACACAACTACAAAATACAAATGTGGTGCCGTTCCTTGTGACGTGAACCGTGATTGGCCGGCTCACGTCACGTCGCACGGTCGGGCGATCCCATTGGTCGACGGGTCCGTTTCCTCTGTGCAGTGGGCCAATCAGGACGCGCTGTTACTGCTGCGGCTTATTTGATTTGGGTTGCCATGTCCGCTTATTATAAGCGATCTTTGGCTTGTTTCTGTTCTGTAAAGTTGCTTAGCATAATAGTTTTGTTCTTGTTTCTAAATTGTAGTTGTTTATTTGGTCTTGTTTATAAAGTGTAGATGTTTATTTGGTCTTGTTTCTAAAGTGTAGTTGTTTATTTGGTCTTGTTTCTAAAGTGTAGTTGTTTATTTGGTCTTGTTTCTAAAGTGTAGTGTTTATTTGGGCTTGTTTCTAAAGTGTAGTTGTTTATTTGGTCTTGTTTCTAAAGTGTAGTGTTTATTTGGTCTTGTTTCTAAAGTGTAGTTGTTTATTTGGTCTTGTTTCTAAAGTGTAGTTGTTTATTTGGTCTTGTTTCTAAAGTGTAGTTGTTTATTTGGTCTTGTTTCTAAAGTGTAGTTGTTTATTTGGTCTTGTTTCTAAAGTGTAGTGTTTATTTGGTCTTGTTTCTAAAGTGTAGTTGTTTATTTGGTCTTGTTTCTAAAGTGTAGTTGTTTATTTGGTCTTGTTTCTAAAGTGTAGTTGTTTATTTGGTCTTGTTTCTAAAGTGTAGTTGTTTATTTGGTCTTGTTTCTAAAGTGTAGTGTTTATTTGGTCTTGTTTCTAAAGTGTAGTTGTTTATTTGGTCTTGTTTCTAAAGTGTAGTTGTTTATTTGGTCTTGTTTCTAAAGTGTAGTTGTTTATTTGGTCTTGTTTTCTAAAGTGTAGTTGTTTATTTGGTCTTGTTTCTAAAGTGTAGTTGTTTATTTGGTCTTGTTTCTAAAGTGTAGTTGTTTATTTGTTCTTGTTTCTAAAGTGTAGTTGTTTATTTGGTCTTGTTTCTAAAGTGTAGTTGTTTATTTGGGCTTGTTTCTAAAGTGTAGTTGTTTATTTGGTCTTGTTTAGAAAGTGTAGTTGTTTATTGTCTCCACCAGGCCGAAGGCATGTGGGGAGAGTATGTTTTGCACTCCGTCCGTCCGCGTGTCCGTCCGTCCGTTTGTGTGTCCGTGTGTCCGTGTGTCCGTGAACAGCTAATCTCGGCCACCGTTAACCCGGTCGATGCCATATTTTGCACACACACTCCCTGGATGCCAACCATGAACCTCTGCCCCAAACTTTCCAGAACGGCCTGTTATAGCGCCACCAGGAGGCCGCTTTGTGCAAAACAAGTTTTTCGATGCCATATTTTGCACACACACTCCCTGGATGCCAACCATGAACCTCTGCCCCAAACTTTCCAGAACGGCCTGTTATAGCGCCACCAGGAGGCCGCTTTGTGCAAAACAAGTTTTTGCACAGTACACCTACAGATTTTGTCCAAACATCACGCAAATTGGTACACAGTCTCTCTAGAGCCATTCAACGAAACGGGTCTTTCAGATTTATCAGACTCCATCCTGATTGGTTAAGATTGGCTTCCAAAGTTCACAGGAGTGCTCAGTTTCAAACAAAATGCTGCAAATCATGAACACATCGCGTGATTTCCGTGAAATTGTGCACCCACATTCCCACTAGGCCGAGGACGAAATGCCACATGAACAATTTCAACTCAGCCTCAAGGTGGCGCTATAACTGGCCGAAAAGTGTTTTTACCTCTAACTGCACGGATCTGTGGATAACCTGGTGGAGACCTGTGCCCGGAAGGGCACTTTTTCTAGTTTGGTCTTGTTTCTAAAGTGTAGTTGTTTATTTGGTCTTGTTTCTAAAGTGTAGTTGTTTATTTGGTCTTGTTTCTAAAGTGTAGTTGTTTATTTGGTCTTGGTTCTAAAGTGTAGTTGTTTATTTGGTCTTGTTTCTAAAGTGTAGTTGTTTATTTGGTCTTGTTTCTAAAGTGTAGTTGTTTATTTGGTCTTGTTTCTAAAGTGTAGTTGTTTATTTGGTCTTGTTTCTAAAGTGTAGTTGTTTATTTGGTCTTGTTTCTAAAGTGTAGTTGTTTATTTGGTCTTGTTTCTAAAGTGTAGTTGTTTATTTGGTCTTGTTTCTAAAGTGTAGTTGTTTATTTGGTCTTGTTTCTAAAGTGTAGTTGTTTATTTGGTCTTGTTTCTAAAGTGTAGTTGTTTATTTGGTTTTGTTTCTAAAGTGTAGTTGTTTATTTGGTCTTGTTTCTAAAGTGTAGTTGTTTATTTGGTCTTGTTTCTAAAGTGTAGTTGTTTATTTGGCCTTGTTTCTAAAGTGTAGTTGTTTATTTGGTCTTGTTTCTAAAGTGTAGTTGTTTATTTGGTCTTGTTTCTAAAGTGTAGTTGTTTATTTGGTCTTGTTTCTAAAGTGTAGTTGTTTATTTGGTCTTGTTTCTAAAGTGTAGTTGTTTATTTGGTCTTGTTTCTAAAGTGTAGTTGTTTATTTGGTCTTGTTTCTAAAGTGTAGTTGTTTATTTGGTCTTGTTTCTAAAGTGTAGTTGTTTATTTGGTCTTGTTTCTAAAGTGTAGTTGTTTATTTGGTCTTGTTTCTAAAGTGTAGTTGTTTATTTGGTCTTGTTTCTAAAGTGTAGTTGTTTATTTGGTCTTGTTTCTAAAGAGTAGTTGTTTATTGTAGGCTGGTTTGCTTGTTTCTCTCCCACAGTCTGGCACCCCTCCAGACGTTATGTTGTGCTGCTGACTGACTTCACTGCTTTAGTTTTCGTCTCGTCGTTGACGCTTTTATTATATTTAATTTAATAAACGTTTAAAAACGTCGCTTCATAAACATACAAACATGTCTAAAGGACTTCAAGACAGACAACAAACAGAGCTGTGAGTGCGTTTAGTGTTTGTGTGTAAAACTATGTTGTTTTAACTGGATGTGTGTTTGTTTGATCGTGTTTGTTTGTGTGTGTGTGTGTGTGTGTGTGTGTGTGTGTGTGTGTGTGTGTGTGTGTGTGTGTGTGTGTGTGTGTGTGCTGCATCATGGGATCATTACAATCTTATTGGACTAGATTGATATAATTAGAAGTGTATATGTCATTAAATGTCGTGATGAATTGAACATGGAGGACTCTGATGATCATGTAAACAACTAACAAGTCTGCAGTGCTGCTGTTTAAATACATTTACCTCAACCCCCCCCACCCCCCCTTTTCCCCTCACTGTATATGTTTCTTTTCCCTTTTTACCTACTTTATGATGAATTGAACAATGTGGACCCTGTTGTAAACAAGTGTAATGCTTAATTGGGTCGTCCTCGTCCACTCACAGTTAACAGTCTTTATATTGAGTTTGTGCTTGAAATGTACTGTAATTCTGCAAACTGTTAATAAATACTTCAATCAATCAATCAAACAAACATACAATTTACAATGTAGGCATTTATCAGACACTCTTAATCCAGAGCGATTTACATTAAGGAAGAACAAAAGCATGGGAATACATCACATAAAAGCATTTATCATGAAACATGCGTAAGCTAAGAACGTAACAGTGGAATATCTATATAATGAAACTATACATATAAACTATACATCTATACTACTATGCTATACATATGTACTATGACGTGCTATGACTACATACAATACAATTATAGTGCTGTCTACATAACATGCTATAAGTCTGTATCAGATGCTATCTAAGTCTACAGAAATGCTATCTAAGGGGGTGGGGTAAGTGCTCTCTCTGCATGTAGCATCGTGGAATCATTGCAATTATTATTAGAATAGATTGTTATTTAGCAGTGTATATATCTGTAAGTATATGTCTTTAAATGTTGTGATGAATTGAAGATTGAGGACCCTTTTAGATGGGAACAGTGTAGTTCTGTTTGACAGCACATTCTGCACCATGGATGGATTAAACCCCGTTAGAACTGATAAAAAAGTCTTCTAAATCCTGACAGTTTTCTGAAAAACCTTTGATTGATTGAAGTATTTATTAACAGTTTGCAGAATTGTTTCTAAATTGTAGTTGTTTAAATTTGGTCTTGTTTCTAACGTGTAGTTGTTTATTTGGTCTTGTTTCTAAAGTGTAGTTGTTTATTTGGTCTTGTTTCTAAAGTGTAGTTGTTTATTTGGTCTTGTTTCTAAAGTGTAGTTGTTTATTTGGTCTTGTTTCTAAAGTGTAGTTGTTTATTTGGTCTTGTTTCTAAAGTGTAGTTGTTTATTTGGTCTTGTTTCTAAAGTGTAGTTGTTTATTTGGTCTTGTTTCTAAAGTGTAGTTGTTTATTTGGTCTCGTTTCTAAAGTGTAGTTGTTTATTTGGTCTCGTTTCTAAAGTGTAGTTGTTTATTTGGTCTTGTTTCTAAAGTGTAGTTGTTTATTTGGTCTTGTTTCTAAAGTGTAGTTGTTTATTTGGTCTCGTTTCTAAAGTGTAGTTGTTTATTTGGTCTTGTTTCTAAAGTGTAGTTGTTTATTTGGTCTTGTTTCTAAAGTGTAGTTGTTTATTTGGTCTTGTTTCTAAAGTGTAGTTGTTTATTTGGTCTTGTTTCTAAAGTGTCGTTGTTTATTTGGTCTTGTTTCTAAAGTGTAGTTGTTTATTTGGTCTTGTTTCTAAAGTGTAGTTGTTTATTTGGTCTTGTTTCTAAAGTGTAGTTGTTTATGTGGTCTTGTTTCTAAAGTGTAGTTGTTTATTTGGTCTTGTTTCTAAAGTGTAGTTGTTTATTTGGTCTTGTTTCTAAAGTGTAGTTGTTTATTTGGTCTTGTTTCTAAAGTGTAGTTGTTTATTTGGTCTTGTTTCTAAAGTGTAGTTGTTTATTTGGTCTTGTTTCTAAAGTGTAGTTGTTTATTTGGTCTTGTTTCTAAAGTGTAGTTGTTTATTTGGTCTTGTTTCTAAAGTGTAGTTGTTTATTTAAAATAAAATGTCTGCTAAATATATATTATTTCACCGATACCGATGACCGATATATCCTTTTAAGGCCAATATCGGCCAATACCCTCCATGTGTTTGCCGATTAATCTCCCATCACTATATAGTTGACATCCAGTCTGTCTTCTGTTCTTACAGGTGACCCTGGTGCAGTCCACGACAGACAGACAGACAGACAGACAGACAGACAGACAGACAGACAGACAGACAGACATGTCGTTGGTTGAAGACGTGCTGGATCTTCTCTGCTCCATCCTGGAGTATTTTGGCGTTCCTGCTGACATGGTGAGATGACGTCGTTAACTAAATGCAACTAACTAACTCATGTTAACTAAATGCATTTGAAATTCAATAAAAAAAGGTTACTTTTCAGGATTCCAATTGAAAGCTTTTAGATCAGCTTATTTTCCAATATAATGCTTTAAAACACCAAAAGGGGTTCCCGCCCAGAATTGTCCGTTGACCGACCACCTACTTATCATATTCATATTTGGAGGGGGGGGGGGGGGCACCTACTTATTATTCATATTTGGACTGCTCGATATGTAAAAATATGCTGTTTTTTATAGTTTTTCTTTTCCAGAGTTACTCCTGATCCTGATCTATTACCCCATTCTGGGCGGGAACCCCTTTTGGTGTTTTAAGCATTATGTTATGCTTTCGCTGTTGAAAGATAGCCGTTGTAATGGCAGATTTTACACTTTCTGAAAATAGCAGATCTACAAGCCGCTCACCCCAAACACATCTCTCTGTTTTTACTAAAACTACAACATGACGTCACTGAGCCGCGGTGGTAAGAGACTCACCGCTCACCCCAAACACACCTCTCTGTTTTTACTAAAACTACAACATGACGTCACTGAGCCGCGGTGGTAAGAGACTCACCTCTCACCCCAAACACACCTCTCTGTTTTTACTAAAACTACAACATGACGTCACTGAGCCGCGGTGGTAAGAGACTCACCGCTCACCCCAAACACACCTCTCTGTTTTTACTAAAACTACAACATGACGTCACTGAGCCGCGGTGGTAAGAGACTCACCTCTCACCCCAAACACATCTCTCTGTTTTTACTAAAACTACAACATGACGTCACTGAGCCGCGGTGGTAAGAGACTCACCTCTCACCCCAAACACACCTCTCTGTTTTTACTAAAACTACAACATGACGTCACTGAGCCGCGGTGGTAAGAGACTCACCGCTCACCCAAACACACCTCTCTGTTTTTACTAAAACTACAACATGACGTCACTGAGCCGCGGTGGTAAGAGACTCACCGCTCACCCCAAACACATCTCTCTGTTTTTACTAAAACTACAACATGACGTCACTGAGCCGCGGTGGTAAGAGACTCACCGCTCACCCCAAACACACCTCTCTGTTTTTACTAAAACTACAACATGACGTCACTGAGCCGCGGTGGTAAGAGACTCACCTCTCACCCCAAACACACCTCTCTGTTTTTACTAAAACTACAACATGACGTCACTGAGCCGCGGTGGTAAGAGACTCACCGCTCACCCCAAACACACCTCTCTGTTTTTACTAAAACTACAACATGACGTCACTGAGCCGCGGTGGTAAGAGACTCACCGCTCACCCAAACACACCTCTCTGTTTTTACTAAAACTACAACATGACGTCACTGAGCCGCGGTGGTAAGAGACTCACCGCTCACCCAAACACATCTCTCTGTTTTTACTAAAACTACAACATGACGTCACTGAGCCGCGGTGGTAAGAGACTCACCGCTCACCCAAACACACCTCTCTGTTTTTACTAAAACTACAACATGACGTCACTGAGCCGCGGTGGTAAGAGACTCACCGCTCACCCAAACACACCTCTCTGTTTTTACTAAAACTACAACATGACGTCACTGAGCCGTGGTGGTAAGAGACTCACCGCTCACCCAAACACACCTCTCTGTTTTTACTAAAACTACAACATGACGTCACTGAGCCGCGGTGGTAGGAGACTCACCGCTCACCCAAACACACCTCTCTGTTTTTACTAAAACTACAACATGACGTCACTGAGCCGCGGTGGTAAGAGACTCAACTAGAGTTTCACTAGTTTCACATTCACATGTCGTATTGTTCAGCACTGCTCGTAATTGATGGAATCTCTTTCCCTGTGTGTGTGTGTCTGTGTGTGTGTGTGCGCACACATGCGTGTGCGTGTTCCCTGTGTGTGCGTGTGTGTGTGTGTGTGTGTGTGTGTGTGTGTGTGTGTGTGTGTGCATTTCTAGTTGGTTCCGGTGTGGGACAGTGAGCTGTGTGGACAGTATCGCAGTGTCGTGCGGATGATTGGAACGAATCTCCCCATAACACCTTCACCAAGGCAACACATTCAGGTAGGGAACGAATCTCCCCATAACACCTTCACCTGCATGGACAGACAGTAGCTCATAACAACATGACAACTGACGTTTTTAACTCAAAGCTTTGCTTCTCAGAGGTTCCTGGAACAACACATTTTCAGATGGGGGGGGGTCGGCGGCCAATTACATATCATTTTTGGGGGTCGTTGACATGACATATTGAGAACCACTGGCATAGAAACATGTATGTTTTTCAGAACACTTTTTAGGATTTAGAAGACATTGTTTTAATTTCGATGTCAGGCCTAAATGGGTTAATACAATAAAATAGGACTTTTCTGATTGGATGTATGGGCTGTCAATCAGAGAGAGAGAGAGAAAGGGCCTTTCTGTGTGGAGTTTGCATGTTCTCCCCGTATCCCCTAGGGTAGATACCCTCACATGTTCTCCCCGTGTCCCCTAGGGTAGGTACCCTCACATGTTCTCCCCGTGTCCCCTAGGGTAGGTACCCTCACATGTTCTCCCCGTGTCCCCTAGGGTAGGTACCCTCACATGTTCTCCCCGTGTCCCCTAGGGTAGGTACCCTCACATGTTCTCCCCGTGTCCCCTAGGGTAGGTACCCTCACATGTTCTCCCCGTGTCCCCTAGGGTAGGTACCCTCACATGTTCTCCCCGTGTCCCCTAGGGTAGGTACCCTCACATGTTCTCCCCGTGTCCCCTAGGGTAGGTACCCTCACATGTTCTCCCCGTGTCCCCTTGGGTAGGTACCCTCACATGTTCTCCCCGTGTCCCCTAGGGTAGGTACCCTCACATGTTGTCCCCGTGTCCCCTAGGGTAGGTACCCTCACATGTTCTCCCCGTGTCCCCTAGGGTAGGTACCCTCACATGTTCTCCCCGTGTCCCCTAGGGTAGGTACCCTCACATGTTCTCCCCGTGTCCCCTAGGGTAGGTACCCTCACATGTTCTCCCCGTGTCCCCTAGGGTAGGTACCCTCACATGTTCTCCCCGTGTCCCCTAGGGTAGGTACCCTCACAAAAAAACATGCAGTAATCCTGGTCACTAAACTGCCTCCCCCTGGCCTGCCGGGGCGCCTGATGGAGGGGAAAGGAACTGGTTGGAATAACGTGTTCCTTCCACGCGCTACGTCCAACCAGGGAAACTCCCCCCTGTCAGGTGTAAAGGAGCAACTTGGACACTCAGGCATGAAGGAAGCATGAGTTCAAGTCCGTTGCTCTCCCCTTGTCCCCCATATATGGGGGACTAGGTTGGTCTCCCCTTGTCCCCCATATATGGAGACTAGGTTGCTCTCCCCTTGTCCCCCATATATGGGGACTAGGTTGTTCTCCCCTTGTCCCCCATATATGGGGACTAGGTTGGTCTCCCCATGTCCCCCATATATGGGGACTAGGTTGGTCTCCCCATGTCCCCCATATATGGGGACTAGGTTGGTCTCCCCATGTCCCCCATATATGGGGACTAGGTTGGTCTCCCCTTGTCCCCCATATATGGGGACTAGGTTGGTCTCCCCTTGTCCCCCATATATGGGGACTAGGTTGGTCTCCCCTTGTCCCCCATATATGGGGACTAGGTTGGTGGAGGGTGTGTAGAGCCCAGGATCACATTAGATGATTGACACAGGGGTGAAAAATGGGTTACAAAATCTATTTGTAGTTGTTACGACATAGAAAGTAGAAACATGGGCATTTCAGAATGCTGAAACAGCGTTTAAACGTCATTGTTGTTGTTGTCTCATGTTGATGATGTCACCAGATCTTTGAACATGGGCGCGGTCTCGTTGGCGGCGTCGTCGCCATGGAGACGCCCGCCTCCGCCGTCCCGTCATTGGCTGACGTGCTGTGGGTCGCCGAGGAGGACCAATGGGACGACGGCTTCACCAGGATCAGGTATACCTACGACCGTACCGCCCCCCTATTGGTCCCTACTGGTACCACCAATCAGTGTTGTTTTCCTCCACTAAAACCAAGACGAAGAATGTTTGTTGACTACGGTTTGTTTTCCACTGAGGAAAACTACCGTTTTCCACTGAGGAAAACTACCGTTTTCCACTGAGGAAAACTACCGTTTTCCACTGAGGAAAACTACCGTTTTCCACTGAGGAAAACTACCGTTTTCCACTGAGGAAAACTACCGTTTTCCACTGAGGAAAACTACCGTTTTCCACTGAGGAAAACTACCGTTTTCCACTGAGGAAAACTACATGGGAAGTACATTTAAACAACGCGTCTATTTTCAGCAAGTGAAAAAAAAACAGTCATTGCGACGGCATCAAGGCCCGCCCAAAATACACTTTAGTCGACTAAATCAACCGTAGATTTAGTCGACTACGACTAGACTAACACTAAGACATTCCAGGTGACTAAAACTAAATGAAAACCTAAAAAACTAAAGCAGTGAATAGACCCATGTTAAAACTAAAACTAAAGCAGTGAATAGACCCATGTTAAAACTAAAACTAAAGCAGTGAATAGACCATGTTAAAACTAAAGCAGTGAATAGACTCATGTTAAAACTAAAGCAGTGAATAGACCCATGTTAAAACTAAAACTAAAGCAGTGAATAGACCCATGTTAAAACTAAAACTAAAGCAGTGAATAGACCCATGTTAAAACTAAAACTAAAGCAGTGAATAGACCCATGTTAAAACTAAAACTAAAGCAGTGAATAGACTCATGTTAAAACTAAAACTAAAGCAGTGAATAGACCCATGTTAAAACTAAAACTAAAGCAGTGAATAGACCATGTTAAAACTAAAGCAGTGAATAGACCCATGTTAAAACTAAAGCAGTGAATAGACCCATGTTAAAACTAAAACTAAAGCAGTGAATAGACCCATGTTAAAACTAAAACTAAAGCAGTGAATAGACCCATGTTAAAACTAAAACTAAAGCAGTGAATAGACCCATGTTAAAACTAAAACTAAAGCAGTGAATAGACCCATGTTAAAACTAAAGCAGTGAATAGACCATGTTAAAACTAAAACTAAAGCAGTGAATAGACCCATGTTAAAACTAAAACTAAAGCAGTGAATAGACCCATGTTAAAACTAAAACTAAAGCAGTGAATAGACCCATGTTAAAACTAAAACTAAAGCAGTGAATAGACCATGTTAAAACTAAAGCAGTGAATAGACCCATGTTAAAACTAAAGCAGTGAATAGACCCATGTTAAAACTAAAGCAGTGAATAGACCCATGTTAAAACTAAAGCAGTGAATAGACCCATGTTAAAACTAAAGCAGTGAATAGACCCATGTTAAAACTAAAGCAGTGAATAAACCCATGTTAAAACTAAAGCAGTGAATAGACCATGTTAAAACTAAAGCAGTGAATAGACTCATGTTAAAACTAAAGCAGTGAATAGACCCATGTTAAAACTAAAGCAGTGAATGGACCCATGTTAAAACTAAAGCAGTGAATAGACTCATGTTAAAACTAAAGCAGTGAATAGACTCATGTTAAAACTAAAGCAGTGAATAGACCCATGTTAAAACTAAAGCAGTGAATAGACCCATGTTAAAACTAAAGCAGTGAATAGACTCATGTTAAAACTAAAACTAAAGCAGTGAATAGATCCATGTTAAAACTAAAGCAGTGAATAGACTCATGTTAAAACTAAAGCAGTGAATAGACCCATGTTAAAACTAAAGCAGTGAATAGACTCATGTTAAAACTAAAGCAGTGAATAGACCCATGTTAAAACTAAAGCAGTGAATAGACCCATGTTAAAACTAAAGCAGTGAATAGACTCATGTTAAAACTAAAACTAAAGCAGTGAATAGATCCATGTTAAAACTAAAGCAGTGAATAGACTCATGTTAAAACTAAAGCAGTGAATAGACCCATGTTAAAACTAAAGCAGTGAATATACCCATGTTAAAACTAAAGCAGTGAATAGACCCATGTTAAAACTAAAGCAGTGAATAGACTCATGTTAAAACTAAAGCAGTGAATAGACCCATGTTAAAACTAAAGCAGTGAATAGACCCATGTTAAAACTAAAGCAGTGAATAGACTCATGTTAAAACTAAAGCAGTGAATAGACCCATGTTAAAACTAAAGCAGTGAATAGACCCATGTTAAAACTAAAGCAGTGAATAGACCCATGTTAAAACTGAAGCAGTGAATAGACCCATGTTAAAACTAAAGCAGTGAATAGACCCATGTTAAAACTAAAGCAGTGAATAGACCCATGTTAAAACTAAAGCAGTGAATAGACCCATGTTAAAACTAAAACTAAAGCAGTGAATAGACCCATGTTAAAACTAAAGCAGTGAATAGACCCATGTTAAAACTAAAGCAGTGAATAGACCCATGTTAAAACTAAAGCAGTGAATAGACCCATGTTAAAACTAAAGCAGTGAATAGACCCATGTTAAAACTGAAGCAGTGAATGGACCCATGTTAAAACTAAAGCAGTGAATAGACCCATGTTAAAACTAAAGCAGTGAATAGACCCATGTTAAAACTGAAGCAGTGAATGGACCCATGTTAAAACTAAAGCAGTGAATAGACCCATGTTAAAACTAAAGCAGTGAATAGACCCATGTTAAAACTAAAGCAGTGAATAGACCCATGTTAAAACTAAAGCAGTGAATAGACCCATGTTAAAACTAAAGCAGTGAATAGACCCATGTTAAAACTAAAGCAGTGAATAGACCCATGTTAAAACTAAAGCAGTGAATAGACCCATGTTAAAACTGAAGCAGTGAATGGACCCATGTTAAAACTAAAGCAGTGAATAGACCCATGTTAAAACTAAAGCAGTGAATAGACCCATGTTAAAACTAAAGCAGTGAATAGACCCATGTTAAAACTAAAGCAGTGAATAGACCCATGTTAAAACTAAAGCAGTGAATAGACCCATGTTAAAACTAAAGCAGTGAATAGACCCATGTTAAAACTAAAACTAAAGCAGTGAATAGACCCATGTTAAAACCAAAGCAGTGAATAGTCCCATGTTAAAACTAAAGCAGTGAATAGACTCATGTTAAAACTAAAGCAGTGAATAGACCCATGTTAAAACTAAAGAATTGAATAAACCCATGTTAAAACTAAAGCAGTGAATAGACCCATGTTAAAACTAAAGCAGTGAATAGACCCATGTTAAAACTAAAGCAGTGAATAGACCCATGTTAAAACTAAAGCAGTGAATATACCCATGTTAAAACTAAAGCAGTGAATAGACCCATGTTAAAACTAAAGCAGTGAATAGACCCATGTTAAAACTAAAGCAGTGAATAGACTCATGTTAAAACTAAAGCAGTGAATAGACTCATGTTAAAACTAAAGCAGTGAATAGACCCATGTTAAAACTAAAGCAGTGAATAGACCCATGTTAAAACTAAAGCAGTGAATAGACCCATGTTAAAACTAAAGCAGTGAATAGACCCATGTTAAAACTAAAGCAGTGAATAGACTCATGTTAAAACTAAAGCAGTGAATAGACTCATGTTAAAACTAAAGCAGTGAATAGACTCATGTTAAAACTAAAGCAGTGAATAGACTATGTTAAAACTAAAGCAGTGAATAGACCCATGTTAAAACTAAAGCAGTGAATAGACCCATGTTAAAACTAAAGCAGTGAATGGACCCATGTTAAAACTAAAGCAGTGAATAGACCCATGTTAAAACTAAAGCAGTGAATAGACCATGTTAAAACTAAAGCAGTGAATAGACCATGTTAAAACTAAAGCAGTGAATAGACCCATGTTAAAACTAAAGCAGTGAATAGACCATGTTAAAACTAAAGCAGTGAATAGACCATGTTAAAACTAAAGCAGTGAATAGACCATGTTAAAACTAAAGCAGTGAATAGACCCATGTTAAAACTAAAGCAGTGAATAGACCATGTTAAAACTAAAGCAGTGAATAGACTCATGTTAAAACTAAAGCAGTGAATAGACCCATGTTAAAACTAAAGCAGTGAATAGACCATGTTAAAACTAAAGCAGTGAATAGACCATGTTAAAACTAAAACTAAAGCAGTGAATAGACCCATGTTAAAACTAAAGCAGTGAATAGACTCATGTTAAAACTAAAGCAGTGAATAGACCCATGTTAAAACTAAAGCAGTGAATAGACTATGTTAAAACTAAAACTAAAGCAGTGAATAGACCCATGCTAAAACTAAAGCAGTGAATAGACTCATGTTAAAACTAAAGCAGTGAATAGACTCATGTTAAAACTAAAGCAGTGAATAGACCCATGTTAAAACTAAAGCAGTGAATAGACCATGTTAAAACTAAAGCAGTGAATAGACACATGTTAAAACTAAAGCAGTGAATAGACTCATGTTAAAACTAAAGCAGTGAATAGACCCATGTTAAAACTAAAGCAGTGAATAGACTCATGTTAAAACTAAAGCAGTGAATAGACCCATGTTAAAACTAAAGCAGTGAATAGACCCATGTTAAAACTAAAGCAGTGAATAGACCCATGTTAAATCTAAAACAGTGAATATACCCATGTTAAAACTAAAGCAGTGAATAGACCATGTTAAAACTAAAGCAGTGAATAGACTCATGTTAAAACTAAAGCAGTGAATAGACCCATGTTAAAACTAAAGCAGTGAATAGACCCATGTTAAAACTAAAGCAGTGAATAGACCCATGTTAAAACTAAAGCAGTGAATAGACCCATGTTAAAACTAAAGCAGTGAATAGACCATGTTAAAACTAAAGCAGTGAATAGACTCATGTTAAAACTAAAGCAGTGAATAGACTCATGTTAAAACTAAAGCAGTGAATAGACCCATGTTAAAACTAAAGCAGTGAATAGACTCATGTTAAAACTAAAGCAGTGAATAGACCCATGTTAAAACTAAAGCAGTGAATATACCCATGTTAAAACTAAAGCAGTGAATAGACCCATGTTAAAACTAAAGCAGTGAATAGACCCATGTTAAAACTAAAGCAGTGAATAGACCCATGTTAAAACTAAAGCAGTGAATAGACCCATGTTAAAACTAAAGCAGTGAATAGACCCATGTTAAAACTAAAGCAGTGAATAGACTCATGTTAAAACTAAAGCAGTGAATAGTAGGGCTGTCAGTTCACCTCTATAATCCAATTCGAATTTCATTGCTTCATTATTTGTAATATTCGGAAATATTCGAATATTTACATTGTTTATTTTAGCTCATATTTAGCCTATAATAATACACAGAATATAATACGATGCACATTCTGTCCACTAGAGGCCCCCCCCTTCCAAATGACAAAGCAGTACTTTCAGTTTCAGCACACGTAATAATGGTTTTCACCGCACAAAATAGCGTTTAAACTGTTTTATTGAGCACAGTGCACTCAGCACGGTAAGATTGTTGTCTGTCTATAGTGCAAATGCATTTTACAGTGAGTGAACGTGAAACGTAAAACGACAGGCCTAGCGCGAGACCCACCGAATGCTTGTGTTTCCACGGACATTATGTCATGTCATTGCGGTCACTCTAAGCGCCGCCGCTCCTCCGGACATTTCGAAACTTTTCGGGGGTACCGCCTGGGTTCTGCGCGACGGGCTTGACCATGCGGAGTAGCCCTCGTCGGCCTGCTCAGGACCCACGGAACCGCGGGCTTGTCAGCGGCGGTACCGCGAGGCCACGGCTCCTAGAACGCACGAAAATCGAGCCTCCGAAAATATTTTCGAGACATTTCGACGTTTTTGACCGCGTGCTCAGCCTTTACAATCGGGGCGCTTATCACCTTCGTGTAGCTGGCTAGTCTCCGCTCATTTATCACCGGGCCACTAAGCCGTCTCTATTACGGTCGCGAGGCCATGGGGTCCGGAACCCGGCCCACATTCGCTCTTCACATGCAGTGGAAGCGGCCGGGGAGATATCACAGCGGTAGATTCGTTACTCAATACATTTAGTGAGCGGATAAAATAACATAAAACAAAATAAAAATATTAAATAGAATTAATAAATGATAAAAGCTCCATTCGAATGGCAATTTTAGCTTTCGAATATATATATATTTTTTAATATTCGAATTTCTTTCATATTATGAAATTCGTTCTGACAGCCCTAGTGAATAGACCCATGTTAAAACTAAAGCAGTGAATAGACCATGTTAAAACTAAAGCAGTGAATAGACCCATGTTAAAACTAAAGCAGTGAATAGACCCATGTTAAAACTAAAGCAGTGAATAGACCCATGTTAAAACTAAAGCAGTGAATAGACCCATGTTAAAACTAAAGCAGTGAATAGACCCATGTTAAAACTAAAGCAGTGAATAGACCATGTTAAAACTAAAGCAGTGAATAGACCATGTTAAAACTAAAGCAGTGAATAGACCATGTTAAAACTAAAGCAGTGAATAGACCCATGTTAAAACTAAAGCAGTGAATAGACCCATGTTAAAACTAAAGCAGTGAATAGACCCATGTTAAATCTAAAGCAGTGAATAGACCCATGTTAAAACTAAAGCAGTGAATAAACCCATGTTAAAACTAAAGCAGTGAATAGACCCATGTTAAAACTAAAGCAGTGAATAGACCCATGTTAAAACTAAAGCAGTGAATAGACCCATGTTAAAACTAAAGCAGTGAATAGACCCATGTTAAAACTAAAGCAGTGAATAGACTCATGTTAAAACTAAAGCAGTGAATAGACCCATGTTAAAACTAAAGCAGTGAATAGACCCATGTTAAAACTAAAGCAGTGAATAGACTCATGTTAAAACTAAAGCAGTGAATAGACCCATGTTAAAACTAAAGCAGTGAATAGACTCATGTTAAAACTAAAGCAGTGAATAGACCCATGTTAAAACTAAAGCAGTGAATAGACCCATGTTAAAACTAAAGCAGTGAATAGACCCATGTTAAATCTAAAGCAGTGAATAGACCCATGTTAAAACTAAAGCAGTGAATAGACCCATGTTAAAACTAAAGCAGTGAATAGACCCATGTTAAAACTAAAGCAGTGAATCGACCCATGTTAAAACTAAAGCAGTGAATAGACCCATGTTAAAACTAAAGCAGTGAATAGAACCATGTTAAAACTAAAGCAGTGAATCGACCCATGTTAAAACTAAAGCAGTGAATAGACCCATGTTAAAACTAAAGCAGTGAATAGACCCATGTTAAAACTAAAGCAGTGAATAGACCCATGTTAAAACTAAAGCAGTGAATAGACCCATGTTAAAACTAAAGCAGTGAATAGACTCATGTTAAAACTAAAGCAGTGAATAGACCCATGTTAAAACTAAAGCAGTGAATAGACTCATGTTAAAACTAAAGCAGTGAATAGACCCATGTTAAAACTAAAGCAGTGAATAGACTCATGTTAAAACTAAAGCAGTGAATAGACCCATGTTAAAACTAAAGCAGTGAATAGACCCATGTTAAAACTAAAGCAGTGAATAGACCCATGTTAAATCTAAAGCAGTGAATAGACCCATGTTAAAACTAAAGCAGTGAATAGACCCATGTTAAAACTAAAGCAGTGAATAGACCCATGTTAAAACTAAAGCAGTGAATCGACCCATGTTAAAACTAAAGCAGTGAATAGACCCATGTTAAAACTAAAGCAGTGAATAGAACCATGTTAAAACTAAAGCAGTGAATCGACCCATGTTAAAACTAAAGCAGTGAATAGACCCATGTTAAAACTAAAGCAGTGAATAGACCCATGTTAAAACTAAAGCAGTGAATAGACCCATGTTAAAACTAAAGCAGTGAATAGACCATGTTAAAACTAAAGCAGTGAATAGACCATGTTAAAACTAAAGCAGTGAATAGACTCATGTTAAAACTAAAGCAGTGAATAGACTCATGTTAAAACTAAAGCAGTGAATAGACTCATGTTAAAACTAAAGCAGTGAATAGACTCATGTTAAAACTAAAGCAGTGAATAGACCCATGTTAAAACTAAAGCAGTGAATAGACCCATGTTAAAACTAAAGCAGTGAATAGACCCATGTTAAAACTAAAGCAGTGAATAGACTCATGTTAAAACTAAAGCAGTGAATAGACCCATGTTAAAACTAAAGCAGTGAATAGACTCATGTTAAAACTAAAGCAGTGAATAGACCTATGTTAAAACTAAAGCAGTGAATAGACCTATGTTAAAACTAAAGCAGTGAATAGACCATGTTAAAACTAAAGCAGTGAATAGACTCATGTTAAAACTAAAGCAGTGAATAGACCATGTTAAAACTAAAGCAGTGAATAGACCCATGTTAAAACTAAAGCAGTGAATAGACCCATGTTAAAACTAAAGCAGTGAATAGACCCATGTTAAAACTAAAGCAGTGAATAGACCCATGTTAAAACTAAAGCAGTGAATAGACCCATGTTAAAACTAAAGCAGTGAATAGACCTATGTTAAAACTAAAGCAGTGAATAGACCTATGTTAAAACTAAAGCAGTGAATAGACCATGTTAAAACTAAAGCAGTGAATAGACTCATGTTAAAACTAAAGCAGTGAATAGACCATGTTAAAACTAAAGCAGTGAATAGACCCATGTTAAAACTAAAGCAGTGAATAGACCCATGTTGAAACTAAAGCAGTGAATAGACCCATGTTAAAACTAAAGCAGTGAATAGACTCATGTTAAAACTAAAGCAGTGAATAGACCCATGTTAAAACTAAAGCAGTGAATAGACCCATGTTAAAACTAAAGCAGTGAATAGACCCATGTTGAAACTAAAGCAGTGAATAGACTCATGTTAAAACTAAAGCAGTGAATAGACCCATGTTGAAACTAAAGCAGTGAATAGACTCATGTTAAAACTAAAGCAGTGAATAGACCCATGTTAAAACTAAAACTAAAGCAGTGAATAGACCCATGTTGAAACTAAAGCAGTGAATAGACTCATGTTAAAACTAAAGCAGTGAATAGACCCATGTTGAAACTAAAGCAGTGAATAGACTCATGTTAAAACTAAAGCAGTGAATAGACCCATGTTAAAACTAAAACTAAAGCAGTGAATAGACCCATGTTGAAACTAAAGCAGTGAATAGACCCATGTTAAAACTAAAGCAGTGAATAGACTCATGTTAAAACTAAAACTAAAGCAGTGAATAGACTCATGTTAAAACTAAAGCAGTGAATAGACCCATGTTAAAACTAAAGCAGTGAATAGACCCATGTTAAAACTAAAGCAGTGAATAGACCCATGTTAAAACTAAAACTAAAGCAGTGAATAGACCCATGTTGAAACTAAAGCAGTGAATAGACTCATGTTAAAACTAAAGCAGTGAATAGACCCATGTTGAAACTAAAGCAGTGAATAGACTCATGTTAAAACTAAAGCAGTGAATAGACCATGTTAAAACTAAAGCAGTGAATAGACCATGTTAAAACTAAAGCAGTGAATAGACCCATGTTAAAACTAAAGCAGTGAATAGACCCATGTTAAAACTAAAGCAGTGAATAGACCCATGTTAAAACTAAAGCAGTGAATAGACTCATGTTAAAACTAAAGCAGTGAATAGACCCATGTTAAAACTAAAGCAGTGAATAAACCCATGTTAAAACTAAAGCAGTGAATAGACCCATGTTAAAACTAAAGCAGTGAATAGACCCATGTTAAAACTAAAGCAGTGAATAGACCCATGTTAAAACTAAAGCAGTGAATAGACCCATGTTAAAACTAAAGCAGTGAATAGACTCATGTTAAAACTAAAGCAGTGAATAGACCCATGTTAAAACTAAAGCAGTGAATAGACCCATGTTAAAACTAAAGCAGTGAATAGACTCATGTTAAAACTAAAGCAGTGAATAGACCCATGTTAAAACTAAAGCAGTGAATAGACTCATGTTAAAACTAAAGCAGTGAATAGACCCATGTTAAAACTAAAGCAGTGAATAGACCCATGTTAAAACTAAAGCAGTGAATAGACCCATGTTAAATCTAAAGCAGTGAATAGACCCATGTTAAAACTAAAGCAGTGAATAGACCCATGTTAAAACTAAAGCAGTGAATAGACCCATGTTAAAACTAAAGCAGTGAATCGACCCATGTTAAAACTAAAGCAGTGAATAGACCCATGTTAAAACTAAAGCAGTGAATAGAACCATGTTAAAACTAAAGCAGTGAATCGACCCATGTTAAAACTAAAGCAGTGAATAGACCCATGTTAAAACTAAAGCAGTGAATAGACCCATGTTAAAACTAAAGCAGTGAATAGACCCATGTTAAAACTAAAGCAGTGAATAGACCCATGTTAAAACTAAAGCAGTGAATAGACTCATGTTAAAACTAAAGCAGTGAATAGACCCATGTTAAAACTAAAGCAGTGAATAGACTCATGTTAAAACTAAAGCAGTGAATAGACCCATGTTAAAACTAAAGCAGTGAATAGACTCATGTTAAAACTAAAGCAGTGAATAGACCCATGTTAAAACTAAAGCAGTGAATAGACCCATGTTAAAACTAAAGCAGTGAATAGACCCATGTTAAATCTAAAGCAGTGAATAGACCCATGTTAAAACTAAAGCAGTGAATAGACCCATGTTAAAACTAAAGCAGTGAATAGACCCATGTTAAAACTAAAGCAGTGAATCGACCCATGTTAAAACTAAAGCAGTGAATAGACCCATGTTAAAACTAAAGCAGTGAATAGAACCATGTTAAAACTAAAGCAGTGAATCGACCCATGTTAAAACTAAAGCAGTGAATAGACCCATGTTAAAACTAAAGCAGTGAATAGACCCATGTTAAAACTAAAGCAGTGAATAGACCCATGTTAAAACTAAAGCAGTGAATAGACCATGTTAAAACTAAAGCAGTGAATAGACCATGTTAAAACTAAAGCAGTGAATAGACTCATGTTAAAACTAAAGCAGTGAATAGACTCATGTTAAAACTAAAGCAGTGAATAGACTCATGTTAAAACTAAAGCAGTGAATAGACTCATGTTAAAACTAAAGCAGTGAATAGACCCATGTTAAAACTAAAGCAGTGAATAGACCCATGTTAAAACTAAAGCAGTGAATAGACCCATGTTAAAACTAAAGCAGTGAATAGACTCATGTTAAAACTAAAGCAGTGAATAGACCCATGTTAAAACTAAAGCAGTGAATAGACTCATGTTAAAACTAAAGCAGTGAATAGACCTATGTTAAAACTAAAGCAGTGAATAGACCTATGTTAAAACTAAAGCAGTGAATAGACCATGTTAAAACTAAAGCAGTGAATAGACTCATGTTAAAACTAAAGCAGTGAATAGACCATGTTAAAACTAAAGCAGTGAATAGACCCATGTTAAAACTAAAGCAGTGAATAGACCCATGTTAAAACTAAAGCAGTGAATAGACCCATGTTAAAACTAAAGCAGTGAATAGACCCATGTTAAAACTAAAGCAGTGAATAGACCCATGTTAAAACTAAAGCAGTGAATAGACCTATGTTAAAACTAAAGCAGTGAATAGACCTATGTTAAAACTAAAGCAGTGAATAGACCATGTTAAAACTAAAGCAGTGAATAGACTCATGTTAAAACTAAAGCAGTGAATAGACCATGTTAAAACTAAAGCAGTGAATAGACCCATGTTAAAACTAAAGCAGTGAATAGACCCATGTTGAAACTAAAGCAGTGAATAGACCCATGTTAAAACTAAAGCAGTGAATAGACTCATGTTAAAACTAAAGCAGTGAATAGACCCATGTTAAAACTAAAGCAGTGAATAGACCCATGTTAAAACTAAAGCAGTGAATAGACCCATGTTGAAACTAAAGCAGTGAATAGACTCATGTTAAAACTAAAGCAGTGAATAGACCCATGTTGAAACTAAAGCAGTGAATAGACTCATGTTAAAACTAAAGCAGTGAATAGACCCATGTTAAAACTAAAACTAAAGCAGTGAATAGACCCATGTTGAAACTAAAGCAGTGAATAGACTCATGTTAAAACTAAAGCAGTGAATAGACCCATGTTGAAACTAAAGCAGTGAATAGACTCATGTTAAAACTAAAGCAGTGAATAGACCCATGTTAAAACTAAAACTAAAGCAGTGAATAGACCCATGTTGAAACTAAAGCAGTGAATAGACCCATGTTAAAACTAAAGCAGTGAATAGACTCATGTTAAAACTAAAACTAAAGCAGTGAATAGACTCATGTTAAAACTAAAGCAGTGAATAGACCCATGTTAAAACTAAAGCAGTGAATAGACCCATGTTAAAACTAAAGCAGTGAATAGACCCATGTTAAAACTAAAACTAAAGCAGTGAATAGACCCATGTTGAAACTAAAGCAGTGAATAGACTCATGTTAAAACTAAAGCAGTGAATAGACCCATGTTGAAACTAAAGCAGTGAATAGACTCATGTTAAAACTAAAGCAGTGAATAGACCCATGTTAAAACTAAAACTAAAGCAGTGAATAGACCCATGTTGAAACTAAAGCAGTGAATAGACCCATGTTAAAACTAAAGCAGTGAATAGACTCATGTTAAAACTAAAACTAAAGCAGTGAATAGACTCATGTTAAAACTAAAGCAGTGAATAGACCCATGTTAAAACTAAAGCAGTGAATAGACCCATGTTAAAACTAAAGCAGTGAATAGACCCATGTTAAAACTAAAGCAGTGAATAGACCCATGTTAAAACTAAAGCAGTGAATAGACCCATGTTAAAACTAAAGCAGTGAATAGACCCATGTTAAAACTAAAGCAGTGAATATACCCATGTTAAAACTAAAGCAGTGAATAGACCCATGTTAAAACTAAAGCAGTGAATATACCCATGTTAAAACTAAAGCAGTGAATAGACCCATGTTAAAACTAAAGCAGTGAATAGACCCATGTTAAAACTAAAGCAGTGAATAGACTCATGTTAAAACTAAAGCAGTGAATAGACTCATGTTAAAACTAAAGCAGTGAATAGACTCATGTTAAAACTAAAGCAGTGAATAGACCCATGTTAAAACTAAAGCAGTGAATAGACCCATGTTAAAACTAAAGCAGTGAATAGACCCATGTTAAAACTAAAGCAGTGAATAGACTCATGTTAAAACTAAAGCAGTGAATAGACCCATGTTAAAACTAAAGCAGTGAATAGACTCATGTTAAAACTAAAGCAGTGAATAGACCTATGTTAAAACTAAAGCAGTGAATAGACCTATGTTAAAACTAAAGCAGTGAATAGACCCATGTTAAAACTAAAGCAGTGAATAGACCCATGTTAAAACTAAAGCAGTGAATAGACCCATGTTAAAACTAAAGCAGTGAATAGACCCATGTTAAAACTAAAGCAGTGAATATACCCATGTTAAAACTAAAGCAGTGAATAGACCCATGTTAAAACTAAAGCAGTGAATATACCCATGTTAAAACTAAAGCAGTGAATAGACCCATGTTAAAACTAAAGCAGTGAATAGACCCATGTTAAAACTAAAGCAGTGAATAGACTCATGTTAAAACTAAAGCAGTGAATAGACTCATGTTAAAACTAAAGCAGTGAATAGACTCATGTTAAAACTAAAGCAGTGAATAGACCCATGTTAAAACTAAAGCAGTGAATAGACCCATGTTAAAACTAAAGCAGTGAATAGACCCATGTTAAAACTAAAGCAGTGAATAGACTCATGTTAAAACTAAAGCAGTGAATAGACCCATGTTAAAACTAAAGCAGTGAATAGACTCATGTTAAAACTAAAGCAGTGAATAGACCTATGTTAAAACTAAAGCAGTGAATAGACCTATGTTAAAACTAAAGCAGTGAATAGACCATGTTAAAACTAAAGCAGTGAATAGACTCATGTTAAAACTAAAGCAGTGAATAGACCATGTTAAAACTAAAGCAGTGAATAGACCCATGTTAAAACTAAAGCAGTGAATAGACCCATGTTAAAACTAAAGCAGTGAATAGACCCATGTTAAAACTAAAGCAGTGAATAGACCCATGTTAAAACTAAAGCAGTGAATAGACCCATGTTAAAACTAAAGCAGTGAATAGACCTATGTTAAAACTAAAGCAGTGAATAGACCTATGTTAAAACTAAAGCAGTGAATAGACCATGTTAAAACTAAAGCAGTGAATAGACTCATGTTAAAACTAAAGCAGTGAATAGACCATGTTAAAACTAAAGCAGTGAATAGACCCATGTTAAAACTAAAGCAGTGAATAGACCCATGTTGAAACTAAAGCAGTGAATAGACCCATGTTAAAACTAAAGCAGTGAATAGACTCATGTTAAAACTAAAGCAGTGAATAGACCCATGTTAAAACTAAAGCAGTGAATAGACCCATGTTAAAACTAAAGCAGTGAATAGACCCATGTTGAAACTAAAGCAGTGAATAGACTCATGTTAAAACTAAAGCAGTGAATAGACCCATGTTGAAACTAAAGCAGTGAATAGACTCATGTTAAAACTAAAGCAGTGAATAGACCCATGTTAAAACTAAAACTAAAGCAGTGAATAGACCCATGTTGAAACTAAAGCAGTGAATAGACTCATGTTAAAACTAAAGCAGTGAATAGACCCATGTTGAAACTAAAGCAGTGAATAGACTCATGTTAAAACTAAAGCAGTGAATAGACCCATGTTAAAACTAAAACTAAAGCAGTGAATAGACCCATGTTGAAACTAAAGCAGTGAATAGACCCATGTTAAAACTAAAGCAGTGAATAGACTCATGTTAAAACTAAAACTAAAGCAGTGAATAGACTCATGTTAAAACTAAAGCAGTGAATAGACCCATGTTAAAACTAAAGCAGTGAATAGACCCATGTTAAAACTAAAGCAGTGAATAGACCCATGTTAAAACTAAAGCAGTGAATAGACCCATGTTAAAACTAAAGCAGTGAATAGACCCATGTTAAAACTAAAGCAGTGAATAGACCCATGTTAAAACTAAAGCAGTGAATATACCCATGTTAAAACTAAAGCAGTGAATAGACCCATGTTAAAACTAAAGCAGTGAATATACCCATGTTAAAACTAAAGCAGTGAATAGACCCATGTTAAAACTAAAGCAGTGAATAGACCCATGTTAAAACTAAAGCAGTGAATAGACCCATGTTAAAACTAAAGCAGTGAATAGACCCATGTTAAAACTAAAGCAGTAAATAGACTCATGTTAAAACTAAAGCAGTGAATAGACCCATGTTAAAACTAAAGCAGTGAATAGACTCATGTTAAAACTAAAGCAGTGAATAGACCCATGTTAAAACTAAAACTAAAGCAGTGAATAGACCCATGTTAAAACTAAAGCAGTGAATAGACTCATGTTAAAACTAAAGCAGTGAATAGACTCATGTTAAAACTAAAGCAGTGAATAGACTCATGTTAAAACTAAAGCAGTGAATAGACCCATGTTAAAACTAAAGCAGTGAATAGACCCATGTTAAAACTAAAGCAGTGAATAGACCCATGTTAAAACTAAAGCAGTGAATAGACTCATGTTAAAACTAAAGCAGTGAATAGACTCATGTTAAAACTAAAGCAGTGAATAGACCCATGTTAAAACTAAAGCAGTGAATAGACCCATGTTAAAACTAAAGCAGTGAATAGACCCATGTTAAAACTAAAGCAGTGAATAGACCCATGTTAAAACTAAAGCAGTGAATAAACCCATGTTAAAACTAAAACTAAAGCAGTGAATAGACCATGTTAAAACTAAAGCAGTGAATAGACCCATGTTAAAACTAAAGCAGTGAATAGACCATGTTAAAATTAAAGCAGTGAATAGACTCATGTTAAAACTAAAGCAGTGAATAGACTCATGTTAAAACTAAAGCAGTGAATGGACCCATGTTAAAACTAAAGCAGTGAATAGACCCATGTTAAAACTAAAGCAGTGAATAGACTCATGTTAAAACTAAAGCAGTGAATAGACCCATGTTAAAACTAAAGCAGTGAATAGACTCATGTTAAAACTAAAGCAGTGAATAGACCTATGTTAAAACTAAAGCAGTGAATAGACCTATGTTAAAACTAAAGCAGTGAATAGACCATGTTAAAACTAAAGCAGTGAATAGACTCATGTTAAAACTAAAGCAGTGAATAGACCATGTTAAAACTAAAGCAGTGAATAGACCCATGTTAAAACTAAAGCAGTGAATAGACCCATGTTAAAACTAAAGCAGTGAATAGACCCATGTTAAAACTAAAGCAGTGAATAGACCCATGTTAAAACTAAAGCAGTGAATAGACCCATGTTAAAACTAAAGCAGTGAATAGACCTATGTTAAAACTAAAGCAGTGAATAGACCTATGTTAAAACTAAAGCAGTGAATAGACCATGTTAAAACTAAAGCAGTGAATAGACTCATGTTAAAACTAAAGCAGTGAATAGACCATGTTAAAACTAAAGCAGTGAATAGACCCATGTTAAAACTAAAGCAGTGAATAGACCCATGTTGAAACTAAAGCAGTGAATAGACCCATGTTAAAACTAAAGCAGTGAATAGACTCATGTTAAAACTAAAGCAGTGAATAGACCCATGTTAAAACTAAAGCAGTGAATAGACCCATGTTAAAACTAAAGCAGTGAATAGACCCATGTTGAAACTAAAGCAGTGAATAGACTCATGTTAAAACTAAAGCAGTGAATAGACCCATGTTGAAACTAAAGCAGTGAATAGACTCATGTTAAAACTAAAGCAGTGAATAGACCCATGTTAAAACTAAAACTAAAGCAGTGAATAGACCCATGTTGAAACTAAAGCAGTGAATAGACTCATGTTAAAACTAAAGCAGTGAATAGACCCATGTTGAAACTAAAGCAGTGAATAGACTCATGTTAAAACTAAAGCAGTGAATAGACCCATGTTAAAACTAAAACTAAAGCAGTGAATAGACCCATGTTGAAACTAAAGCAGTGAATAGACCCATGTTAAAACTAAAGCAGTGAATAGACTCATGTTAAAACTAAAACTAAAGCAGTGAATAGACTCATGTTAAAACTAAAGCAGTGAATAGACCCATGTTAAAACTAAAGCAGTGAATAGACCCATGTTAAAACTAAAGCAGTGAATAGACCCATGTTAAAACTAAAACTAAAGCAGTGAATAGACCCATGTTAAAACTAAAACTAAAGCAGTGAATAGACCCCTGTTAAAACTAAAGCAGTGAATAGACCCATGTTAAAACTAAAGCAGTGAATAGACCCATGTTAAAACTAAAGCAGTGAATAGACCCATGTTAAAACTAAAGCAGTGAATAGACTCATGTTAAAACTAAAACTAAAGCAGTGAATAGACCCATGTTAAAACTAAAGCAGTGAATAGACTCATGTTAAAACTAAAACTAAAGCAGTGAATAGACTCATGTTAAAACTAAAACTAAAGCAGTGAATAGACCCATGTTAAAACTAAAGCAGTGAATAGACTCATGTTAAAACTAAAACTAAAGCAGTGAATAGACCCATGTTAAAACTAAAGCAGTGAATAGACTCATGTTAAAACTAAAACTAAAGCAGTGAATAGACTCATGTTAAAACTAAAACTAAAGCAGTGAATAGACTCATGTTAAAACTAAAACTAAAGCAGTGAATAGACCCATGTTAAAACTAAAACTAAAGCAGTGAATAGACCCATGTTAAAACTAAAACTAAAGCAGTGAATAGACTCATGTTAAAACTAAAGCAGTGAATAGACTCATGTTAAAACTAAAGCAGTGAATAGACCATGTTAAAACTAAAGCAGTGAATAGACTCATGTTAAAACTAAAGCAGTGAATAAACCCATGTTAAAACTAAAGCAGTGAATAGACCCATGTTAAAACTAAAGCAGTGAATAGACTCATGTTAAAACTAAAGCAGTGAATAGACTCATGTTAAAACTAAAGCAGTGAATAGACCCATGTTAAAACTAAAGCAGTGAATAGACCCATGTTAAAACTAAAGCAGTGAATAGACCCATGTTAAAACTAAAGCAGTGAATAGACCCATGTTAAAACTAAAGCAGTGAATAGACCCATGTTAAAACTAAAGCAGTGAATAGACCCATGTTAAAACTAAAGCAGTGAATAGACCCATGTTAAAACTAAAGCAGTGAATAGACCCATGTTAAAACTAAAACTAAAGCAGTGAATAGACCCATGTTAAAACCAAAGCAGTGAATAGTCCCATGTTAAAACTAAAGCAGTGAATAGACTCATGTTAAAACTAAAGCAGTGAATAGACCCATGTTAAAACTAAAGAATTGAATAAACCCATGTTAAAACTAAAGCAGTGAATAGACCCATGTTAAAACTAAAGCAGTGAATAGACCCATGTTAAAACTAAAGCAGTGAATAGACCCATGTTAAAACTAAAGCAGTGAATATACCCATGTTAAAACTAAAGCAGTGAATAGACCCATGTTAAAACTAAAGCAGTGAATAGACCCATGTTAAAACTAAAGCAGTGAATAGACTCATGTTAAAACTAAAGCAGTGAATAGACTCATGTTAAAACTAAAGCAGTGAATAGACCCATGTTAAAACTAAAGCAGTGAATAGACCCATGTTAAAACTAAAGCAGTGAATAGACCCATGTTAAAACTAAAGCAGTGAATAGACCCATGTTAAAACTAAAGCAGTGAATAGACTCATGTTAAAACTAAAGCAGTGAATAGACTCATGTTAAAACTAAAGCAGTGAATAGACTCATGTTAAAACTAAAGCAGTGAATAGACTATGTTAAAACTAAAGCAGTGAATAGACCCATGTTAAAACTAAAGCAGTGAATAGACCCATGTTAAAACTAAAGCAGTGAATGGACCCATGTTAAAACTAAAGCAGTGAATAGACTCATGTTAAAACTAAAGCAGTGAATAGACCCATGTTAAAACTAAAGCAGTGAATAGACCATGTTAAAACTAAAGCAGTGAATAGACCATGTTAAAACTAAAGCAGTGAATAGACCCATGTTAAAACTAAAGCAGTGAATAGACCATGTTAAAACTAAAGCAGTGAATAGACCATGTTAAAACTAAAGCAGTGAATAGACCCATGTTAAAACTAAAGCAGTGAATAGACCCATGTTAAAACTAAAGCAGTGAATAGACCATGTTAAAACTAAAGCAGTGAATAGACCATGTTAAAACTAAAACTAAAGCAGTGAATAGACCCATGTTAAAACTAAAGCAGTGAATAGACTCATGTTAAAACTAAAGCAGTGAATAGACCCATGTTAAAACTAAAGCAGTGAATAGACTATGTTAAAACTAAAACTAAAGCAGTGAATAGACCCATGCTAAAACTAAAGCAGTGAATAGACTCATGTTAAAACTAAAGCAGTGAATAGACTCATGTTAAAACTAAAGCAGTGAATAGACCCATGTTAAAACTAAAGCAGTGAATAGACCATGTTAAAACTAAAGCAGTGAATAGACACATGTTAAAACTAAAGCAGTGAATAGACTCATGTTAAAACTAAAGCAGTGAATAGACCCATGTTAAAACTAAAGCAGTGAATAGACTCATGTTAAAACTAAAGCAGTGAATAGACCCATGTTAAAACTAAAGCAGTGAATAGACCCATGTTAAAACTAAAGCAGTGAATAGACCCATGTTAAATCTAAAGCAGTGAATATACCCATGTTAAAACTAAAGCAGTGAATAGACCATGTTAAAACTAAAGCAGTGAATAGACTCATGTTAAAACTAAAGCAGTGAATAGACCCATGTTAAAACTAAAGCAGTGAATAGACCCATGTTAAAACTAAAGCAGTGAATAGACCCATGTTAAAACTAAAGCAGTGAATAGACCCATGTTAAAACTAAAGCAGTGAATAGACCATGTTAAAACTAAAGCAGTGAATAGACTCATGTTAAAACTAAAGCAGTGAATAGACTCATGTTAAAACTAAAGCAGTGAATAGACCCATGTTAAAACTAAAGCAGTGAATAGACTCATGTTAAAACTAAAGCAGTGAATAGACCCATGTTAAAACTAAAGCAGTGAATATACCCATGTTAAAACTAAAGCAGTGAATAGACCCATGTTAAAACTAAAGCAGTGAATAGACCCATGTTAAAACTAAAGCAGTGAATAGACCCATGTTAAAACTAAAGCAGTGAATAGACCCATGTTAAAACTAAAGCAGTGAATAGACCCATGTTAAAACTAAAGCAGTGAATAGACTCATGTTAAAACTAAAGCAGTGAATAGTAGGGCTGTCAGTTCACCTCTATAATCCAATTCGAATTTCATTGCTTCATTATTTGTAATATTCGGAAATATTCGAATATTTACATTGTTTATTTTAGCTCATATTTAGCCTATAATAATACACAGAATATAATACGATGCACATTCTGTCCACTAGAGGCCCCCCCCTTCCAAATGACAAAGCAGTACTTTCAGTTTCAGCACACGTAATAATGGTTTTCACCGCACAAAATAGCGTTTAAACTGTTTTATTGAGCACAGTGCACTCAGCACGGTAAGATTGTTGTCTGTCTATAGTGCAAATGCATTTTACAGTGAGTGAACGTGAAACGTAAAACGACAGGCCTAGCGCGAGACCCACCGAATGCTTGTGTTTCCACGGACATTATGTCATGTCATTGCGGTCACTCTAAGCGCCGCCGCTCCTCCGGACATTTCGAAACTTTTCGGGGGTACCGCCTGGGTTCTGCGCGACGGGCTTGACCATGCGGAGTAGCCCTCGTCGGCCTGCTCAGGACCCACGGAACCGCGGGCTTGTCAGCGGCGGTACCGCGAGGCCACGGCTCCTAGAACGCACGAAAATCGAGCCTCCGAAAATATTTTCGAGACATTTCGACGTTTTTGACCGCGTGCTCAGCCTTTACAATCGGGGCGCTTATCACCTTCGTGTAGCTGGCTAGTCTCCGCTCATTTATCACCGGGCCACTAAGCCGTCTCTATTACGGTCGCGAGGCCATGGGGTCCGGAACCCGGCCCACATTCGCTCTTCACATGCAGTGGAAGCGGCCGGGGAGATATCACAGCGGTAGATTCGTTACTCAATACATTTAGTGAGCGGATAAAATAACATAAAACAAAATAAAAATATTAAATAGAATTAATAAATGATAAAAGCTCCATTCGAATGGCAATTTTAGCTTTCGAATATATATATTTTTTTTAATATTCGAATTTCTTTCATATTATGAAATTCGTTCTGACAGCCCTAGTGAATAGACCCATGTTAAAACTAAAGCAGTGAATAGACCATGTTAAAACTAAAGCAGTGAATAGACCCATGTTAAAACTAAAGCAGTGAATAGACCCATGTTAAAACTAAAGCAGTGAATAGACCCATGTTAAAACTAAAGCAGTGAATAGACCCATGTTAAAACTAAAGCAGTGAATAGACCCATGTTAAAACTAAAGCAGTGAATAGACCATGTTAAAACTAAAGCAGTGAATAGACCATGTTAAAACTAAAGCAGTGAATAGACCATGTTAAAACTAAAGCAGTGAATAGACCCATGTTAAAACTAAAGCAGTGAATAGACCCATGTTAAAACTAAAGCAGTGAATAGACCCATGTTAAATCTAAAGCAGTGAATAGACCCATGTTAAAACTAAAGCAGTGAATAAACCCATGTTAAAACTAAAGCAGTGAATAGACCCATGTTAAAACTAAAGCAGTGAATAGACCCATGTTAAAACTAAAGCAGTGAATAGACCCATGTTAAAACTAAAGCAGTGAATAGACCCATGTTAAAACTAAAGCAGTGAATAGACTCATGTTAAAACTAAAGCAGTGAATAGACCCATGTTAAAACTAAAGCAGTGAATAGACCCATGTTAAAACTAAAGCAGTGAATAGACTCATGTTAAAACTAAAGCAGTGAATAGACCCATGTTAAAACTAAAGCAGTGAATAGACTCATGTTAAAACTAAAGCAGTGAATAGACCCATGTTAAAACTAAAGCAGTGAATAGACCCATGTTAAAACTAAAGCAGTGAATAGACCCATGTTAAATCTAAAGCAGTGAATAGACCCATGTTAAAACTAAAGCAGTGAATAGACCCATGTTAAAACTAAAGCAGTGAATAGACCCATGTTAAAACTAAAGCAGTGAATCGACCCATGTTAAAACTAAAGCAGTGAATAGACCCATGTTAAAACTAAAGCAGTGAATAGAACCATGTTAAAACTAAAGCAGTGAATCGACCCATGTTAAAACTAAAGCAGTGAATAGACCCATGTTAAAACTAAAGCAGTGAATAGACCCATGTTAAAACTAAAGCAGTGAATAGACCCATGTTAAAACTAAAGCAGTGAATAGACCCATGTTAAAACTAAAGCAGTGAATAGACTCATGTTAAAACTAAAGCAGTGAATAGACCCATGTTAAAACTAAAGCAGTGAATAGACTCATGTTAAAACTAAAGCAGTGAATAGACCCATGTTAAAACTAAAGCAGTGAATAGACTCATGTTAAAACTAAAGCAGTGAATAGACCCATGTTAAAACTAAAGCAGTGAATAGACCCATGTTAAAACTAAAGCAGTGAATAGACCCATGTTAAATCTAAAGCAGTGAATAGACCCATGTTAAAACTAAAGCAGTGAATAGACCCATGTTAAAACTAAAGCAGTGAATAGACCCATGTTAAAACTAAAGCAGTGAATCGACCCATGTTAAAACTAAAGCAGTGAATAGACCCATGTTAAAACTAAAGCAGTGAATAGAACCATGTTAAAACTAAAGCAGTGAATCGACCCATGTTAAAACTAAAGCAGTGAATAGACCCATGTTAAAACTAAAGCAGTGAATAGACCCATGTTAAAACTAAAGCAGTGAATAGACCCATGTTAAAACTAAAGCAGTGAATAGACCATGTTAAAACTAAAGCAGTGAATAGACCATGTTAAAACTAAAGCAGTGAATAGACTCATGTTAAAACTAAAGCAGTGAATAGACTCATGTTAAAACTAAAGCAGTGAATAGACTCATGTTAAAACTAAAGCAGTGAATAGACTCATGTTAAAACTAAAGCAGTGAATAGACCCATGTTAAAACTAAAGCAGTGAATAGACCCATGTTAAAACTAAAGCAGTGAATAGACCCATGTTAAAACTAAAGCAGTGAATAGACTCATGTTAAAACTAAAGCAGTGAATAGACCCATGTTAAAACTAAAGCAGTGAATAGACTCATGTTAAAACTAAAGCAGTGAATAGACCTATGTTAAAACTAAAGCAGTGAATAGACCTATGTTAAAACTAAAGCAGTGAATAGACCATGTTAAAACTAAAGCAGTGAATAGACTCATGTTAAAACTAAAGCAGTGAATAGACCATGTTAAAACTAAAGCAGTGAATAGACCCATGTTAAAACTAAAGCAGTGAATAGACCCATGTTAAAACTAAAGCAGTGAATAGACCCATGTTAAAACTAAAGCAGTGAATAGACCCATGTTAAAACTAAAGCAGTGAATAGACCCATGTTAAAACTAAAGCAGTGAATAGACCTATGTTAAAACTAAAGCAGTGAATAGACCTATGTTAAAACTAAAGCAGTGAATAGACCATGTTAAAACTAAAGCAGTGAATAGACTCATGTTAAAACTAAAGCAGTGAATAGACCATGTTAAAACTAAAGCAGTGAATAGACCCATGTTAAAACTAAAGCAGTGAATAGACCCATGTTGAAACTAAAGCAGTGAATAGACCCATGTTAAAACTAAAGCAGTGAATAGACTCATGTTAAAACTAAAGCAGTGAATAGACCCATGTTAAAACTAAAGCAGTGAATAGACCCATGTTAAAACTAAAGCAGTGAATAGACCCATGTTGAAACTAAAGCAGTGAATAGACTCATGTTAAAACTAAAGCAGTGAATAGACCCATGTTGAAACTAAAGCAGTGAATAGACTCATGTTAAAACTAAAGCAGTGAATAGACCCATGTTAAAACTAAAACTAAAGCAGTGAATAGACCCATGTTGAAACTAAAGCAGTGAATAGACTCATGTTAAAACTAAAGCAGTGAATAGACCCATGTTGAAACTAAAGCAGTGAATAGACTCATGTTAAAACTAAAGCAGTGAATAGACCCATGTTAAAACTAAAACTAAAGCAGTGAATAGACCCATGTTGAAACTAAAGCAGTGAATAGACCCATGTTAAAACTAAAGCAGTGAATAGACTCATGTTAAAACTAAAACTAAAGCAGTGAATAGACTCATGTTAAAACTAAAGCAGTGAATAGACCCATGTTAAAACTAAAGCAGTGAATAGACCCATGTTAAAACTAAAGCAGTGAATAGACCCATGTTAAAACTAAAGCAGTGAATAGACCCATGTTAAAACTAAAGCAGTGAATAGACCCATGTTAAAACTAAAGCAGTGAATAGACCCATGTTAAAACTAAAGCAGTGAATATACCCATGTTAAAACTAAAGCAGTGAATAGACCCATGTTAAAACTAAAGCAGTGAATATACCCATGTTAAAACTAAAGCAGTGAATAGACCCATGTTAAAACTAAAGCAGTGAATAGACCCATGTTAAAACTAAAGCAGTGAATAGACCCATGTTAAAACTAAAGCAGTGAATAGACCCATGTTAAAACTAAAGCAGTAAATAGACTCATGTTAAAACTAAAGCAGTGAATAGACCCATGTTAAAACTAAAGCAGTGAATAGACTCATGTTAAAACTAAAGCAGTGAATAGACCCATGTTAAAACTAAAACTAAAGCAGTGAATAGACCCATGTTAAAACTAAAGCAGTGAATAGACTCATGTTAAAACTAAAGCAGTGAATAGACTCATGTTAAAACTAAAGCAGTGAATAGACTCATGTTAAAACTAAAGCAGTGAATAGACCCATGTTAAAACTAAAGCAGTGAATAGACCCATGTTAAAACTAAAGCAGTGAATAGACCCATGTTAAAACTAAAGCAGTGAATAGACTCATGTTAAAACTAAAGCAGTGAATAGACTCATGTTAAAACTAAAGCAGTGAATAGACCCATGTTAAAACTAAAGCAGTGAATAGACCCATGTTAAAACTAAAGCAGTGAATAGACCCATGTTAAAACTAAAGCAGTGAATAGACCCATGTTAAAACTAAAGCAGTGAATAAACCCATGTTAAAACTAAAACTAAAGCAGTGAATAGACCATGTTAAAACTAAAGCAGTGAATAGACCCATGTTAAAACTAAAGCAGTGAATAGACCATGTTAAAATTAAAGCAGTGAATAGACTCATGTTAAAACTAAAGCAGTGAATAGACTCATGTTAAAACTAAAGCAGTGAATGGACCCATGTTAAAACTAAAGCAGTGAATAGACCCATGTTAAAACTAAAGCAGTGAATAGACTCATGTTAAAACTAAAGCAGTGAATAGACCCATGTTAAAACTAAAGCAGTGAATAGACTCATGTTAAAACTAAAGCAGTGAATAGACCTATGTTAAAACTAAAGCAGTGAATAGACCTATGTTAAAACTAAAGCAGTGAATAGACCATGTTAAAACTAAAGCAGTGAATAGACTCATGTTAAAACTAAAGCAGTGAATAGACCATGTTAAAACTAAAGCAGTGAATAGACCCATGTTAAAACTAAAGCAGTGAATAGACCCATGTTAAAACTAAAGCAGTGAATAGACCCATGTTAAAACTAAAGCAGTGAATAGACCCATGTTAAAACTAAAGCAGTGAATAGACCCATGTTAAAACTAAAGCAGTGAATAGACCTATGTTAAAACTAAAGCAGTGAATAGACCTATGTTAAAACTAAAGCAGTGAATAGACCATGTTAAAACTAAAGCAGTGAATAGACTCATGTTAAAACTAAAGCAGTGAATAGACCATGTTAAAACTAAAGCAGTGAATAGACCCATGTTAAAACTAAAGCAGTGAATAGACCCATGTTGAAACTAAAGCAGTGAATAGACCCATGTTAAAACTAAAGCAGTGAATAGACTCATGTTAAAACTAAAGCAGTGAATAGACCCATGTTAAAACTAAAGCAGTGAATAGACCCATGTTAAAACTAAAGCAGTGAATAGACCCATGTTGAAACTAAAGCAGTGAATAGACTCATGTTAAAACTAAAGCAGTGAATAGACCCATGTTGAAACTAAAGCAGTGAATAGACTCATGTTAAAACTAAAGCAGTGAATAGACCCATGTTAAAACTAAAACTAAAGCAGTGAATAGACCCATGTTGAAACTAAAGCAGTGAATAGACTCATGTTAAAACTAAAGCAGTGAATAGACCCATGTTGAAACTAAAGCAGTGAATAGACTCATGTTAAAACTAAAGCAGTGAATAGACCCATGTTAAAACTAAAACTAAAGCAGTGAATAGACCCATGTTGAAACTAAAGCAGTGAATAGACCCATGTTAAAACTAAAGCAGTGAATAGACTCATGTTAAAACTAAAACTAAAGCAGTGAATAGACTCATGTTAAAACTAAAGCAGTGAATAGACCCATGTTAAAACTAAAGCAGTGAATAGACCCATGTTAAAACTAAAGCAGTGAATAGACCCATGTTAAAACTAAAACTAAAGCAGTGAATAGACCCATGTTAAAACTAAAACTAAAGCAGTGAATAGACCCCTGTTAAAACTAAAGCAGTGAATAGACCCATGTTAAAACTAAAGCAGTGAATAGACCCATGTTAAAACTAAAGCAGTGAATAGACCCATGTTAAAACTAAAGCAGTGAATAGACTCATGTTAAAACTAAAACTAAAGCAGTGAATAGACCCATGTTAAAACTAAAGCAGTGAATAGACTCATGTTAAAACTAAAACTAAAGCAGTGAATAGACTCATGTTAAAACTAAAACTAAAGCAGTGAATAGACCCATGTTAAAACTAAAGCAGTGAATAGACTCATGTTAAAACTAAAACTAAAGCAGTGAATAGACCCATGTTAAAACTAAAGCAGTGAATAGACTCATGTTAAAACTAAAACTAAAGCAGTGAATAGACTCATGTTAAAACTAAAACTAAAGCAGTGAATAGACTCATGTTAAAACTAAAACTAAAGCAGTGAATAGACCCATGTTAAAACTAAAACTAAAGCAGTGAATAGACCCATGTTAAAACTAAAACTAAAGCAGTGAATAGACTCATGTTAAAACTAAAGCAGTGAATAGACTCATGTTAAAACTAAAGCAGTGAATAGACCATGTTAAAACTAAAGCAGTGAATAGACTCATGTTAAAACTAAAGCAGTGAATAAACCCATGTTAAAACTAAAGCAGTGAATAGACCCATGTTAAAACTAAAGCAGTGAATAGACTCATGTTAAAACTAAAGCAGTGAATAGACTCATGTTAAAACTAAAGCAGTGAATAGACCCATGTTAAAACTAAAGCAGTGAATAGACCCATGTTAAAACTAAAGCAGTGAATAGACCCATGTTAAAACTAAAACTAAAGCAGTGAATAGACCATGTTAAAACTAAAGCAGTGAATAGACCATGTTAAAACTAAAGCAGTGAATAGACCATGTTAAAACTAAAACTAAAGCAGTGAATAGACCCATGTTAAAACTAAAGCAGTGAATAAACCCATGTTAAAACTAAAGCAGTGAATAGACCCATGTTAAAACTAAAGCAGTGAATAGACCATGTTAAAACTAAAACTAAAGCAGTGAATAGACCATGTTAAAACTAAAGCAGTGAATAGACCATGTTAAAACTAAAGCAGTGAATAGACCATGTTAAAACTAAAACTAAAGCAGTGAATAGACCATGTTAAAACTAAAGCAGTGAATAGACCCATGTTAAAACTAAAGCAGTGAATAAACCCATGTTAAAACTAAAGCAGTGAATAGACCCATGTTAAAACTAAAGCAGTGAATAGACCCATGTTAAAACTAAAGCAGTGAATAGACTCATGTTAAAACTAAAGCAGTGAATAGACTCATGTTAAAACTAAAGCAGTGAATAGACTCATGTTAAAACTAAAGCAGTGAATGGACCCATGTTAAAACTAAAGCAGTGAATAGACCCATGTTAAAACTAAAGCAGTGAATAGACTCATGTTAAAACTAAAGCAGTGAATAGACCCATGTTAAAACTAAAGCAGTGAATAGACTCATGTTAAAACTAAAGCAGTGAATAGACCTATGTTAAAACTAAAGCAGTGAATAGACCTATGTTAAAACTAAAGCAGTGAATAGACCATGTTAAAACTAAAGCAGTGAATAGACCATGTTAAAACTAAAGCAGTGAATAGACTCATGTTAAAACTAAAGCAGTGAATAGACCATGTTAAAACTAAAGCAGTGAATAGACCCATGTTAAAACTAAAGCAGTGAATAGACCCATGTTAAAACTAAAGCAGTGAATAGACCCATGTTAAAACTAAAGCAGTGAATAGACCCATGTTAAAACTAAAGCAGTGAATAGACCCATGTTAAAACTAAAGCAGTGAATAGACCTATGTTAAAACTAAAGCAGTGAATAGACCTATGTTAAAACTAAAGCAGTGAATAGACCATGTTAAAACTAAAGCAGTGAATAGACTCATGTTAAAACTAAAGCAGTGAATAGACCATGTTAAAACTAAAGCAGTGAATAGACCCATGTTAAAACTAAAGCAGTGAATAGACCCATGTTGAAACTAAAGCAGTGAATAGACCCATGTTAAAACTAAAGCAGTGAATAGACTCATGTTAAAACTAAAGCAGTGAATAGACCCATGTTAAAACTAAAGCAGTGAATAGACCCATGTTAAAACTAAAGCAGTGAATAGACCCATGTTGAAACTAAAGCAGTGAATAGACCCATGTTAAAACTAAAACTAAAGCAGTGAATAGACCCATGTTGAAACTAAAGCAGTGAATAGACTCATGTTAAAACTAAAGCAGTGAATAGACCCATGTTGAAACTAAAGCAGTGAATAGACTCATGTTAAAACTAAAGCAGTGAATAGACCCATGTTAAAACTAAAACTAAAGCAGTGAATAGACCCATGTTGAAACTAAAGCAGTGAATAGACCCATGTTAAAACTAAAGCAGTGAATAGACTCATGTTAAAACTAAAACTAAAGCAGTGAATAGACTCATGTTAAAACTAAAGCAGTGAATAGACCCATGTTAAAACTAAAGCAGTGAATAGACCCATGTTAAAACTAAAGCAGTGAATAGACCCATGTTAAAACTAAAACTAAAGCAGTGAATAGACCCATGTTAAAACTAAAACTAAAGCAGTGAATAGACCCCTGTTAAAACTAAAGCAGTGAATAGACCCATGTTAAAACTAAAGCAGTGAATAGACCCATGTTAAAACTAAAGCAGTGAATAGACTCATGTTAAAACTAAAACTAAAGCAGTGAATAGACTCATGTTAAAACTAAAACTAAAGCAGTGAATAGACCCATGTTAAAACTAAAGCAGTGAATAGACTCATGTTAAAACTAAAACTAAAGCAGTGAATAGACCCATGTTAAAACTAAAGCAGTGAATAGACTCATGTTAAAACTAAAACTAAAGCAGTGAATAGACTCATGTTAAAACTAAAACTAAAGCAGTGAATAGACTCATGTTAAAACTAAAACTAAAGCAGTGAATAGACCCATGTTAAAACTAAAACTAAAGCAGTGAATAGACCCATGTTAAAACTAAAACTAAAGCAGTGAATAGACTCATGTTAAAACTAAAGCAGTGAATAGACTCATGTTAAAACTAAAGCAGTGAATAGACCCATGTTAAAACTAAAGCAGTGAATAGACTCATGTTAAAACTAAAGCAGTGAATAAACCCATGTTAAAACTAAAGCAGTGAATAGACCCATGTTAAAACTAAAGCAGTGAATAGACTCATGTTAAAACTAAAGCAGTGAATAGACTCATGTTAAAACTAAAGCAGTGAATAGACCCATGTTAAAACTAAAGCAGTGAATAGACCCATGTTAAAACTAAAGCAGTGAATAGACCCATGTTAAAACTAAAACTAAAGCAGTGAATAGACCATGTTAAAACTAAAGCAGTGAATAGACCATGTTAAAACTAAAGCAGTGAATAGACCATGTTAAAACTAAAACTAAAGCAGTGAATAGACCCATGTTAAAACTAAAGCAGTGAATAAACCCATGTTAAAACTAAAGCAGTGAATAGACCCATGTTAAAACTAAAGCAGTGAATAGACCATGTTAAAACTAAAACTAAAGCAGTGAATAGACCCATGTTAAAACTAAAGCAGTGAATAGACCCATGTTAAAACTAAAGCAGTGAATAGACCCATGTTAAAACTAAAGCAGTGAATAGACCCATGTTAAAACTAAAGCAGTGAATAGACCCATGTTAAAACTAAAGCAGTGAATAGACTCATGTTAAAACTAAAGCAGTGAATAGACCCATGTTAAAACTAAAACTAAAGCAGTGAATAGACCCATGTTAAAACTAAAGCAGTGAATAGACCCATGTTAAAACTAAAGCAGTGAATAGACCCATGTTAAAACTAAAGCAGTGAATAGACCCATGTTAAAATACGCATGCGTGCGTGCGTGCACATTCTCCCGCCAATGAACACACATTCATGACACCAGAGTATCGTCACCTGCTGCACCTCACTGCAGTACCGCTGTCGTCCAGGAGGTGTCACAGTTGACTCAGATAGCCAGTAGTTAACTCTGGTTAAAATCACTTTTAACCACAGGGCTGTGGGCGGTTCAGAAGCCAGTCTGTGTCTCATAGGAGGGCTGTGGGCGGTTCAGAAACCAGTCTGTGTCTCATAGGAGGGCTGTGGGCGGTTCAGAAACCAGTCTGTGTCTCATAGGAGGGCTGTGGGCGGTTCAGAAACCAGTCTGTGTCTCATAGGAGGACTGTGGGCGGTTCAGAAACCAGTCTGTGTCTCATAGGAGGGCTGTGGGCAGTTCAGAAACCAGTCTGTGTCTCATAGGAGGGCTGTGGGCAGTTCAGAAACCAGTCTGTGTCTCATAGGAGGGCTGTGGGCGGTTTAGAAACCAGTCTGTGTCTCATAGGAGGGCTGTGTGTGGTTCAGAAACCAGTCTGTGTCTCATAGGAGGGCTGTGGGCGGTTCAGAAACCAGTCTGTGTCTCATAGGAGGGCTGTGGGCGGTTCAGAAACCAGTCTGTTTCTCATAGGAGGGCTGTGGGCGGTTCAGAAACCAGTCTGTGTCTCATAGGAGGGCTGTGGGCGGTTCAGAAACCAGTCTGTGTCTCATAGGAGGGCTGTGGGCGGTTCAGAAACCAGTCTGTGTCTCATAGGAGGGCTGTGGGCGGTTCAGAAACCAGTCTGTGTCTCATAGGAGGGCTGTGTGGGTCGCGACCCCCAGGTTGAGAAGCCCTGGATTAGGTTATCCATTATCAATGAATGCATTATAATATATAATTGACATCCCTAATCAACCTAATTAACCCTAATCAGGTACACGGTACACCAAACAACTTGCGTGAGTTCCCTTTACAATTTACAGTGTAGTCATTTTATCAGGCTCTCTTAAAAAAACCAATATATTTCACTTTTGTGTGATTTCCCCAAGAAATATAATATGTGCTAATAATAATAATAATAATAATATATTAATAATACAAACTGTTGTTGATTTACTTTCAGGAATCAGATCGTGCTTCCAGCAAGGCCCCCCAGACCTGCTGTGATCCACACCCAGAGAGGAGCCATGGTCCTGGGCCACAGGGCTGACCCTCACACCCAGAGAGGAGCCATGGTCCTGGGCCACAGGGCTGACCCAGACACCCAGAGAGGAGCCATGGTCCTGGGCCACAGGGCTGACCCAGACACCCAGAGAGGAGCCATGGTCCTGGGCCACAGGGCTGACCCTCACACCCAGAGAGGGGCCATGGTCCTGGGCCACAGGGCTGACCCTCACACCCAGAGAGGAGCCATGGTCCTGGAGCAGAACCCTGGCCCTCATACCCAGAGAACAGCCATGGTCCTGGGCCACAGGGCTGACCCAGACACCCAGAGAACAGCCATGGTCCTAGGCCACAGGGATGACCCAGACACCCAGAGAACAGCCATGGTCCTGGGGCAGAACCCTGGCCCTCATACCCAGAGAACAGCCATGGTCCTGGGCCACAGGGCTGACCCAGACACCCAGAGGAAGATCTCGGCTTTGGAGGAAGAACTTCTCAAACTGCGAGCCCAGATAGCCATGATTGTCAGCGTCGCACCGGCTGCAGGTACAGTTGGGAAAGAAAGGCACACACACACACACACACACACACACACAAGCAGTCGCACACACACACACACACACACACACACACACACACACACACACACGCAGCAGTCGCGCTAAGTGTCCTTGGTGGTTAGAGTTTCCACTCTGAGCTTTTGGAAGTATGGCGTTCGATCCCCGGCGGTTTAGTCTCGTGTTGCCAGACTGTTGCCTCTCGCAATGTTCAAAACAGGCTTCAGAAACAGTCTGGAGCAACGGAAGCTCTGACCATACAGTCTGGAGCAACGGAAGCTCTGATCATACAGTCTGGAGCAACGGAAGCTCTGATCATACAGTCTGGAGCAACGGAAGCTCTGATCATACAGTCTGGAGCAACGGAAGCTCTGATCATACAGTCTGGAGCAACGGAAGCTCTGATCATGATTAAATATAAACGCTTCCGTCATACAGTCTGGAGCAACGGAAGCTCTGATCACGAGTCAAATATAAATGCTTCCGTCGTACAGTCTGGAGCAACGGAAGCTCTGATCACGAGTCAAATATAAATGCTTCCGTCGTACAGTCTGGAGCAACGGAAGCTCTGATCATGAGTCAAATATTTATGAATATAAATTAAATATAAATGATTTTTAAGTTTTTTATTTTTCATGATTTTATTTAATTTTGCTGGGGGTGTGTCTTCTAGGCCTGATCCAATCAGTGATGACTCCTCCCCCCGCTCTGAACCAATCAGTGGACGGCCCTGTGATGACCTCCACACCTCTCCGCCCACCTCCCCCTCCTCCTCCCCCTCCTCCCTGCCTAAGCTCCTCCTCCTCCATCAGGGGGACCAATGGGCTGGCAGGAATCAGTGATGGCTCCTCCTCCTCCATCAGCGGGACCAATAGGCAGGCAGGAAGGTATCAGGGGGCGGAGCCGACCATGATGGACGTGCTGAAGGACCTCAACCATGTGCAGCTGCGTGTCGTTAAGAGGTTGTTAATTTAAAAATATATATAATACAACATGCATAGATACTGATGTAGCACTTTATACCAGAGTCTGGGACGTGTGGAGCGTTGTCCAGGGTGTTTTAGAGAAGGGAGAAGAGTCTGGGACGTGTGGAGCGTTGTCCAGGGTGTTCTAGAGAAGGGAGAAGAGTCTGGGACGCGTGGAGCGTTGTCCAGGGTGTTTTAGAGGAGGGAGAAGAGTCTGGGACGTGTGGAGCGTTGTCCAGGGTGTTTTAGAGAAGGGAGAAGAGTCTGGGACGTGTGGAGCGTTGTCCAGGGTGTTTTAGAGAAGGGAGAAGAGTCTGGGACGTGTGGAGCGTTGTCCAGGGTGTTTTAGAGAAGGGAGAAGAGTCTGGGACGTGTGGAGCGTTGTCCAGGGTGTTCTAGAAAAGGGAGAAGAGTCTGGGACGCGTGGAGCGTTGTCCAGGGTGTTTTAGAGAAGGGAGAAGAGTCTGGGACGTGTGGAGCGTTGTCCAGGGTGTTTTAGAGAAGGGAGAAGAGTCTGGGACGTGTGGAGCGTTGTCCAGGGTGTTTTAGAGAAGGGAGAAGAGTCTGGGACGTGTGGAGCGCTGTCCAGGGTGTTTTAGAGAAGGGAGAAGAGTCTGGGGCGCGTGGAGCGTTGTCCAGGGTGTTCTAGAGAAGGGAGAAGAGTCTGGGATGTGTGGAGAGTTGTCCAGGGTGTTTTAGAGAAGGGAGAAGAGTCTGGGACGTGTGGAGCGTTGTCCAGGGTGTTTTAGAGGAGGGAGAAGAGTCTGGGACGTGTGGAGCGTTGTCCAGGGTGTTTTAGAGAAGGGAGAAGAGTCTGGGACGTGTGGAGCGTTGTCCAGGGTGTTTTAGAGAAGGGAGAAGAGTCTGGGACGTGTGGAGCGTTGTCCAGGGTGTTTTAGAGAAGGGAGAAGAGTCTGGGACGTGTGGAGCGTTGTCCAGGGTGTTTTAGAGAAGGGAGAAGAGTCTGGGACGTGTGGAGCGTTGTCCAGGGTGTTCTAGAGAAGGGAGAAGAATCTGGGACGCGTGGAGCGTTGTCCAGGGTGTTTTAGAGAAGGGAGAAGAGTCTGGGACGTGTGGAGCGTTGTCCAGGGTGTTTTAGAGAAGGGAGAAGAGTCTGGGACGTGTGGAGCGTTGTCCAGGGTGTTTTAGAGAAGGGAGAAGAGTCTGGGACGTGTGGAGCGCTGTCCAGGGTGTTTTAGAGAAGGGAGAAGAGTCTGGGGCGCGTGGAGCGTTGTCCAGGGTGTTCTAGAGAAGGGAGAAGAGTCTGGGATGTGTGGAGAGTTGTCCAGGGTGTTTTAGAGAAGGGAGAAGAGTCTGGGACGTGTGGAGCGTTGTCCAGGGTGTTTTAGAGGAGGGAGAAGAGTCTGGGACGTGTGGAGCGTTGTCCAGGGTGTTTTAGAGAAGGGAGAAGAGTCTGGGACGTGTGGAGCGTTGTCCAGGGTGTTTTAGAGAAGGGAGAAGAGTCTGGGACGTGTGGAGCGTTGTCCAGGGTGTTTTAGAGAAGGGAGAAGAGTCTGGGACGCGTGGAGCGTTGTCCAGGGTGTTTTAGAGAAGGGAGAAGAGTCTGGGACGTGTGGAGCGTTGTCCAGGGTGATTTAGAGAAGGGAGAAGAGCCTGGGACGTGTGGAGTGTTGTCCAGGGTGTTTTAGAGAAGGGAGAAGAGTATGGGACGTGTAGAGCGTTGTCCAGGGTGTTTTAGAGAAGGGAGAAGAGTCGGGGACGTGTGGAGCGTTGTCCAGGGTGTTCTAGAGAAGGGAGAAGAGTCTGGGACGTGTGGAGCGTTGTCCAGGGTGTTTTAGAGAAGGGAGAAGAGTCTGGGACGTGTGGAGCGTTGTCCAGGGTGTTTTAGAGAAGGGAGAAGAGTCTGGGACGCGTGGAGCGTTGTCCAGGGTGTTTTAGAGAAGGGAGAAGAGTCTGGGACGTGTGGAGCGTTGTCCAGGGTGATTTAGAGAAGGGAGAAGAGCCTGGGACGTGTGGAGTGTTGTCCAGGGTGTTTTAGAGAAGGGAGAAGAGTATGGGACGTGTAGAGCGTTGTCCAGGGTGTTTTAGAGAAGGGAGAAGAGTCGGGGACGTGTGGAGCGTTGTCCAGGGTGTTTTAGAGAAGCGAGAAGAGTCTGGGACGTGTGGAGCGTTGTCCAGGGTGTTTTAGAGAAGGGAGAAGAGTCTGGGACGCGTGGAGCGTTGTCCAGGGTGTTTTAGAGAAGGGAGAAGAGTCTGGGACGTGTGGAGCGTTGTCCAGGGTGTTTTAGAGAAGGGAGAAGAGTCTAGGACGTGTGGAGCGTTTTCCAGGGTGTTTTAGAGAAGGGAGAAGAGTCTAGGACGTGAGGAGCGTTTTCCAGGGTGTTTTAGAGAAGGGAGAAGAGTCTGGGACGTGTGGAGCGTTGTCCAGGGTGTTTTAGAGAAGGGAGAAGAGTCTAGGACGTGTGGAGTGTTGTCCAGGGTGTTCTAGAGAAGGGAGAAGAGTCTAGGACGTGTGGAGCGTTGTCCAGGGTGTTTTAGAGAAGGGAGAAGAGTCTGGGACGTGTGGAGCGTTGTCCAGGGTGTTCTAGAGAAGGGAGAAGAGTCTGGGACGTGTGGAGCGTTGTCCAGGGTGTTTTAGAGAAGGGAGAAGAGTCTGGGACGTGTGGAGCGTTGTCCAGGGTGTTTTAGAGAAGGGAGAAGAGTCTGGGACGTGTGGAGCGTTGTCCAGGGTGTTTTAGAGAAGGGAGAAGAGTCTGGGGCGCGTGGAGCGTTGTCCAGGGTGTTCTAGAGAAGGGAGAAGAGTCTGGGATGTGTGGAGAGTTGTCCAGGTTGTTTTAGAGAAGGGAGAAGAGTCTGGGACGTGTGGAGCGTTGTCCAGGGTGTTTTAGAGGAGGGAGAAGAGTCTGGGACGTGTGGAGCGTTGTCCAGGGTGTTTTAGAGAAGGGAGAAGAGTCTGGGACGTGTGGAGCGTTGTCCAGGGTGTTTTAGAGAAGGGAGAAGAGTCTGGGACGTGTGGAGCGTTGTCCAGGGTGTTTTAGAGAAGGGAGAAGAGTCTGGGACGCGTGGAGCGTTGTCCAGGGTGTTTTAGAGAAGGGAGAAGAGTCTGGGACGTGTGGAGCGTTGTCCAGGGTGATTTAGAGAAGGGAGAAGAGCCTGGGACGTGTGGAGCGTTGTCCAGGGTGTTTTAGAGAAGGGAGAAGAGTATGGGATGTGTAGAGCGTTGTCCAGGGTGTTTTAGAGAAGGGAGAAGAGTCGGGGACGTGTGGAGCGTTGTCCAGGGTGTTTTAGAGAAGCGAGAAGAGTCTGGGACGTGTGGAGCGTTGTCCAGGGTGTTTTAGAGAAGGGAGAAGAGTCTGGGACGCGTGGAGCGTTGTCCAGGGTGTTTTAGAGAAGGGAGAAGAGTCTGGGACGTGTGGAGCGTTGTCCAGGGTGTTTTAGAGAAGGGAGAAGAGTCTAGGACGTGTGGAGCGTTTTCCAGGGTGTTTTAGAGAAGGGAGAAGAGTCTAGGACGTGAGGAGCGTTTTCCAGGGTGTTTTAGAGAAGGGAGAAGAGTCTGGGACGTGTGGAGCGTTGTCCAGGGTGTTTTAGAGAAGGGAGAAGAGTCTAGAACGTGTGGAGTGTTGTCCAGGGTGTTCTAGAGAAGGGAGAAGAGTCTAGGACGTGTGGAGCGTTGTCCAGGGTGTTCTAGAGAAGGGAGAAGAGTCTGGGACGTGTGGAGCGTTGTCCAGGGTGTTTTAGAGAAGGGAGAAGAGTCTGGGACGTGTGGAGCGTTGTCCAGGGTGTTTTAGAGAAGGGAGAAGAGTCTGGGACGTTTGGAGCGTTGTCCAGGGTGTTTTAGAGAAGGGAAAAGAGTCTGGGACGTGTGGAGCGTTGTCCAGGGAGTTTTAGAGAAGGGAGAAGAGTCTAGGACGTGTGGAGTGTTGTCCAGGGTGTTCTAGAGAAGGGAGAAGAGTCTAGGACGTGTGGAGCGTTGTCCAGGGTGTTCTAGAGAAGGGAGAAGAGTCTGGGACGTGTGGAGCGTTGTCCAGGGTGTTTTAGAGAAGGGAGAAGAGTCTGGGACGTGTGGAGCGTTGTCCAGGGTGTTTTAGAGAAGGGAGAAGAGTCTGGGACGTGTGGAGCGTTGTCCAGGGTGTTTTAGAGAAGGGAGAAGAGTCTGGGACGTGTGGAGCGTTGTCCAGGGTGTTTTAGAGAAGGGAGAAGAGTCTGGGACGTGTGGAGCGTTGTCCAGGGTGTTCTAGAGAAGGGAGAAGAGTCTGGGACGTGTGGAGCGCTGTCCAGGGTGTTTTATAGAAGAGTCTGGGACGTGTGAGACTAGTCGACAAGTAGACTGACTGAGACATTTGAACGTTGTCTGTCTCTCTCTCTCTCTCTCTCTCTCTCTAGGTCGCCGGGCGGTACACCGGTCAGAAAGAGGCGGAGCCTCAAAGGTAGCGACCCGGTGGCTCTGATCGCGGAGGCTCTGAGGAGGAGGTTGGCTCAGATCGTCAACACCTCGTCTGACAAGGAGAACTCTGACCTGTCCCCGTTCGGCTCCCCAGAGTCCCCACGGGTGAGGACGCAATGAATGAATATATGAATGAATGAATATATGAATATATGAATGAATGAATATATTAATATATGAATGAATGAATATATGAATATATTAATATATGAATGAATGAATGAATATATGAATGAATGAATATATTTATATATTAATATATGAATGAATGAATGAATATATGAATGAATGAATATACTAATACATGAATATATTAATATATGAATGAATGAATATATGAATATATTAATATATGAATATATGAATTAATGAATTAATGAATGTATGAATGAATGAATATATGAATGAATGAATATATTAATATATGAATGAATGAATATATTAATATATTAATATATGAATGAATATATTAATATATGAATGAATGAATACATTAATATATGAATGAATGAATATATTAATATATGAATGAATGAATATATGAAGGAATGAATATATTAATATATGAATGAATTAATATATTAATATATTAATATATGAATATATTAATATATGAATGAATGAATACATTAATATATGAATGAATATATTAATATATGAATGAATGAATATATTGATATATGAATGAATGAATACATTAATATATGAATGAATTAATATATGAATGTATTAATATATTAATGAATGAATACATTAATATATGAATGAATGAATACATTAATATATGAATGAATGAATACATTAATATATGAATGAATGAATGAATGAATACATTAATATATGAATGAATATATTAATATATGAATGAATGAATATATTAATATATGAATGAATGAATATATTAATATATGAATGAATATATTAATATATGAATGAATGAATGAATATATTAATATATATATATAATATCCCACTCCCTATAAATACTATCCCACGCATATAATAATATGGTTATTAAACATAATTAATTAATTAATTATATTCTAGGTTCCTAAACTCAGCAGGAGGAGTCTGCAGGGTCAGGGACGGCTCCACATGTGACCTCTTGACCTTTGAACCCTGACCTGTGATCCATGGCGTGGCATAACCCCTGGAACCTGAACCTCGATCCTATTGGCTGTCCGGTCAGTGAGGCATCGTGCTATTGGCTGTCCGGTCAGTGAGGCATGGTGCTATTGGCTGTCCGGTCAGTGAGGCATCGTGCTATTGGCTGTCCGGTCAGTGAGGCATGGTGCAATAGAGCGTCGCAGTCCCTCCCCCTTTCAGCACAACGAACAGCCCAGGAAATGAAATGCAATGCATTTTCTCCATAGGCTTTTCTTTAAGTATTTATTTAGAAATTAGATTTTTATAAAGACGGTTACGCCGCGGACAAAGCCAACTCGGATCGTGACAAATCATGACAATGAACACAATGTTTTGGGGCCGATCAAATAATTTATAAGAAGAAAAACTAAACAAATAGTGTTATGTCTCCTGCCTTTATTTTCTTCTTTCTAATGATTTGATCGGCCCCAAAATATTGTGTTCATTGTCATGATTTGTCACGATCCAAGTTGTCTTTGTCTGCGGCGTAACCGTCTTTAAATAAATACTTAAATACTTATAATACTAAAGACGCTCTATTGGCTGTCCGGTCGGAGACTGTTTTCCTCTTTACTTTGACTTTCTGCTAGCCTGTTAGTGTTTATGTTGAATTGGGCAGCAGGTTGAATGTAAACGCTGTCATTTCATTAAGTTGAATTGGGCAGCAGGTTGAATGTAAACGCTGTCATTTCATTATGTTGAATTGGGCAGCAGGTTGAATGTAAACGCTGTCATTTCATTATGTTGAATTGGGCAGCAGGTTGAATGTAAACGCTGTCATTTCATTAACTCATTGATTGCGGCTAACTGTTAGCATAAACCACAGTTTCCAGGACCATCGCGTACACACCCTAGCGTCGGGGTACCTATATATATATACAGACTTGGGAAAGAGAGAATGAATGCAGGTATAGAATGTAAATGCTTTAATTTCAAGGTGGGACTCTTTCTACGGTGTCCAGTGGGACTCGTGAAAGGGTTAATTCATTCACAGGAAATGTTGTAACGGCGTTTGTTTTATTTATTTTAACCCATTCTGAACGGGAACCCATTTTGGTGTCAGCATCATGTTATGCTTTAGCTATTGAAAAACAGCAGATCTACAAGCTCGTAGCGCGCCACCGAGTGGCGCGCTACGAGCTTGTAGGTCTGCTATTTTTGAAAAATCAAAGAACGACTGACATAGAAACATAGCTTTATCAGAAAACTGTCAGGATGTAGAAGAACATTTTTAGAATCTGATCTCAGGTCAGATTGGATTAAGTACGGTGACCTTTAGGGCTTTGAGGTTTTGGTTGGTTTTTTTTTTGGTACCTTGCTATACTGTATGTGTGATGTCATGTCATGTATGATGTCATACTGTATGTATAGGAGCCAAATCCTTTATATTAAATGATATTATTTATTTATTGGCCCTCTGGTGGTGGTCTTGGCCCACTGCGGGATGCCCTTATAAGGAGCTGTGTGTCACGCAGACAGCCTTTTGGACCTCGCTTGTTCGGCGTGAGGGATTCTCGTGTTCTTTGATTTGTTTTATAAGTTTTAAGTTTTCCCGTTTTCTGGCGTCCCTGTAAAAAAAGGAAGAAAATAAACGACTTTAATTTGACACCTGAACCAACCTGGAATGGACATTCTGTCATTTTATTCAAAGCAGTGTTTGTTTTCGTCGACTAAAACTAAGACGAAAAATGTCCGTCGACTACCTTTTTTCACTGACTAAAACTAAATGGAAACTAAGCTACGATGACTAAAACTAAGACTAAATATACTGACAATTTCGTCAACAGATAAAAACTAGACTGAAATGTTGAAGGGACTAGTGGACAAGAGATCCAGTGGACAAGAGATCCAGTATGAGTCATTTTACACTTGGTTGCATGCTGAAAATAGCCGATCTACAAGCTCACAACGCGTCGCAGAGCGACGCGTTGTGAGCTTGTAGATCGGCTATTTTCAGCATGTGTTAAAAAATTGTCATTGTGGCGGCATCAAGGCTAAACACATTTTAGTCGACCAAATAAACTGTAGATTTAGTCGACTAAAATCGTATGACATTTAGTCGACTAAAACTAGACTAACACTAAGACATTAGTGGTGACTAAAACTAAATTAAAACTAACTATGACTAAAACTAAAATCGAAATTTGCTGCCAAAAACAACACTGATTCAAAGTGTGTTTAGTGTGTTTTAGAAACCATTATACAACAATCACATCATCCCAATCATGCAAGTCTGTTTTTTTTGTTTTTTTTATCCCACGATTTTGTAACCCAGTGCCTAATTATCTAATGTAATCCTGGGCGCTACACTTCCTCTGCCAACCTGGGGGGGGGGGGCAGCGGACTGACCTCATGCCTCCTTCTATGCATGAGGAGTCCAAGCTGCTTCTTTTCACCTGACAGAGGGGAATTTCCCCGGCCGGACGTAGCGCGTGGAAGGGACGCGTTATTCCGACCAGTTCCTTTCCCCTCCATCAGGTGCCCCGGCTGGCCAGGGGGAGGCAGTATAGAGACCAGTTCCTTTCCCCTCCATCAGGCGCCCCGGCTGGCCAGGGGGAGGCAGTATAGAGACCAGTTCCTTTCCCCTCCATCAGGCGCCCCGGCTGGCCAGGGGGAGGCAGTATAGAGACCAGTTCCTTTCCCCTCCATCAGGCGCCCCGGCTGGCCAGGGGGAGGCAGTTTAGAGACCAGTTCCTTTCCCCTCCATCAGGCGCCCCGGCTGGCCAGGGGGAGGCAGTTTAGAGACCAGGATTACTGCATGTTTTTTGTGAGGGTATCTACCCTAGGGGACACGGGGAGAACATGTGAGGGTACCTACCCTAGGGGACACGGGGAGAACATGTGAGGGTACCTACCCTAGGGGACACGGGGAGAACATGTGAGGGTATCTACCCTATAGGGGACACGGGGAGAACATGTGAGGGTACCTACCCTAGGGGACACGGGGAGAACATGTGAGGGTACCTACCCTAGGGGACACGGGGAGAACATGTGAGGGTACCTACCCTAGGGGACACGGGGAGAACATGTGAGGGTATCTACCCTATAGGGGACACGGGGAGAACATGTGAGGGTACCTACCCTAGGGGACACGGGGAGAACATGTGAGGGTACCTACCCTAGGGGACACGGGGAGAACATGTGAGGGTATCACCCTAGGGGACACAGGGAGAACATGTGAGGGTACCTACCCTAGGGGACACGGGGAGAACATGCAAACTCCACACAGCAAGTCTATTTTCACTCTTATTGGCTCATTCTGACTGAACGGCAGCAGTCAATCTAACCGCTGAGTCTCCATGCCTGCCAGACCACTGTATCTGTGTAACTACCCCATCTAGAATAGAAACATCCAGAATAAACATCCAGAATAGAAACATCTAGCACCTGTAGGTGCTAGTATAGGTGCCACCTCAATTCAATTCAATTCAAAGGGCTTTATTGGCATGAGAAAACATACGTTTACATTGCCAAAGCAGAAAGAACAATACAACAATACAGCAATACATTCAAAACAAAAATGATGTACATTTGAAGGTCAGAATCTTCAATAGATCAACTTCTATGTACCAAGGTCACTCGATGCAGGAATATACACAATGATTAGTCTTTAGGGTGGTTGTGTTATCTTTTGAGAGATTATATTTATTTACGATATTTCTTCACTGCACAGTATATTTATTTTCCTCTTGTTTTGTGATTAAAGGATGTGTATTTCAACACCATGCAGTGTGACACGACTTTATCTTTTATTATTTGGATCAAAGCTTATTATACTGTCGGGACACAGGATGCATGGACACAGTGGTGGAAAGTAACTAAGTACTTTTACATAAGTACTGTTCTTTTGAGCATTCATTGAGTATCTATTCAACAGCTCAACTGGAGCATATAAAACTGTGTGTGTGTGTGTGTGTGTGTGTGTGTGTGTGTGTGTGTGTGTGTGTGTGTGTGTGAGCTATCCTCACGTTTACAAGCAACATGTTGCAAATCTTTTCCCAACAGGTTTAACCCATTCTGAACGGGAACCCATTTTGGTGTTAGCGTCATGTTATACTTTAGCTATTGAAAAATAGCAGATCTACAAGCTCATAGCGCGCCACCGAGTGGCGCGCTACGAGCTTGTAGGTCTGCTATTTTTGAAAAATCGAAGAACGACTGACATTTTTAGAATCTGATCTCAGGTCAGAATGGGTTCATCAGACCAGTGTGTGTCCAGTGGAAACCTCGTATGAATCTGATCTCAGGTCAGAATGGGTTCATCAGACCAGTGTGTCCAGTGGAAACCTCGTATGAATCTGATCTCAGGTCAGTAGGCTACTTAGTACTTATAATGCACTGTCCAAGTGATTCATGCTATGTGCCTATTTTTTATTTCACTTTTGATATTTTGACATTGACACATATTTGTCAGCCAATGATTGTGCCTGTTATTGGGCTTTATTGCCTCAATACAAGTCAAGTTGCCTCACAACGTTTTTTCTTTAAAGGAGAATTCCATGCTAGAATGCTTTCTTATCTTTCTTACCTTTCTTTGTAGTCGTTACGTCCCCGCCAAAGAGGTCCAGGTGTTATTTTGTGCAAAAGCTCCTTATTGACTATTTCCCCTACCATAAGCCCTCAATGAATTGCATTGCATTGAATGGGAATTGCATGGGGCTGTGGGGTGTTATGCTAATTTGCTTATTTCCATCTAAAGAAGTAGTAAAGTGTGCCGCTTGGGATATTATTTACATTATGAAGAGAGGATATATACAAAGAAATTATCATTTTGAGCGATGGAAATAAGCGAATTAGCACAACACCCCATAGCCCCATTAAATTCCCATTCAATTCTCCTTTAAGAAGGGAGATGTAACACACTGCAAGTATCTAAACCACCACACGATGGCGCTGTAGCAGCAACAACAGACCACCTGTTACACTCCACACTGTGCAGATCATATAGTCCCGCGAGACTTTGGGACGGGAGTTGAGTTGATGCGTGAGATCCAAGATGGCGGAATAAACAAACCTGATACAGACAGCCACAGACACACACGGCCTTGTGTTTATTAATATAAGTGTTTATAACCAACCAAAGGGTGAAATAATGCACGTGCGTGCGTGCGTGTGTGCGTGTGTGTGCGTGTGTGTGTGTGTGTGCGTGTGCGTGCGTGTGCGGAGCTGTTACATCAACAGTGGATGATCCAATCACTTATCACTCTGACCAACGGACCAATGACGGACGGACTAGTTGAACAGGTGACCGGATCCAGTGGGCGGGGCTTTGGATTTAAATAGGAGCGGCCATGTTGTTTCCCAGCATGCAGTTTGATTTGCTGTTTCACTGCATGCTGTCTGTGAGCAGAGCTGTTTGGTCCAAGGTAAGAAGCGTTTGTTTGAGAAACACGGTTTTATCCTTTAACACTGTTATTGTTTAGACATTAGAGGATTTATAGGACGGTTTATTGTTTAGACATTAGGGATTTATAGGACTGTTGTTTAAACATTAGTGTATTTATAGGACTGTTGTTTATTGTGACACTAAATGGACAACAATGTCAGCAATGTTTGTCCTTTTAGGCCTCATTCACACATGAAGAACATGTTCTGTTGTCCTGCCTGTGTTTGATGGCTGCCTCAATGCTTTTCCAATGGGAGGCACATGGTTTGACCAAACACTTGTGTTTGATTGCCCCCCCCCTCCATCAAACACAAATGTTTGGTCAAACCATGTGACTTCCATTGGAAAGGCATTGAGGCGGCCATCAAACACAGGCAGAGCACAGAACATGTTTATGTGTGAATGAGGCCTTGGGCCTCGATCACACATAAAAAAAAAACATTTGTCTTGTGTCTTGTCTGTGTTTAATGGCCGCCCCAATGTATTTCCACTGGGAGTCACGTGGTTTGACCAAACATTTGTTTGATGGAGGGGAGGGGGACAGAACACAGCCATCAAACAAATGTTTGCTCAAACCATGTGATTTCCATTAGAAAAGCATTGAGGCGGCCATTAAACACAGACAAGATGGGTGTTTTTTGGGTGTGATGGAGGCCGTAGAGAAGGAAGCTAACAAACAAACCATGGTTCCCAACAGTGGAAAGTAAATCATTACCTTTACTGAAGTATAGTGTAGAAAATCTACTCTATTTGGAAACTTAACTAGTTTGTAGATTTGTGATATTATTACTAAACATACTAGCCTACATTGTTCATTTACCACTACAGCCATATTTTGGCCATTTGAAAATGGCTGATCTACAAGCTCACAATGCATTGTGAATGTGATGTGACACATTGTGAGCTTTTAGATCTGCTATTTTCAAAAGGTTTTTTTCTGTTCAAAATGACCAAGTATGCAGATTGTCCCATTTGAAATGTTTTTACTTTGACTCAAGTTATATAATGTTTTTTTTCCCAATGTCTTAAAGGGATAATTCACTTTAAAAAACAAACCTTTTGTCATTGTATCATCTACTCGGGCTCATGTGAACACTACAGACAGTTTTTAAGTTACTTTATTCAGTAATTAGATATTAAATATTTTACTGCCCTGACCCTTTCCTATGCAAACTTCAAAATCCATTTTAACCATAAGAGATTCATCAAACGCTCAACTTATTTCCTGGTGACTGATGGTGTCCTTCAAATACGTGAGTGGGCCTTTTCATTTAGCCTACCATTCTTATTTATCTTTTAATAATTATTATGGAAAATGCCCTCCAGAAGGAGGCCGGAACAGACTAAAGCATCACAAATAAATAACAACGGTAGGCTAAATGTAAAGCCACGCCCCCCTCACGTATTTGAAAGACCATCAGTCACCAGAAAAAAGGTTGGGTGTTTTTGATCAATCTATCATGGTTAAAATAGAGTTTGAAGTTACAATGGGTTTGTCTAGGAAAGGGGCGGGACAGCTAAAATGAATATTGAATATCTAAATACTGAATCAAGCAACTTAAAAGCTGTCTGCTGTGTTCACATAAGCCTGAGTAGAGGATAAAGTGAAATATCCTTTTAATATTATATGAATTTTACAATGTATGAAATCTGGATAAAGAGTTTAATGTTGTTTTTATCTATGTCTTACAGGTTAATCATGTGACCTTGGTGTCATGCGGTGACCTTGGATGGGGTCATCAGGAGATGGCTGGTATTGGTAATAGAGTGTCTACTCGGCTGAGCTGAAACGAATAACGGTGTCAACGAACGCTCCCTGAGATTACGAGGCGTACGGTGCTCGGGACGTATTGTGCCATACAACCTACGCGGCTCTATTAATACCGGCTATCTTCAACCGAGCGACGGAAGGCCCCCCACGGTACGTACCTGGATTACATGTGGCTGTCGTAGAAACTAGGGCTGTGTCACCATTACATGTCAAGTTGACCATTCATTGTCATACAAAGGATTGCGATTAACACAAATACAAAGTTTTAGGCTTCATAAACTAGCTACACAAGGCAGATATGACTAATTATATGCCTTAATTACTTTTATACTTTGCCAAAAAATACACTTCACCCCTTTTGCAACCAAATCTTATTTTAATTATGTTTGGGAGAAACACTTTACGGAGGTTTTTAAGTGTTTTTAGTATTTCAAAGTGTCCATGATGTCATGGACACTTCCTACCCAGACTACACTTCCCATAATGCTTTGGTGCACTGCTCCTTGTGCATAGGGTGAGGGCTGTCTTACTGAGACAACATGTAGTCCAGGAAGGAAGTGAGCCCAGTGTCCATGACATCATGGACACTTTTGAAATACTACGTGTATAAAAACGACGATTACCCACATAGAAAACCCAGGAAAGTGTTTCTTGTCTCCCAAACATCATTAAAATAAGCTCTGGTTGCAAAAGGGGTGAAGTCGCCCTTTAATGGGTTGAATCGTTAAAAATAGTCAAATGTAATTGCTTTATATTTTTGGTAGTCAGACTGCCAGTAATGGGTAAAACAATATTTTGTCTCCGACACATATCTAGGGGCCACAATCTGCATTCAAAGATGTTCCTAGCTTTGTCATTGGTCGATTTGCCTGTCTACTTCCTGATTGGTCAGTCATTTTGACCGGGTTCTTTTTTTTCTGACCAATAACAAAGCTTCTAGGAACATCTTTGACTGCAGATTGTGGCCCCTTGATGTGTCGCAGAGACTAAATCATTTTTGCGAGTGTTTTACTCATGGCTGGCTGAATAAAATAAATAAAATTGACATTATTGCTTATAGCAGCTTTAATCACAATTTGTTACAATATAAAGTAAAATATTGGTGACACAGCCCTGTCAGTGACTGTTGTTAATACAGTAAAATAATGGTGACACAGCCCTGTCAGTGGCCGTGGCCACACCACAGCGGAATTTTTTGTCGGCAGCCGACACTTTCGGTTGCCGAGAGCCGACACTTTGACTTCTTCCGGGGCTTTGGGCGGTCCCCTACACGGAAGCCTATTTATGGCCTGTAGTCCTCTATTTCGAAGTGGGCGTGAGAGTGAAAAGTGAGTGACAAGCAGTTGACACAGACAAAGGCGCATTCAAGTGTAGGATACATGTGGCTGGCTTGCTACTTGGCTATAGAGTCAAGACTGTGTAGTCGACTGGTTAACGTACGTGCCTTTGGAACGGAGGGCCCGGGTTCACTTCCCGGCCGAGGCTACAATAATTTAGTTTTCGACGACTGGCACGACGGCCAGCTTACATCTGACGCTCTCCTCCGCGGCAGATGTAAGCTGCCGACAAGCATAAAAATGAAGTGTGTCACCCGGCGGTGAGAAGGAGAAGGAGATTTTTTATTGATTGATTTAAATATTTATTAACAGTTTGCATAATTACAATACATTTCAAGCACAAACTCAATACAAAGACTGTTAACTGTGAGTGGACAACCCAATTAAGCATTACACTTGTTTACAACAGGGTCCACATTGTTCAATTCATCAAAACACTTAGAGACGTACAAATAGACACTTCTATATAGTTAAAAAACAGAACAGGAATTAATCATAAAACGGTGTTCCCTGACCGGGAATCGTACCCAGGCCGCGGCGGTGAAAGCGCCAATCCTTAACCACTAGACTACCATGGAGAAGGCTGTGGAGGCTGAAGAGAACGCGCTGTTTTATAAGAGAACGGGCTATTTTATAAAGTATAAAGTTATTTTCAATGTTATCAAGGATCAGGGTTACAGTAAATGACAATGTAATTCAGCCAGGGGTGCCATGGATGAAAAGATTACAGGGGTGATCTGAAGCAAACATGAGAACCAATGCTTTACTTTATTTCTTCAGACGATTTTGGACGGACAATGTTACTTTGAGGTGCCCAGATATCTCCCTGTATCCCTCGACATTCACAAGTTCCTCCCAGGGGCGTTTGGGTCTGTGAAAGAAGAAAACTCCAATTGAAACTCCGCCCGTAGATGGCCTGCAGGCTGCATCTGTTCCATTGGCTAGTGCATATCACTGCCGGGTGAAACACTGCTTGTCGGCAGCTTACATCTGCCGCAGAGGAGAGCGTCAGCTGTAGGCTGGCCGACGCGGCAGTCGTCTGCGGAAGTGGAGCATTTTCTCCATCCACCAGCTGTCTAAAAACCCGGTTTTTCGGCTCTCGGCAACCGAAAGTGTCGGCTGCCGACAAAAAATTCCGCTGTAGTGTGGACATACCCAGTGACTGGTGTTAATACAGTAAAATAATGGTGACACAGCCCTGTCAGTGACTGTTACAGTAAAATAATGGTGACACAGCCCCGTCAGTGACTGTTGTTAATACAGTAAAATAATGGTGACACAGCCCTGTCAGTGACTGTTGTTAATACAGTAAAATAATGGTGACACAGCCCTGTCAGTGACTGTTGTTAATACAGTAAAATAATGGTGACACAGCCCTGTCAGTGACTGTTGTTAATACAGTACAATAATGGTGACACAGCCCTGTCAGTGACTGTTATTAATACAGTAAAATAATGGTGACACAGCTTTCAGTGACTGTTATGACTTCCAAAATGTCATCCTGTAGGCCGACAACTAAATGTTTCTTTTCTTTCCCCCTGTCATTTCAGAGCATGAAGCTGACAAGGCGACGTCGTTATTGAAGGTACAAACTCTATGCTGCTGTTGCCACTGCTGGGTGAAGGTTAGTAATGAACCTTTTGATTCCTGCTGCTTGTGTAAGTGGGCTACATGCTACCATACCGTAGGCTGTCATTCACACAGTGTATCATTTCACGTAATTTGAGTATAATGCCACTTTACATCACATGCCACTATGGGCTATGTGATTTATTTATTGTTCAACATAATTTATGGGTAAAGCTGTCACGTCACATCACGTATGTTCTGTTGTAGTGTTTCTGTACTGTTTTCTGTGTCGAGTTATTTGAGTTTCTATTGTTTCCTTTCTCTTTCAATAAAAAAAAGTATTTTATTTATTTCTCCTTGCCTATCTATTGCCCTAGTTCTTCACTAGTGGACTGTGTGTACAAATGTGATGTGGTGGTATGTGACTAATTTCCGGTATCATTATGGTAGCATGAAGCCTGCTTAACACTGTTTACAGCCTTCTATGCTGTAGATCTGTCCAAACTAACAGGAAGAAAATTATGGCAGATTTTCTTCCTTGGTTTGTGCGTTTTGTTTAGTGCTGATATTGAAGGTAAGTGGGCGTAGTTTATTATCTTTGGCTGTCGGGCAGAAACCTTGTATCTCCATAGTTCAACCTTTTGTAAATGTAATGTCCTTACTTGGTCATGCTACAGTGTCACACACTAAAGTAGCAAATGGCTGATCTACAAGCTCATGATGCAAAGATCATCCATTATTGAATATTTTGTGTTATTTAATATAACATATTATATTTAATATAAACAAGAGCTTGTGACTAAATTGGAACACAGATTATTATATTAATATCATCGGATCACAGGTTTTTTGGATGTGCACGGTTTCTACCCGACTTTTCCTCTTTTCTTCTATTCTTTGCTTTAATAAAGTTGTTGGTTTTTCTGGTCTCAGAGTTTTTAATCGCATTTTGCTTTATTTTTAATAAGTAATTTCTTTCTTGCCTTTCTATCACTAGTTCTTCACTAGTGTGTGTGATGCGTGTGTCGGGTCGTGTCTCGCGTACAGTTTCTAATCATTTGATTGGAGCTGTAGCGTTTCACGTCATTTGCGTTGTGTCATTTGCCAGTAAAGCGCCATCACGTCAGTTCACATCAGATATGAACACAGGCCGGTATGTGATGTGCATTTATGTGATATTTGTATGTGATTATTTCACAAATTGCGGATAGCTCGTCGCACGCCATACACTCTGTTCATTGCCCTTGTGTTCTAACGTCATCCTCAGTGTTGTATGTTGTGTTCATAGTGTTTCTGTATTGCTGACAAATACTGGGGTCCAAAGAATGCTTCTGCCATTGCATAATTTGCACCTCGTATAATGTATGTCAATCGTCCACAAATGGCATACATTGTAATGTATATTTAAATGTGGGCAATTCTTTTGAAAACCCTTTACATGTCGATTTTAAAATAAAAATGTGGGACAACTGGCTAGAAAAACTGGCCACAAACCTAAGGCCAACTGCTTGGGCGGAGACCAAGAATCTTTTTGTTTTGTTCATGTTCATAAAGCGCTCTAAGTGCTTAAAGTGAAAGTCCAGCAGCAAACCTCTAGGTCATAAGACTATTGTTGGTGCTATATTATCAGATCTAATTTGAGTAAAGCTTCATCAAGTAAGCCCACATCACATATGAACACAGGCCCGGTATGTGATGTGTGTTTATGTCTCGTATCATTTCACATTGGTGAGTAAGGCTTCATCACGTCATCCCCACATCACATGATGAACGTAGGGTTAGGGCTAGGGTTAGGAATGTGATGTGGATTGATGTGATGCATGTCTTTTATAATGTGCGAGTGAAGCTTCATCGTGTCGGTTCACATCACATTATGTGGTGTGTATTGATGTGATTTATTTATGCTGCCATTTGCAGCTAAAACTTCATTCATGCCGGTCAGTAGGCGAGGCATTGACGATGGGCCTATGACCCAAAAGTTTTCTGCTGAACTTTTCACTTTTAGCGCTTTGCAGCACTTTATGAGCACGGAAAAATAAAAAAGATTCTTAGTTTATGTCTGAGGAGTTTTCCTTAAGGTATTTGTGGAGTGAGTCTTCTTCTGGATTTCAATTGTATAAAGATATAATCATGTCTATGATTTATAGTCTGTTATGATTCAAATTGTTTTGAATGTGATTGCTTTTGGACCTGTAAATTACAACAAAACCAATTAAGGCACTGGTGTGGTACTACTGGTTTACCAGAATGGGGTTCAACTCCCTGCGGTGCCCTCACTTTGTTGTATTTACATGGTTAATGTTCTGCTCGAGGAGAGGATTCAATGGGAGGACGGAGTGGAGTGGGTTTGTGTAGAGCATCGTCATGTATGCTCAGCGGCTCCCTGCGTAGGTTTACAAAGTAGTCGGTAGACATTAGCTTCTCATCTGGGATGTTTGTTTTGTGCTGCTCACATGCAGGAAATACAACACACTGAACTGTATGAATGCGCTGGATGGTGCCCGGATATAGACAATGGTCTACCGTAACACCTTGAATATAAGAGAACAATATATTCACAGTACACACAGTAAATAAAGGACTTAAATGACCTAATACTTTACACCCCCACTCGTTCTTTGCTTACTGGGTTCACAAAAAAAAAAAAAATGAAGAAAAATAATAACATTCAGAACTTAACAGTGTGATAATATCACTCACTTGGAGTACCAAACATGTCTCTGGCAAAATTCTTTAACTTTAGCTTGGTTACAGGTTTGGTCAACACATCTGCAATCATTTTATCCGTAGGACAATACTCCAAAATCACATTTCCTCCATTTACAATTTCCCTTATGAAATGATACCTTATGTCAATGTGCTTGCATCTCTGTCTGTTGACAGGGTTCTTAGCTAGAGCTAGAGCACCTTGATTATCCTCGTAGACTTTTGTCTTTGCATAGTCATATTTGTCAATGCCTTTAAGTAGCTGTTCTAAATAGAGACATTCTTGCATAGCTGAAGCTAGGGACATGTATTCTGCCTCACATGTAGAAAGAGCCACTGTTGCCTGTTTTCTTGTCTTCCATGAGATCAGAGCGGTATTTTCACTGAGACTAACACAGTAACCTGTTGTGCTGCGCCTGTCAGTCACATCAGCTGCCCAATCAGCATCAGTGTATACCCGTAGGCCTAGACCTTCTTTGTGATTTTTTTTTCTGAAACATAACTCTTTCTCTGTTGTTCCTTTTAGGTACCTGAGTACATGTTTCACTGTGAGCCAATGCTCTTCAGTTGGCTCAGAGAAGTGTTGAGACAGCTTACTCACTACAAAGCTTAAGTCAGGTCGAGTGCAAGTAGATAGGTAGATGAAGCTGCCTACTGCCTCCCTGTACCTTTTGGGATCTTCCATTTTTACAGCATTGTTAGTGTATTCTAGCTTTGGCTCACAGGGGGTTTCCCTCGGTTTACAGTTTAACATGTCAAACCTTTCCAGTATTTTGTTTACGTATCTTCCCTGTGACATTTTGACACAACCTTCTGTCTGATTAAAGTCAATACCCAGGAAGTTTCTCAGTTTGCCTAAGTCCTTCATTTTGAATCTAGCAGTAAGCATCTCCTTTACTCCTTTAAGTATCTTTTCGTTACTTGCTGCTATTATCAGACCATCCACCCATATGATAATAATGACCTTGTCACCATGTTTTTCCCTTGAATATACACAGTGGTCAGCAGAATTTTGTACAAAATCATCATTGGTTAAGCATGCATGTAAGACTGTGTTCCAGTTCCTGCCTGACTGTTTTAAACCATACAGTGATTTCTGCAATCTACATACCAGCTCTTCTCCTGTATGAGACATTTTTTCGTAACCCTCTGGTTGCTCAACGTATATTTCACAGTCTATTGGCGCGTGCAAATATGCTGTCTTCACATCCATTTGGTGTAGAATGAGATTCTCTTGTACCGCTTTTTGCATGACCACCCTTACACTGGTCATGTCGGCTGTGGGAGAAAATGTCTCTTCATAGTCCGTACCCTTTTTCTGGCTATACCCCTTTGCCACAAATCTGGCTTTGAATCTATCTGACCCATCAATGTCATTTTTCATAGCATAGACCCATCTGCCCCCCACTGGCTTTTTGCCTGGTGGCAAAGTAGTGAAAGCAAATGTTTTGTTTTCCTCTAGGGATTTTATTTCCTCATCCATAGCATTTTTCCACTGCTTTGATTTAACTGAGGTTATAGCCTCCTGATAGGTTTGAGGGACATCAAAAACAGCTCTATAACAGAAATCTACACAAGTAGTCACATAATCATCTAGGTAACCTGGCCTTTTCCTGTTCCTAGATGGGTACCTTCTAGTCGCTGTTTCAGCACTTTCAACCTCAGGCCCATCTTGACCCTGCACACTTTGCTCATGTACATTTTCATTGCTGCTCTCCCAAAGGTGTACCTCCTCAGTGTGTGACTCTTGCGTTTGGGTTTCTTTTTCCTGAGCTGTCTTAGTCATAAACTTCACCAACCGGTGTTTCTGAACCCTCCCTGTGTTTGGGTAATACACCAGGTAGGCTGGGCTATTTTTGTCGTAGCCTATGAAGACACCTTGGTCACATTTTGAGTCAAGCTTTAGTTTTTCTTGTCTGTATGTGAAACAATCACATCCACATTTTTGCATTTTTGCCACATTTGGTTTTCTGCCCGTCAACATCTGGAATGGGGTTTGTTTAGTGCGTCTGTTATAGCACCTATTCCTAACATGGGCAGCTGTCTGGATGGCATAATTCCATAATTTATTTGGTAGATTGCTTTCTAGCAGCATACATCTGCCCATCTCGTACAGTGTTCGCCAGCCTCTTTCGGCAGTACCGTTATGGTGAGGAGAGTAAGGTGCTGACGTTTCATGTCTTATTTTGTTCCTAGTTAATAGTGACTGAAAGCCACTGCTTGTGAACTCACTTCCGTTGTCTGATCGCAAACATTTTATTTTCCCATATGGTGCGATGTCAGCTAGGAATCTTTCAGTAGCCTGTATTGTATCGCTTTTGGCTTTTAGGAAGTATACAAATACAGCGCTGGAGTAGTCGTCTGTAAACGACTGTGCATATTTATATCCATTAATGGACTCTGTTTGTATAGGACCAGCTAGGTCAGTATGTACTAGCTGTAGGGGTTCCTCTGCCCTCCTATCTGGGTCTCTATTTCTCGTCTGAGTAAATTTACCCTGCGTACATATTTCACATAGTGGTGGCCTTATGGCTTTGCCTTTTATCTGCATACCCTCTACCACTTCTTGTAATTTATGCACATCTTCATAGTTACAATGGCCCATAATCTCATGCCAAGTTTGCATATCATGACAACCATTACATTTATCAACATTTTCATCAGCCGTGTGAAGGTAGTACAATTTACCGTACTCATGGATGTCAAACCTTGTACCCTCATTACTTATCATGACATTTTCACCTTTCTTGAAGACAACAGTTGATCCTTTGGCTGTGGCTGTTGCGACGGAGAAGATGTCTTGAGGATAAGAAGGCATATACAACGCTCCACTGAGCGTTGCAGTAACCTGTTGTCCAGTGTCATCAAACAGGCTCACCACGGCATCTCCCCTTTGCTGTGCGATGCCGTTGCATCTGGTCCCGTCGGCCAGCTCCACTGAATGCTTTCCAGCCTGCAACGTGTCGTCGAAGTTCTTGAATTTTCTGATGTCGTTGATGATGTGAGATGTTGCTCCAGCGTCCACCATGAGGCCTCTCATCTGGACACCATCCGGTGGCTGCCATCTCAGTGCTGGTCGGTCCCCGCCGTCCACGCCTCCCGCTTTGAAGAAGAAATCTGAAGCGCTCTTCTCTTCAGACACCTTCCGGACACCATCACGACGATCCTGTTGCTCTTTTCGCCGGCATGTGGAGTCTTGATGTGTGTTACTTTTGCAGTTGCTGCACCACGTCTTTTTGCGGCAGTCTCTCGCTCTGTGGCCTTTGGTGCCGCACTTGTAACACACCAAGCTGCATTCTTCACCCTTTGTGGGTCCCCGGCCTTGTCTCACATGTGTTTTCATCACGTTGTCTGTCGACTCTGCTGCGTTCATCTTTTCTGTTTGTTCATAATTTCTCAGTCTTCTCTTGAAGTCTGTGAGTGTGACTTGATCCTCATTCTGAGTCACATGAATGGCTAGGGGCTTATATGACTCCGGTAGACCGTTCAGGATCATGGCTACGGTCAATCCGTCGCTCAGAACTTCACCTCCATTTCTCAGGGCTGTGATGATGGCCTCCGCTCTTATCATATAGTCTGTTACGCCTTCCCCACTTGCCATGTGAAGCCTTGTCAGTGAGGTATACAAACCTATTATACGGGGCTTTCCCTTCCCGGCATAATGTTCTCTCAGGATTTTCAAAGCTTCTCTGCCTTGGTCTGATGCCTCATGCATGATCAGTGACAGGCTTTTGTCATCTATGAGCCGGATCAATTCTGCATAACAGTCGGCGTTTTTCTTCTCGTCGGCTGCCAACCCCGCTGGGGTGACATCGGTTGGTTCATTCAGAATTGTCTCTTTTAACTTCATAGTGTGCAAACGTCCCAAAAACCTGGTCTCCCAAAGTCCATATTTTTCTTCATTCCCATCGAATATGAGATGATTCGACGTACCGTCCGTCCCTCGACTAGCCATGTTGCTAACGTAGCTCCGACTTTGACTTGCCAAACTACTCTTAGCTTCCGCGTGCTTTTTGCCCCGCGTTCTAGTCTTCTGACGGTATATAACTACTCACTTTGTTTCCTTTAGCTGGGCCCATAACCTGTAGAGCATCGTCATGTATGCTCAGCGGCTCCCTGCGTAGGTTTACAAAGTAGTCGGTAGACATTAGCTTCTCATCTGGGATGTTTATTTTGTGCTGCTCACATGCAGGAAATACAACACACTGAACTGTATGAGTGCGCTGGATGGTGCCCGGATATAGACAATGGTCTACCGTAACACCTTGAATATAAGAGAACAATACACAGTACACACAGTAAATAAAGGACGTAAATGACCTAATACTTTACAGTTTGCCTCTAGAATCTGAATGTACTACGCTGTCATTTCAAAGCGACGGCACATCTGCCATCACTTATGACGTGTATGAATTCAAAGGGCTTTATTGGCATGGGAAAACATACATACGTTTACATTGCCAAAACAAAAGTGGTGGAACGTTGTCACACAGCTGGATCACTGGATCTCCAGAGCCGTACAGTGACTACAGTCTACAGAAGAATACAGCCTACTCCTTATTTTGTTCATGTAACTGAGGCCAATGTGTATCTGTGCAGTAACGTGTGCAAGGCTATTTATTCCTGAAATGGTGAATAAGCGCCAGGATGCGCAAACTTATATATTGCGGTATATGATTGTGAAGGGAATTTCTAACCAGCCCGCGTTCCTTTTTGCTTGTATGAATCACCCCCCCCCCCCCCCTCCTCTGACAGTCCCTCCTCCGGTCTTCATTTCACATATAAATACATTTTTTCATTCATTCATAGCAGTCTGTGCAATTAACTAGCTTTTGAGGCAGATGACGTGCGCACAATATAGCCAACTTTTATTATGCTTATATCACAACGCAATAAAGCCAGTGAGTGGCTTGTTGTGGTCCTTTCACTTTCACATATGTAGGCTATTCTGAAGCTCTATTAATTCAGCGAAAATGTGTCTTCAACAAATAGCAACGCTTTTTAGTTTTAATGTGTGTGCGTCTGTGAGTGCATGACTGTGTTGGGCAGTGTTTTTGGCAGCAAATTTCTATTTTAGTTTTAGTCATAGTCTCTTGAATAGTTTTCACTTAGTTTTAGTCACATGGAATGTTCTAGTGTTTAGTCTAGTTTTAGTCGACTAAATGTCATACGATTTTAGTCGACTAAATCTAGTTGATTTAGTCGACTAAAATGTGTTTTGACAGGCCTTGATGCAACACTTTGGTTGCATGCTGAAAATAGCAGATATACAATCTCACAACGTGAGATTGTATATCTGCTATTTCGACTTTTTCAAGTTTCGACTTTCTCAAGTTTCGACTTTCTCAAGTTTCGACTTTCAAGTTTCGACTTTTTGAAAAAGTCGACTTTTTGTTCCTCGATTTTCCGTTTTCCGTTTTTCTCGATTTTCCGTTTTCTCGATTTTGCGTTTTGCGTTCTCGATTTTCCGTTTTCTCGATTTTCCGTTTTCCGTTTTTCTCGATTTTCCGTTTTCCGTTCTCGATTTTCCGTTTCCTCGATTTTCCGTTTCCTCGATTTTCCATTTTTCTCGATTTTCCGTTTTCTCGATTTTCCATTTTCTCGATTCTCCGTTTTCTCGATTTCCCGTTTTCCGTTTTCTTGATTTTCCGTTTTCCGTTTTTCTCGATTTTCCGTTTTCTCGATTTTCCGTTTTCCGTTTTCTCGATTTTCCTTCTCGATTTTCCGTTCTCGATTTTCCGTTTTCCGATTTTCCGTTTTCCGTTTTCTTGATTTTCCGTTTTCCGTTTTTCTCGATTTTCCGTTTTCTCGATTTTCCGTTTTCCGTTTTCTCGATTTTCCGTTCTCGATTTTCCGTTTTCCGTTTTCTCGATTTTCCGTTTTCCGTTTTTCTCGATTTTCCGTTTTCTCGATTTTCCGTTTTCTCGATTTTCCGTTTTTCCGTTTTTCCGTTTTTCTGTTTTTCTGTTTTTCAGTTTTTCCGTTTTTCCTTTTTACGTTTGAAGTTTTTACGTTTGAAGTTTTTACGTCTTACGTTTTACTCGTCTAATAGCCCATATCGTACAGCATACTGTAGCACGCCGTTTTTCATCATTTGTGAGGATTTGAAAAGAATGGAAAAAAACGATGGGTTATAGCCCATCGTTTTTTGATAAAAAAAAAAAAAGAAAGATCCTCGTTTTTCATTTTTGACCATCCCACTGAGCAATAGCCGGCTATTAGACGTCAGTCTAAAAATGGGATAAACGTCTAAAAATAGACGTCTAAAAAACGTCTAAAAATAGACGTCTAAAACAAGCCAAAAAATAGGCGTGTTTTAGACATCTATTTTTAGACGTTTTTTATCCCATTTTTAGACGCTCGTCTATTAGCCCATATCATACGGCATACTGTAGCACGCCGTTTTTCATCATTTTTGAGAATTTGATTTTTAGATTTTTTTTTATCCTCGTTTTTCATCAATTTTGACCATCCCACTGAGCATTAGCCGGCTATTAGACGTGCGTCTAAAAATGGGATAAACGTCAAAAAATAGACGTCTAAAAAACGTCAAAAAATAGACGTCTAAAACACGTCTATTTTTAGACGTGTTTTAGACGTCTATTTTTAGACGTTTTTATCCCATTTTTAGACGCTTCCTACCTTTCAAACATTACGCGCGCAGTGCGGCTGTTGCGTAATTGCTCTGATTGAGGAGGAAGATGGGTAGATACGTACTGTATGGTCAATCACGTGACCCAGGGCAGGTCATGCGTCATACCACCGTATGCTTTCTAATCAAACTAAAGTTTTCAAATAATTGTGAAGTAATTCAAAGTTTACGTTTGAAACTTAAAAAAAACTTAAAGTTTAAGTTTTTCAAAGTTTAAGTTTGAAACTTAAACTAAGGTGTTTCCTGGCTATAAAACTATAATAAAACTTGAATAAAACTAATACAATTATAGGATAAAACTCTAATAAAACTATAGAAATAACTCTAATAAAACTATAGGATAAAACTCTAATAAAACTATACAACAACACAAACCAAGGCACTGGTGTGGTACTTCCTGGTTTACCAGAACGGGGTTCAACTCCCTGCGGTGCCCTGCTCAATTTGTTGTATTTACATGATTTATCACCCTATAGCATGCGCTCCGAGACGATGGATTATAGTCTCATCTTTCTCTCAAAACCTCGATAATTGAGAAAAACGACATGCTATAGCCTTCCGTCCGAAACCATGAGCTATAGCCCAACATTTTTCAAAAACAAAATTAAAAAAACATGGGTTATATATAGCCCATCATTTTTTGAATTTTTGAAAAAATAAATTATCCTCGTTTTTCATCATTTTTGAACATGGGCCATAGCCCATACCGTACGGCATACTATAACACGCTGTTTTTCCTCATTTCTGAGGATTTAAAAAAAATGAAAAAAAAACAAAAACATGGGTTATAGCCCATCGTTTTTTGAAATTTTGAAAAAAAAAATAACCTAGTTTTTCATCATTTTTGAACATGGGCTATAGCCCATACCGTACGGCATACTATAACACGCTGTTTTTCATCATTTTTGAGGATTTGAAAAAAATGAAAAAAAAAAAAAAACATGGGTTATAGCCCATCGTTTTTTGAAATTTTGAATAAAAAAATAACCTCGTTTTTCATCATTTTTGAACATGGGCTATAGCCCATACCGTACGGCATACTATAACACGCTGTTTTTCATCATTTTTGAGGATTTGAAAAAAATGAAAAAAAAATAAAAACATGGGTTATAGCCCATCGTTTTTTGAAATTTTGAAAAAAAGAATAACCTCGTTTTTCATCATTTTTGAACATGGGCTATAGCCCATACCATACGGCATACTATAACACGCTGTTTTTCATCATTTTTGAGGATTTGAAAAAAATGAAAAAAAAATAAAAAACATGGGTTATAGCCCATCGTTTTTTGAAATTTTGAAAAAAATAATAACCTCGTTTTTCATCATTTTTGAACATGGGCTATAGCCCATACAGTACGGCATACTATAGCACGCTGTTTTTCATCATTTTTGAGGATTTGAAAAAAATGAAAAAAAAACAAAACATGGGTTTATAGCCCATCGTTTTTTTTATTAAAAAAAAAAAAAAAAAAACTCGTTTTTCATCATTTTTGAACATGGGCCATAGCCCATACCGTTTTCTCGATTTTCCGTTTTTACGTTTTTTACGTTTTTCCGTTTTTACGTTTTTACGTTTTTACGTTTTTCCGTTTTTCCGTTTTTCCTTTTTACGTTTTTACGTTTTACGTTTGAAGTTTTTACGTTTGAAGTTTTTACGTCTTACGTTTTACTCGTCTAATAGCCCATATCGTACAGCATACTGTAGCACGCCGTTTTTCATCATTTGTGAGGATTTGAAAAGAATGGAAAAAAACGATGGGTTATAGCCCATCGTTTTTTGATTAAAAAAAAAAAAGAAAGATCCTCGTTTTTCATTTTTGACCATCCCACTGAGCAATAGCCGGCTATTAGACGTCAGTCTAAAAATGGGATAAACGTCTAAAAATAGACGTCTAAAAAACGTCTAAAAATAGACGTCTAAAACAAGCCAAAAAATAGGCGTGTTTTAGACATCTATTTTTAGACGTTTTTTATCCCATTTTTAGACGCTCGTCTATTAGCCCATATCGTACGGCATACTGTAGCACGCCGTTTTTCATCATTTTTGAGAATTTGATTTTTAGATTTTTTTTTATCCTCGTTTTTCATCAATTTTGACCATCCCACTGAGCATTAGCCGGCTATTAGACGTGCGTCTAAAAATGGGATAAACGTCAAAAAATAGACGTCTAAAAAACGTCAAAAAATAGACGTCTAAAACACGTCTATTTTTAGACGTGTTTTAGACGTCTATTTTTAGACGTTTTTATCCCATTTTTAGACGCTTCCTACCTTTCAAACATTACGCGCGCAGTGCGGCTGTTGCGTAATTGCTCTGATTGAGGAGGAAGATGGGTAGATACGTACTGTATGGTCAATCACGTGACCCAGGGCAGGTCATGCGTCATACCACCGTATGCTTTCTAATCAAACTAAAGTTTTCAAATAATTGTGAAGTAATTCAAAGTTTACGTTTGAAACTTAAAAAAAACTTAAAGTTTAAGTTTTTCAAAGTGTAAGTTTGAAACTTAAACTAAGGTGTTTCCTGGCTATAAAACTATAATAAAACTTGAATAAAACTAATACAACTATAGGATAAAACTCTAATAAAACTATAGAAATAACTCTAATAAAACTATAGGATAAAACTCTAATAAAACTATACAACAACACAAACCAAGGCACTGGTGTGGTACTTCCTGGTTTACCAGAACGGGGTTCAACTCCCTGCGGTGCCCTGCTCAATTTGTTGTATTTACATGATTTATCACCCTATAGCATGCGCTCCGAGACGATGGATTATAGTCTCATCTTTCTCTCAAAACCTCGATAATTGAGAAAAACGACATGCTATAGCCTTCCGTCCGAAACCATGAGCTATAGCCCAACATTTTTCAAAAACAAAATTAAAAAAACATGGGTTATATATAGCCCATCATTTTTTGAATTTTTGAAAAAATAAATTATCCTCGTTTTTCATCATTTTTGAACATGGGCCATAGCCCATACCGTACGGCATACTATAACACGCTGTTTTTCCTCATTTCTGAGGATTTCAAAAAAATGAAAAAAAAACAAAAACATGGGTTATAGCCCATCGTTTTTTGAAATTTTGAAAAAAAAAATAACCTCGTTTTTCATCATTTTTGAACATGGGCTATAGCCCATACCGTACGGCATACTATAACACGCTGTTTTTCATCATTTTTGAGGATTTGAAAAAAATGAAAAAAAAATAAAAACATGGGTTATAGCCCATCGTTTTTTGAAATTTTGAAAAAAAAAATAACCTCGTTTTTCATCATTTTTGAACATGGGCTATAGCCCATACCGTACGGCATACTATAACACGCTGTTTTTCATCATTTTTGAGGATTTGAAAAAAATGAAAAAAAACAAAAAACATGGGTTATAGCCCATCGTTTTTTGAAATTTTGAATAAAAAAATAACCTCGTTTTTCATCATTTTTGAACATGGGCTATAGCCCATACCGTACGGCATACTATAACACGCTGTTTTTCATCATTTTTGAGGATTTGAAAAAAATGAAAAAAAAATAAAAACATGGGTTATAGCCCATCGTTTTTTGAAATTTTGAAAAAAAGAATAACCTCGTTTTTCATCATTTTTGAACATGGGCTATAGCCCATACCATACGGCATACTATAACACGCTGTTTTTCATCATTTTTGAGGATTTGAAAAAAATGAAAAAAAAATAAAAAACATGGGTTATAGCCCATCGTTTTTTGAAATTTTGAAAAAAATAATAACCTCGTTTTTCATCATTTTTGAACATGGGCTATAGCCCATACAGTACGGCATACTATAGCACGCTGTTTTTCATCATTTTTGAGGATTTGAAAAAAATGAAAAAAAAACAAAACATGGGTTTATAGCCCATCGTTTTTTTTATTAAAAAAAAAAAAAAAAAAACTCGTTTTTCATCATTTTTGAACATGGGCCATAGCCCATACCGTTTTCTCGATTTTCCGTTTTTACGTTTTTTACGTTTTTCCGTTTTTACGTTTTTACGTTTTTACGTTTTTCCGTTTTTCCGTTTTTCCTTTTTACGTTTTTACGTTTTACGTTTGAAGTTTTTACGTTTGAAGTTTTTACGTCTTACGTTTTACTCGTCTAATAGCCCATATCGTACAGCATACTGTAGCACGCCGTTTTTCATCATTTGTGAGGATTTGAAAAGAATGGAAAAAAACGATGGGTTATAGCCCATCGTTTTTTGATTAAAAAAAAAAAAGAAAGATCCTCGTTTTTCATTTTTGACCATCCCACTGAGCAATAGCCGGCTATTAGACGTCAGTCTAAAAATGGGATAAACGTCTAAAAATAGACGTCTAAAAAACGTCTAAAAATAGACGTCTAAAACAAGCCAAAAAATAGGCGTGTTTTAGACATCTATTTTTAGACGTTTTTTATCCCATTTTTAGACGCTCGTCTATTAGCCCATATCGTACGGCATACTGTAGCACGCCGTTTTTCATCATTTTTGAGAATTTGATTTTTAGATTTTTTTTTATCCTCGTTTTTCATCAATTTTGACCATCCCACTGAGCATTAGCCGGCTATTAGACGTGCGTCTAAAAATGGGATAAACGTCAAAAAATAGACGTCTAAAAAACGTCAAAAAATAGACGTCTAAAACACGTCTATTTTTAGACGTGTTTTAGACGTCTATTTTTAGACGTTTTTATCCCATTTTTAGACGCTTCCTACCTTTCAAACATTACGCGCGCAGTGCGGCTGTTGCGTAATTGCTCTGATTGAGGAGGAAGATGGGTAGATACGTACTGTATGGTCAATCACGTGACCCAGGGCAGGTCATGCGTCATACCACCGTATGCTTTCTAATCAAACTAAAGTTTTCAAATAATTGTGAAGTAATTCAAAGTTTACGTTTGAAACTTAAAAAAAACTTAAAGTTTAAGTTTTTCAAAGTGTAAGTTTGAAACTTAAACTAAGGTGTTTCCTGGCTATAAAACTATAATAAAACTTGAATAAAACTAATACAACTATAGGATAAAACTCTAATAAAACTATAGAAATAACTCTAATAAAACTATAGGATAAAACTCTAATAAAACTATACAACAACACAAACCAAGGCACTGGTGTGGTACTTCCTGGTTTACCAGAACGGGGTTCAACTCCCTGCGGTGCCCTGCTCAATTTGTTGTATTTACATGATTTATCACCCTATAGCATGCGCTCCGAGACGATGGATTATAGTCTCATCTTTCTCTCAAAACCTCGATAATTGAGAAAAACGACATGCTATAGCCTTCCGTCCGAAACCATGAGCTATAGCCCAACATTTTTCAAAAACAAAATTAAAAAAACATGGGTTATATATAGCCCATCATTTTTTGAATTTTTGAAAAAATAAATTATCCTCGTTTTTCATCATTTTTGAACATGGGCCATAGCCCATACCGTACGGCATACTATAACACGCTGTTTTTCCTCATTTCTGAGGATTTCAAAAAAATGAAAAAAAAACAAAAACATGGGTTATAGCCCATCGTTTTTTGAAATTTTGAAAAAAAAAATAACCTCGTTTTTCATCATTTTTGAACATGGGCTATAGCCCATACCGTACGGCATACTATAACACGCTGTTTTTCATCATTTTTGAGGATTTGAAAAAAATGAAAAAAAAATAAAAACATGGGTTATAGCCCATCGTTTTTTGAAATTTTGAAAAAAAGAATAACCTCGTTTTTCATCATTTTTGAACATGGGCTATAGCCCATACCGTACGGCATACTATAACACGCTGTTTTTCATCATTTTTGAGGATTTGAAAAAAATGAAAAAAAAAAAAAAAACATGGGTTATAGCCCATCGTTTTTTGAAATTTTGAAAAAAAAAATAACCTCGTTTTTCATCATTTTTGAACATGGGCTATAGCCCATACAGTACGGCATACTATAGCACGCTGTTTTTCATCATTTTTGAGGATTTGAAAAAAATGAAAAAAAAAAAAAACATGGGTTATAGCCCATCGTTTTTTGAAATTTTGAAAAAAAAAAATAACCTCATTTTACATCGTTTTTGAACATGGGCTATAGCCCATACAGTACGGCATACTATAGCACGCTGTTTTTCATCATTTTTGAGGATTTGAAAAAAAAGGAAAAAAAAGAAAAACATGGGTTATAGCCCATCGTTTTTTGAAATTTTGAAAAAAAAATAACCTCGTCTTTCATCATTTTTGAACATGGGCCATAGCCCATACCGTACGGCATACTATAACATGCTGTTTTTCATCATTTTTGAGGATTTGAAAAAAAGAGAAAAAAAAAAAACATGGGTTATAGCCCATCGTTTTTTGAAATTTTGAAAAAAATAAATAACCTCGTTTTTCATCATTTTTGAACATGGGCTATAGCCCATACCGTATGGCATACTATAACACGCTGTTTTTCATCATTTTTGAGGATTTGAAAAAAAAAAAAAAAAAAAAAAAACATGGGTTATAGCCCATCGTTTTTTGAAATTTTGGAAAAAGAAATAACCTTGTTTTTCATCATTTTTGAACATGGGCTATAGCCCATACCGTACGGCATACTATAACACTCTGTTTTTCATCATATTTGAGGATTTGAAAAAAAAAAAAAAACATGGGTTATAGCCCATCGTTTTTTGAAATTTTGAAAAAAAAAATAACCTCGTTTTTCATCATTTTTGAACATGGGCCATAGCCCATACCGTACGGCATACTATAACATGCTGTTTTTCATCATTTTTGAGGATTTGAAAAAAAAAAAAAAAAAAAAAACATGGGTTATAGCCCATCGTTTTTTGAAAATTTGAAAAAAAATAACCTCGTTTTACATCATTTTTGAACATGGGCTATAGCCCATACAGTACGGCATACTATAGCACGCTGTTTTTCATCATTTTTGAGGATTTGAAAAAAATGAAAAAAAAAAAAAAACATGGGTTATAGCCCATCGTTTTTTGAAATTTTGAAAAAAAAAAAAAACCTCGTTTTTCATCATTTTTGAACATGGGCTATAGCCCATACCGTACGGCATACTATAACACGCTGTTTTTCATCATTTTTGAGGATTTGAAAAAAATGAAACAAAAAAAAAACATGGGTTATAGCCCATCGTTTTTTGAAATTTTGAAAAAAAAAAAACCTAGTTTTTCATCATTTTTGAACATGGGCTATAGCCCATACCGTACGGCATACTATAACACGCTGTTTTTCATCATTTTTGAGGATTTGAAAAAAATGAAAAAAAAAAAAAAACATGGGTTATAGCCCATCGTTTTTTGAAAATTTGAAAAAAAATAACCTCGTTTTACATCATTTTTGAACATGGGCTATAGCCCATACAGTACGGCATACTATAGCACGCTGTTTTTCATCATTTTTGAGGATTTGAAAAAAAAGAAAAAAAAAAGAAACATGGGTTATAGCCCATCGTTTTTTGAAATTTTGAAAAAAATAAATAACCTCGTTTTTCATCATTTTTGAACATGGGCTATAGCCCATACCGTATGGCATACTATAACACGCTGTTTTTCATCATTTTTGAGGATTTGAAAAAAATTGAAAAAAAAAAAAAACATGGGTTATAGCCCATCGTTTTTTGAAATTTTGGAAAAAAAAATAACCTTGTTTTACATCATTTTTGAACATGGGCTATAGCCCATACCGTACGGCATACTATAACACTCTGTTTTTCATCATATTTGAGGATTTGAAAAAAAAAAAAAAACATGGGTTATAGCCCATCGTTTTTTGAAATTTTGAAAAAAAAAATAACCTCGTTTTTCATCATTTTTGAACATGGGCCATAGCCCATACCGTACGGCATACTATAACATGCTGTTTTTCATCATTTTTAAGGATTTGAAAAAATTAAAAAAAAAAAAAACATGGGTTATAGCCCATCGTTTTTTGAAATGTTGGAAAAAAAAATAACCTTGTTTTTCATCATTTTTGAACATGGGCTATAGCCCATACCGTACGGCATACTATAACACTCTGTTTTTCATCATATTTGAGGATTTGAAAAAAAAAAAAAAACATGGGTTATAGCCCATCGTTTTTTGAAATTTTGAAAAAAAAAAAAACTCGTTTTTCATCATTTTTGAACATGGGCTATAGCCCATACCGTACGGCATACTATAACACTCTGTTTTTCATCATATTTGAGGATTTGAAAAAAAAACAAAAAACAAAAAAAACATGGGTTATAGCCCATCGTTTTTTGAAATTTTGAAAAAAAAAAAAACCTCGTTTTTCATCATTTTTGAACATGGGCTATAGCCCATACCGTACGGCATACTATACCACTCTGTTTTTCATCATATTTGAGGATTTGAAAAAAACAAAACAAAAAAAACATGGGTTATAGCCCATCGTTTTTTTTTATTTTGAAAAAAATAATAACCTCGTTTTACATCATTTTTGAACATGGGCTATAGCCCATACAGTACGGCATACTATAGCACGCTGTTTTTCATCATTTTTGAGGATTTGAAAAAAAAGAAAAAAAAAAGAAACATGGGTTATAGCCCATCGTTTTTTGATATTTTGAAAAAGAAAATAACCTAGTTTTTCATCATTTTTGAACATGGGCTATAGCCCATACCGTACGGCATACTATAACACTCTGTTTTTCATCATATTTGAGGATTTGAAAAAAAAAAAAAAAAAAAAAAAAACATGGGTTATAGCCCATCGTTTTTTGAAATTTTGAAAAAAAAAATAACCTCGTTTTTCATCATTTTTGAACATGGGCTATAGCCCATACCGTACGGCATACTATAACACGCTGTTTTTCATCATTTTTGAGGATTTGAAAAAAATGAGAGAAAAAAAAAAACATGGGTTATAGCCCATCGTTTTTTGAAATTTTGGAAAATAAAATAACCTCGTTTTTCATCATTTTTGAACATGGGCTATAGCCCATACCATACGGCATACTATAACACGCTGTTTTTCATCATTTTTGAGGATTTGAAAAAAATGAAAAAAAAAAAAAACATGGGTTATAGCCCATCGTTTTTTGAAATTTTGGAAAAAAAAATAACCTCGTTTTTCATCATTTTTGAACATGGGCTATAGCCCATACCATACGGCATACTATAACACGCTGTTTTTCATCATTTTTGAGGATTTAAAAAAAATGAAAAAAAAAAAAAAAACATGGGTTATAGCCCATCGTTTTTTGAAATTTTGAAAAAAAAAATAACCTCATTTTTCATCATTTTTGAACATGGGCTATAGCCCATACCATACGGCATACTATAACACGCTGTTTTTCATCATTTTTGAGGATTTGAAAAAAATGAAAAAAAAAAAAAAAACATGGGTTATAGCCCATCGTTTTTTGAAATTTTGAAAAAAAAAATAACCTCGTTTTTCATCATTTTTGAACATGGGCTATAGCCCATACCATACGGCATACTATAACACGCTGTTTTTCATCATTTTTGAGGATTTGAAAAAAATGAAAAAAAAAAAAAACATGGGTTATAGCCCATCGTTTTTTGAAATTTTGAAAAAAAAAATAACCTCGTTTTTCATCATTTTTGAACATGGGCTATAGCCCATACAGTATGGCATACTATAATACGCTGTTTTTCATCATTTTTGAGGATTTGAAAAAAATGAAAAAAAAACAAAACATGGGTTATAGCCCATCGTGTTTTGAAATTTTGAAAAAAAAAAAAACCTCGTTTTTCATCATTTTTGAACATGGGCTATAGCCCATACAGTATGGCATACTATAACACGCTGTTTTTCATCATTTTTGAGGATTTGATAAAAATGAAAAAAAAAAAAAAAACATGGGTTATAGCCCATCGTTTTTTGAAATTTTGAAAAAAAAAATAACCTCGTTTTTCATCATTTTTGAACATGGGCTATAGCCCATACCATACGGCATACTATAACACGCTGTTTTTCATCATTTTTGAGGATTTGAAAAAAATGAAAAAAAAAAAAAAACATGGGTTATAGCCCATCGTTTTTTGAAATTTTGAAAAAAGAAATAACCTCGTTTTTCATCATTTTTGAACATGGGCTATAGCCCATACCATACGGCATACTATAACACGCTGTTTTTCATCATTTTTGAGGATTTGAAAAAAATGAAAAAAAAAAAAAACATGGGTTATAGCCCATCGTTTTTTGAAAATTTGAAAAAAAATAACCTCGTTTTACATCATTTTTGAACATGGGCTATAGCCCATACAGTACGGCATACTATAGCACGCTGTTTTTCATCATTTTTGAGGATTTGAAAAAAAAGAAAAAAAAAGAAACATGGGTTATAGCCCATCGTTTTTTGAAATTTTGAAAAAAATAAATAACCTCGTTTTTCATCATTTTTGAACATGGGCTATAGCCCATACCGTACGGCATACTATAACATGCTGTTTTTCATCATTTTTAAGGATTTGAAAAAATTTTAAAAAAAAAAAACATGGGTTATAGCCCATCGTTTTTTGAAAATTTGGAAAAAAAAATAACCTTGTTTTTCATCATTTTTGAACATGGGCTATAGCCCATACCGTACGGCATACTATAACACTCTGTTTTTCATCATATTTGAGGATTTGAAAAAAAAAAAAAAACATGGGTTATAGCCCATCGTTTTTTGAAATTTTGAAAAAAAAAAAAACTCGTTTTTCATCATTTTTGAACATGGGCTATAGCCCATACCGTACGGCATACTATAACACTCTGTTTTTCATCATATTTGAGGATTTGAAAAAAAAACAAAAAACAAAAAAAACATGGGTTATAGCCCATCGTTTTTTGAAATTTTGAAAAAAAAAATAACCTCGTTTTTCATCATTTTTGAACATGGGCTATAGCCCATACCGTACGGCATACTATAACACTCTGTTTTTCATCATATTTGAGGATTTGAAAAAAAAAAAAAAAAAAAAACATGGGTTATAGCCCATCGTTTTTTTTTATTTTGAAAAAAATAATAACCTCGTTTTACATCATTTTTGAACATGGGCTATAGCCCATACAGTACGGCATACTATAGCACGCTGTTTTTCATCATTTTTGAGGATTTGAAAAAAAAGAAAAAAAAAAGAAACATGGGTTATAGCCCATCGTTTTTTGATATTTTGAAAAAGAAAATAACCTAGTTTTTCATCATTTTTGAACATGGGCTATAGCCCATACCGTACGGCATACTATAACACTCTGTTTTTCATCATATTTGAGGATTTGAAAAAAAAAAAAAAAAAAAAAAAAACATGGGTTATAGCCCATCGTTTTTTGAAATTTTGAAAAAAAAAATAACCTCGTTTTTCATCATTTTTGAACATGGGCTATAGCCCATACCGTACGGCATACTATAACACGCTGTTTTTCATCATTTTTGAGGATTTGAAAAAAATGAGAGAAAAAAAAAAACATGGGTTATAGCCCATCGTTTTTTGAAATTTTGGAAAATAAAATAACCTCGTTTTTCATCATTTTTGAACATGGGCTATAGCCCATACCATACGGCATACTATAACACGCTGTTTTTCATCATTTTTGAGGATTTGAAAAAAATGAAAAAAAAAAAAAACATGGGTTATAGCCCATCGTTTTTTGAAATTTTGGAAAAAAAAATAACCTCGTTTTTCATCATTTTTGAACATGGGCTATAGCCCATACCATACGGCATACTATAACACGCTGTTTTTCATCATTTTTGAGGATTTAAAAAAATGAAAAAAAAAAAAAAAACATGGGTTATAGCCCATCGTTTTTTGAAATTTTGAAAAAAAAAATAACCTCGTTTTTCATCATTTTTGAACATGGGCTATAGCCCATACCATACGGCATACTATAACACGCTGTTTTTCATCATTTTTGAGGATTTGAAAAAAATGAAAAAAAAAAAAAAAACATGGGTTATAGCCCATCGTTTTTTGAAATTTTGAAAAAAAAAATAACCTCGTTTTTCATCATTTTTGAACATGGGCTATAGCCCATACCATACGGCATACTATAACACGCTGTTTTTCATCATTTTTGAGGATTTGAAAAAAATGAAAAAAAAAAAAAACATGGGTTATAGCCCATCGTTTTTTGAAATTTTGAAAAAAAAAATAACCTCGTTTTTCATCATTTTTGAACATGGGCTATAGCCCATACAGTATGGCATACTATAACACGCTGTTTTTCATCATTTTTGAGGATTTGAAAAAAATGAAAAAAAAACAAAACATGGGTTATAGCCCATCGTGTTTTGAAATTTTGAAAAAAAAAAAAACCTCGTTTTTCATCATTTTTGAACATGGGCTATAGCCCATACAGTATGGCATACTATAACACGCTGTTTTTCATCATTTTTGAGGATTTGATAATGAAAAAAAAAAAAAAAACATGGGTTATAGCCCATCGTTTTTTGAAATTTTGAAAAAAAAAATAACCTCGTTTTTCATCATTTTTGAACATGGGCTATAGCCCATACCATACGGCATACTATAACACGCTGTTTTTCATCATTTTTGAGGATTTGAAAAAAATGAAAAAAAAAAAAAAACATGGGTTATAGCCCATCGTTTTTTGAAATTTTGAAAAAAGAAATAACCTCGTTTTTCATCATTTTTGAACATGGGCTATAGCCCATACCATACGGCATACTATAACACGCTGTTTTTCATCATTTTTGAGGATTTGAAAAAAATGAAAAAAAAAAAAAACATGGGTTATAGCCCATCGTTTTTTAAAATCTTGAAAAAAAAAATAACCTCGTTTTTCATCATTTTTGAACATGGGCTATAGCCCATACAGTATGGCATACTATAACACGCTGTTTTTCATCATTTTTGAGGATTTGAAAAAAATGAAAAAAAAACAAAACATGGGTTATAGCCCATCGTTTTTTGAAATTTTGAAAAAAAAAAAAAACTCGTTTTTCATCATTTTTGAACATGGGCTATAGCCCATACAGTATGGCATACTATAACACGCTGTTTTTCATCATTTTTGAGGATTTGATAAAAATGAAAAAAGAAAAAAAAACATGGGTTATAGCCCATCGTTTTTTGAAATTTTGAAAAAAATAATAACCTCGTTTTTCATCATTTTTGAACATGGGCTATAGCCCATACCATACGGCATACTATAACACGCTGTTTTTCATCATTTTTGAGGATTTGAAAAAAATGAAAAAAAAAAAAAACATGGGTTATAGCCCATCGTTTTTTGAAATTTTGAAAAAAGAAATAACCTCGTTTTTCATCATTTTTGAACATGGGCTATAGCCCATACCATACGGCATACTATAACACGCTGTTTTTCATCATTTTTGAGGATTTGAAAAAAATGAAAAAAAAAAAAACATGGGTTATAGCCCATCGTTTTTTGAAATTTTGAAAAAAGAAATAACCTCGTTTTTCATCATTTTTGAACATGGGCTATAGCCCATACAGTATGGCATACTATAACACGCTGTTTTTCATCATTTTTGAGGATTTGAAAAAAATGAAAAAAAAACAAAACATGGGTTATAGCCCATCGTTTTTTGAAATTTTGAAAAAAAAAAAAAACTCGTTTTTCATCATTTTTGAACATGGGCTATAGCCCATACAGTATGGCATACTATAACACGCTGTTTTTCATCATTTTTGAGGATTTGATAAAAATGAAAAAAAAACAAAAAACATGGGTTATAGCCCATCGTTTTTTGAAAATTTGAAAAAAATAATAACCTCGTTTTTCATCATTTTTGAACATGGGCTATAGCCCATACCATACGGCATACTATAACACGCTGTTTTTCATCATTTTTGAGGATTTGAAAAAAATGAAAAAAAAAAAAACATGGGTTATAGCCCATCGTTTTTTGAAATTTTGAAAAAAAAAATAACCTCGTTTTTCATCATTTTTGAACATGGGCTATAGCCCATACAGTATGGCATACTATAACACGCTGTTTTTCATCATTTTTGAGGATTTGATAAAAAAAAAAAAAAAAAAAACATGGGTTATAGCCCATCGTTTTTTGAAATTTTGAAAAAAAAATAACCTCGTTTTTCATCATTTTTGAACATGGGCTATAGCCCATACCATACGGCATACTATAACACGCTGTTTTTCATCATTTTTGAGGATTTGAAAAAAGAAAAAAAAAAAAAAAAAACATGGGTTATAGCCCATCGTTTTTTGAAATTTTGAAAAAAAAAATAACCTCGTTTTTCATCATTTTTGAACATGGGCTATAGCCCATACCATACGGCATACTATAACACGCTGTTTTTCATCATTTTTGAGGATTTGAAAAAAATGAAAAAAAAAACAAAACATGGGTTATAGCCCATCGTTTTTTGAAATTTTGAAAAAAAAAATAACCTCGTTTTTCATCATTTTTGAACATGGGCTATAGCCCATACCATACGTCATACTATAACACGCTGTTTTTCATCATTTTTGAGGATTTGAAAAAAATGAAAAAAAAAAAAAACATGGGTTATAGCCCATCGTTTTTTTAAATTTTGAAAAAAAAAATAACCTCGTTTTTCATCACTTTTGAACATGGGCTATAGCCCATACCATACGGCATACTATAACACGCTGTTTTTCATCATTTTTGAGGATTTGAAAAAAAAAAAAAAAAAAAAAAAACATGGGTTATAGCCCATCGTTTTTTGAAATTTTGAAAAAAAAAATAACCTAGTTTTTCATCATTTTTGAACATGGGCTATAGCCCATACCATACGGCATACTATAACACGCTGTTTTTCATCATTTTTGTGGATTTGAAAAAAATGAAAAAAAAAAAAAAACATGGGTTATAGCCCATCGTTTTTTGAAATTTTGAAAAAAAAAATAACCTCGTTTTTCATCATTTTTGAACATGGGCTATAGCCCATACCATACGGCATACTATAACACGCTGTTTTTCATCATTTTTGAGGATTTGAAAAAAATGAAAAAAAAAAAAAACATGGGTTATAGCCCATCGTTTTTTGAAATTTTGAAAAAAAAAATAACCTCGTTTTTCATCATTTTTGAACATGGGCTATAGCCCATACAGTATGGCATACTATAACACGCTGTTTTTCATCATTTTTGAGGATTTGATAAAAACGAAAAAAAAAAAAAACATGGGTTATAGCCCATCGTTTTTTGAAATTTTGAAAAAAAAATAACCTCGTTTTTCATCATTTTTGAACATGGGCTATAGCCCATACCATACGGCATACTATAACACGCTGTTTTTCATCATTTTTGAGGATTTGAAAAAAATGAAAAAAAAAAAAAAACATGGGTTATAGCCCATCGTTTTTTGAAATTAAAAAAAAAAAAATAACCTCGTTTTTCATCATTTTTGAACATGGGCTATAGCCCATACCATACGGCATACTATAACACGCTGTTTTTCATCATTTTTGAGGATTTGAAAAAAATGAAAAAAAATAAAAACATGGGTTATAGCCCATCGTTTTTTGAAATTTTGAAAAAAATAATAACCTCGTTTTTCATCATTTTTGAACATGGGCTATAGCCCATACCATACGGCATACTATAACACGCTGTTTTTCATCATTTTTGAGGATTTGAAAAAAATGAAAAAAAATAAAAACATGGGTTATAGCCCATCGTTTTTTGAAATTTTGAAAAAAAAAATAACCTCGTTTTTCATCATTTTTGAACATGGGCTATAGCCCATACAGTATGGCATACTATAACACGCTGTTTTTCATCATTTTTGAGGATTTGATAAAAACGAAAAAAAAAAAAAACATGGGTTATAGCCCATCGTTTTTTGAAATTTTGAAAAAAAAATAACCTCGTTTTTCATCATTTTTGAACATGGGCTATAGCCCATACCATACGGCATACTATAACACGCTGTTTTTCATCATTTTTGAGGATTTGAAAAAAATGAAAAAAAAAAAACATGGGTTATAGCCCATCGTTTTTTGAAATTTAAAAAAAAAAAATAACCTCGTTTTTCATCATTTTTGAACATGGGCTATAGCCCATACCATACGGCATACTATAACACGCTGTTTTTCATCATTTTTGAGGATTTGAAAAAAATGAAAAAAAATAAAAACATGGGTTATAGCCCATCGTTTTTTGAAATTTTGAAAAAAATAATAACCTCGTTTTTCATCATTTTTGAACATGGGCTATAGCCCATACCATACGGCATACTATAACACGCTGTTTTTCATCATTTTTGAGGATTTGAAAAAAATGAAAAAAAATAAAAACATGGGTTATAGCCCATCGTTTTTTGAAATTTTGAAAAAAAAAATAACCTCGTTTTTCATCATTTTTGAACATGGGCTATAGCCCATACCATACGGCATACTATAACACGCTGTTTTTCATCATTTTTGAGGATTTGAAAAAAAAACAAAAAAAAAAAACATGGGTTATAGCCCATCGTTTTTTGAAATTTTGAAAAAAAAAATAACCTAGTTTTTCATCATTTTTGAACATGGGCTATAGCCCATACCATACGGCATACTATAACACGCTGTTTTTCATCATTTTTGTGGATTTGAAAAAAATGAAAAAAAAAAAAAAACATGGGTTATAGCCCATCGTTTTTTGAAATTTTGAAAAAACAAATAACCTCGTTTTTCATCATTTTTGAACATGGGCTATAGCCCATACCATACGGCATACTATAACACGCTGTTTTTCATCATTTTTGAGGATTTGAAAAAAATGAAAAAAAAAAAAACATGGGTTATAGCCCATCGTTTTTTGAAATTTTGAAAAAAAAAATAACCTCGTTTTTCATCATTTTTGAACATGGGCTATAGCCCATACAGTATGGCATACTATAACACGCTGTTTTTCATCATTTTTGAGGATTTGAAAAAAATGAAAAAAAAAAAAAACATGGGTTATAGCCCATCGTTTTTTGAAATTTTGAAAAAAAAATAACCTCGTTTTTCATCATTTTTGAACATGGGCTATAGCCCATACCATACGGCATACTATAACACGCTGTTTTTCATCATTTTTGAGGATTTGAAAAAAATGAAAAAAAAAAAAACATGGGTTATAGCCCATCGTTTTTTGAAATTTTGAAAAAAAAAATAACCTCGTTTTTCATCATTTTTGAACATGGGCTATAGCCCATACAGTATGGCATACTATAACACGCTGTTTTTCATCATTTTTGAGGATTTGAAAAAAATGAAAAAAAAAAAAAACATGGGTTATAGCCCATCGTTTTTTGAAATTTTGAAAAAAAAATAACCTCGTTTTTCATCATTTTTGAACATGGGCTATAGCCCATACCATACGGCATACTATAACACGCTGTTTTTCATCATTTTTGAGGATTTGAAAAAAATGAAAAAAAAAAAAAAACATGGGTTATAGCCCATCGTTTTTTGAAATTTTGAAAAAAAAAATAACCTCGTTTTTCATCATTTTTGAACATGGGCTATAGCCCATACCATACGGCATACTATAACACGCTGTTTTTCATCATTTTTGAGGATTTGAAAAAAATGAAAAAAAAAAAAAAACATGGGTTATAGCCCATCGTTTTTTGAAATTTTGAAAAAAAAAATAACCTCGTTTTTCATCATTTTTGAACATGGGCTATAGCCCATACAGTATGGCATACTATAACACGCTGTTTTTCATCATTTTTGAGGATTTGATAAAAATGAAAAAAAAAAAAAAAACATGGGTTATAGCCCATCGTTTTTTGAAATTTTGAAAAAAAAAAATAACCTCGTTTTTCATCATTTTTGAACATGGGCTATAGCCCATACCATACGGCATACTATAACACGCTGTTTTTCATCATTTTTGAGGATTTGAAAAAAATGAAAAAAAAAAAAAACATGGGTTATAGCCCATCGTTTTTTGAAATTTTGAAAAAAAAAATAACCTCGTTTTTCATCATTTTTGAACATGGGCTATAGCCCATACCATACGGCATACTATAACACGCTGTTTTTCATCATTTTTGAGGATTTGAAAAAAAAAAAAAAAAAACATGGGTTATAGCCCATCGTTTTTTGAAATTTTGAAAAAAAAAATAACCTCGTTTTTCATCATTTTTGAACATGGGCTATAGCCCATACAGTATGGCATACTATAACACGCTGTTTTTCATCATTTTTGAGGATTTGATAAAAATGAAAAAAAAAAAAAAAACATGGGTTATAGCCCATCGTTTTTTGAAATTTTGAAAAAAAAAATAACCTCGTTTTTCATCATTTTTGAACATGGGCTATAGCCCATACCATACGGCATACTATAACACGCTGTTTTTCATCATTTTTGAGGATTTGAAAAAAATGAAAAAAAAAAAAAACATGGGTTATAGCCCATCGTTTTTTGAAATTTTGAAAAAAAAAATAACCTCGTTTTTCATCATTTTTGAACATGGGCTATAGCCCATACAGTATGGCATACTATAACACGCTGTTTTTCATCATTTTTGAGGATTTGATAAAAATGAAAAAAAAAAAAAAACATGGGTTATAGCCCATCGTTTTTTGAAATTTTGAAAAAAAAAAATAACCTCGTTTTTCATCATTTTTGAACATGGGCTATAGCCCATACCATACGGCATACTATAACACGCTGTTTTTCATCATTTTTGAGGATTTGAAAAAAATGAAAAAAAAAAAAAACATGGGTTATAGCCCATCGTTTTTTGAAATTTTGAAAAAACAAATAACCTCGTTTTTCATCATTTTTGAACATGGGCTATAGCCCATACCATACGGCATACTATAACACGCTGTTTTTCATCATTTTTGAGGATTTGAAAAAAATGAAAAAAAAAAAAACATGGGTTATAGCCCATCGTTTTTTGAAATTTTGAAAAAAAAAATAACCTCGTTTTTCATCATTTTTGAACATGGGCTATAGCCCATACAGTATGGCATACTATAACACGCTGTTTTTCATCATTTTTGAGGATTTGAAAAAAATGAAAAAAAAAAAAAACATGGGTTATAGCCCATCGTTTTTTGAAATTTTGAAAAAAAAATAACCTCGTTTTTCATCATTTTTGAACATGGGCTATAGCCCATACCATACGGCATACTATAACACGCTGTTTTTCATCATTTTTGAGGATTTGAAAAAAATGAAAAAAAAAAAAAACATGGGTTATAGCCCATCGTTTTTTGAAATTTTGAAAAAAAAATAACCTCGTTTTTCATCATTTTTGAACATGGGCTATAGCCCATACCATACGGCATACTATAACACGCTGTTTTTCATCATTTTTGAGGATTTGAAAAAAATGAAAAAAAAAAAAAAACATGGGTTATAGCCCATCGTTTTTTGAAATTTTGAAAAAAAAAATAACCTCGTTTTTCATCATTTTTGAACATGGGCTATAGCCCATACAGTATGGCATACTATAACACGCTGTTTTTCATCATTTTTGAGGATTTGATAAAAATGAAAAAAAAAAAAAAAACATGGGTTATAGCCCATCGTTTTTTGAAATTTTGAAAAAAAAAAATAACCTCGTTTTTCATCATTTTTGAACATGGGCTATAGCCCATACCATACGGCATACTATAACACGCTGTTTTTCATCATTTTTGAGGATTTGAAAAAAATGAAAAAAAAAAAAAACATGGGTTATAGCCCATCGTTTTTTGAAATTTTGAAAAAAAAAATAACCTCGTTTTTCATCATTTTTGAACATGGGCTATAGCCCATACCATACGGCATACTATAACACGCTGTTTTTCATCATTTTTGAGGATTTGAAAAAAAAAAAACAAAAACATGGGTTATAGCCCATCGTTTTTTGAAATTTTGAAAAAAAAAATAACCTCGTTTTTCATCATTTTTGAACATGGGCTATAGCCCATACAGTATGGCATACTATAACACGCTGTTTTTCATCATTTTTGAGGATTTGATAAAAATGAAAAAAAAAAAAAAAACATGGGTTATAGCCCATCGTTTTTTGAAATTTTGAAAAAAAAAATAACCTCGTTTTTCATCATTTTTGAACATGGGCTATAGCCCATACCATACGGCATACTATAACACGCTGTTTTTCATCATTTTTGAGGATTTGAAAAAAATGAAAAAAAAAAAAAACATGGGTTATAGCCCATCGTTTTTTGAAATTTTGAAAAAAAAAATAACCTCGTTTTTCATCATTTTTGAACATGGGCTATAGCCCATACAGTATGGCATACTATAACACGCTGTTTTTCATCATTTTTGAGGATTTGATAAAAATGAAAAAAAAAAAAAAAACATGGGTTATAGCCCATCGTTTTTTGAAATTTTGAAAAAAAAAAATAACCTCGTTTTTCATCATTTTTGAACATGGGCTATAGCCCATACCATACGGCATACTATAACACGCTGTTTTTCATCATTTTTGAGGATTTGAAAAAAATGAAAAAAAAAAAAAAACATGGGTTATAGCCCATCGTTTTTTGAAATTTTGAAAAAACAAATAACCTCGTTTTTCATCATTTTTGAACATGGGCTATAGCCCATACCATACGGCATACTATAACACGCTGTTTTTCATCATTTTTGAGGATTTGAAAAAAATGAAAAAAAAAAAAACATGGGTTATAGCCCATCGTTTTTTGAAATTTTGAAAAAAAAAATAACCTCGTTTTTCATCATTTTTGAACATGGGCTATAGCCCATACAGTATGGCATACTATAACACGCTGTTTTTCATCATTTTTGAGGATTTGAAAAAAATGAAAAAAAAAAAAAACATGGGTTATAGCCCATCGTTTTTTGAAATTTTGAAAAAAAAATAACCTCGTTTTTCATCATTTTTGAACATGGGCTATAGCCCATACCATACGGCATACTATAACACGCTGTTTTTCATCATTTTTGAGGATTTGAAAAAAATGAAAAAAAAAAAAACATGGGTTATAGCCCATCGTTTTTTGAAATTTTGAAAAAAAAAATAACCTCGTTTTTCATCATTTTTGAACATGGGCTATAGCCCATACAGTATGGCATACTATAACACGCTGTTTTTCATCATTTTTGAGGATTTGAAAAAAATGAAAAAAAAAAAAAACATGGGTTATAGCCCATCGTTTTTTGAAATTTTGAAAAAAAAATAACCTCGTTTTTCATCATTTTTGAACATGGGCTATAGCCCATACCATACGGCATACTATAACACGCTGTTTTTCATCATTTTTGAGGATTTGAAAAAAATGAAAAAAAAAAAAAAACATGGGTTATAGCCCATCGTTTTTTGAAATTTTGAAAAAAAAAATAACCTCGTTTTTCATCATTTTTGAACATGGGCTATAGCCCATACCATACGGCATACTATAACACGCTGTTTTTCATCATTTTTGAGGATTTGAAAAAAATGAAAAAAAAAAAAAAACATGGGTTATAGCCCATCGTTTTTTGAAATTTTGAAAAAAAAAATAACCTCGTTTTTCATCATTTTTGAACATGGGCTATAGCCCATACAGTATGGCATACTATAACACGCTGTTTTTCATCATTTTTGAGGATTTGATAAAAATGAAAAAAAAAAAAAAAACATGGGTTATAGCCCATCGTTTTTTGAAATTTTGAAAAAAAAAAATAACCTCGTTTTTCATCATTTTTGAACATGGGCTATAGCCCATACCATACGGCATACTATAACACGCTGTTTTTCATCATTTTTGAGGATTTGAAAAAAATGAAAAAAAAAAAAAACATGGGTTATAGCCCATCGTTTTTTGAAATTTTGAAAAAAAAAATAACCTCGTTTTTCATCATTTTTGAACATGGGCTATAGCCCATACCATACGGCATACTATAACACGCTGTTTTTCATCATTTTTGAGGATTTGAAAAAAAAAAAAAAAAAACATGGGTTATAGCCCATCGTTTTTTGAAATTTTGAAAAAAAAAATAACCTCGTTTTTCATCATTTTTGAACATGGGCTATAGCCCATACAGTATGGCATACTATAACACGCTGTTTTTCATCATTTTTGAGGATTTGATAAAAATGAAAAAAAAAAAAAAAACATGGGTTATAGCCCATCGTTTTTTGAAATTTTGAAAAAAAAAATAACCTCGTTTTTCATCATTTTTGAACATGGGCTATAGCCCATACCATACGGCATACTATAACACGCTGTTTTTCATCATTTTTGAGGATTTGAAAAAAATGAAAAAAAAAAAAAACATGGGTTATAGCCCATCGTTTTTTGAAATTTTGAAAAAAAAAATAACCTCGTTTTTCATCATTTTTGAACATGGGCTATAGCCCATACAGTATGGCATACTATAACACGCTGTTTTTCATCATTTTTGAGGATTTGATAAAAATGAAAAAAAAAAAAAAAACATGGGTTATAGCCCATCGTTTTTTGAAATTTTGAAAAAAGAAAATAACCTCGTTTTTCATCATTTTTGAACATGGGCTATAGCCCATACCATACGGCATACTATAACACGCTGTTTTTCATCATTTTTGAGGATTTGAAAAAAATGAAAAAAAAAAAAAACATGGGTTATAGCCCATCGTTTTTTGAAATTTTGAAAAAAAAAATAACCTCGTTTTTCATCATTTTTGAACATGGGCTATAGCCCATACCATACGGCATACTATAACACGCTGTTTTTCATCATTTTTGAGGATTTGAAAAAAATGAAAAAAAAAAAAAAAACATGGGTTATAGCCCATCGTTTTTTGAAATTTTGAAAAAAAAAATAACCTCGTTTTTCATCATTTTTGAACATGGGCTATAGCCCATACCATACGGCATACTATAACACGCTGTTTTTCATCATTTTTGAGGATTTGAAAAAAAAGAAAAAAAAAAAAACATGGGTTATAGCCCATCGTTTTTTGAAATTTTGAAAAAAAAAATAACCTCGTTTTTCATCATTTTTGAACATGGGCTATAGCCCATACCATACGGCATACTATAACACGCTGTTTTTCATCATTTTTGAGGATTTGAAAAAAATGAAAAAAAAATAAAAACATGGGTTATAGCCCATCGTTTTTTGAAATTCTGAAAAAAAAAATAACCTCGTTTTTCATCATTTTTGAACATGGGCTATAGCCCATACCATACGGCATACTATAACACGCTGTTTTTCATCATTTTTGAGGATTTGAAAAAAAAGAAAAAAAAAAAAAACATGGGTTATAGCCCATCGTTTTTTGAAATTTTGAAAAAAAAAATAACCTCGTTTTTCATCATTTTTGAACATGGGCTATAGCCCATACAGTATGGCATACTATAACACGCTGTTTTTCATCATTTTTGAGGATTTGATAAAAATGAAAAAAATAAAAAAAACATGGGTTATAGCCCATCGTTTTTTGAAATTTTGAAAAAAAAAATAACCTCGTTTTTCATCATTTTTGAACATGGGCTATAGCCCATACCATACGGCATACTATAACACGCTGTTTTTCATCATTTTTGAGGATTTGAAAAAAATGAAAAAAAAAAAAACATGGGTTATAGCCCATCGTTTTTTGAAATTTTGAAAAAAAAAAAAATCTCGTTTTTCATCATTTTTGAACATGGGCTATAGCCCATACCATACGGCATACTATAACACGCTGTTTTTCATCATTTTTGAGGATTTGAAAAAAATGAAAAAAAAAAAAAAACATGGGTTATAGCCCATCGTTTTTTGAAATTTTGAAAAAAAAAATAACCTCGTTTTTCATCATTTTTGAACATGGGCTATAGCCCATACCATACGGCATACTATAACACGCTGTTTTTCATCATTTTTGAGGATTTGAAAAAAATGAAAAAAAAAAAAAACATGGGTTATAGCCCATCGTTTTTTGAAATTTTGAAAAAAAAAATAACCTCGTTTTTCATCATTTTTGAACATGGGCTATAGCCCATACAGTATGGCATACTATAACACGCTGTTTTTCATCATTTTTGAGGATTTGATAAAAATGAAAAAAAAAAAAAAAACATGGGTTATAGCCCATCGTTTTTTGAAATTTTGAAAAAAAAAATAACCTCGTTTTTCATCATTTTTGAACATGGGCTATAGCCCATACCATACGGCATACTATAACACGCTGTTTTTCATCATTTTTGAGGATTTGAAAAAAATGAAAAAAAAAAAAAACATGGGTTATAGCCCATCGTTTTTTGAAATTTTGAAAAAAAAAATAACCTCGTTTTTCATCATTTTTGAACATGGGCTATAGCCCATACCATACGGCATACTATAACACGCTGTTTTTCATCATTTTTGAGGATTTGAAAAAAATGAAAAAAAAAAAAAAAACATGGGTTATAGCCCATCGTTTTTTGAAATTTTGAAAAAAAAAATAACCTCGTTTTTCATCATTTTTGAACATGGGCTATAGCCCATACCATACGGCATACTATAACACGCTGTTTTTCATCATTTTTGAGGATTTGAAAAAAAAGAAAAAAAAAAAAAACATGGGTTATAGCCCATCGTTTTTTGAAATTTTGAAAAAAAAAATAACCTCGTTTTTCATCATTTTTGAACATGGGCTATAGCCCATACAGTATGGCATACTATAACACGCTGTTTTTCATCATTTTTGAGGATTTGATAAAAATGAAAAAAAAAAAAAAACATGGGTTATAGCCCATCGTTTTTTGAAATTTTGAAAAAAAAATAACCTCGTTTTTCATCATTTTTGAACATGGGCTATAGCCCATACCATACGGCATACTATAACACGCTGTTTTTCATCATTTTTGAGGATTTGAAAAAAATGAAAAAAAAAAAAAACATGGGTTATAGCCCATCGTTTTTTGAAATTTTGAAAAAAAAAATAACCTCGTTTTTCATCATTTTTGAACATGGGCTATAGCCCATACCATACGGCATACTATAACACGCTGTTTTTCATCATTTTTGAGGATTTGAAAAAAATGAAAAAAATAAAAAAACATGGGTTATAGCCCATAGTTTTTTGAAATTTTGAAAAAAAAAATAACCTCGTTTTTCATCATTTTTGAACATGGGCTATAGCCCATACCATACGGCATACTATAACACGCTGGTTTTCATCATTTTTGAGGATTTGAAAAAAATGAAAAAAAAAAAAAACATGGGTTATAGCCCATCGTTTTTTGAAATTTTGAAAAAAAAAATAACCTCGTTTTTCATCATTTTTGAACATGGGCTATAGCCCATACAGTATGGCATACTATAACACGCTGTTTTTCATCATTTTTGAGGATTTGATAAAAATGAAAAAAAAAAAAAAAACATGGGTTATAGCCCATCGTTTTTTGAAATTTTGTAAAAAAAAAATAACCTCGTTTTTCATCATTTTTGAACATGGGCTATAGCCCATACCATACGGCATACTATAACACGCTGTTTTCCATCATTTTTGAGGATTTGAAAAAAATGAAAAAAAAAAAAACATGGGTTATAGCCCATCGTTTTTTGAAATTTTGAAAAAAAAAATAACCTCGTTTTTCATCATTTTTGAACATGGGCTATAGCCCATACCATACGGCATACTATAACACGCTGTTTTTCATCATTTTTGAGGATTTGAAAAAAATGAAAAAAAAAAAAAAACCATGGGTTATAGCCCATCGTTTTTTGAAATTTTGAAAAAAAAAATAACCTCGTTTTTCATCATTTTTGAACATGGGCTATAGCCCATACCATACGGCATACTATAACACGCTGTTTTTCATCATTTTTGAGGATTTAAAAAAAAAAAAAAAAAAAAAACATGGGTTATAGCCCATCGTTTTTTGAAATTTTGAAAAAAAAAATAACCTCGTTTTTCATCATTTTTGAACATGGGCTATAGCCCATACAGTATGGCATACTATAACACGCTGTTTTTCATCATTTTTGAGGATTTGATAAAATTGAAAAAAAAAAAAAAACATGGGTTATAGCCCATCGTTTTTTGAAATTTTGAAAAAAAAAATAATCTCGTTTTTCATCATTTTTGAACATGGGCTATAGCCCATACCATACGGCATACTATAACACGCTGTTTTTCATCATTTTTGAGGATTTGAAAAAAATGAAAAAAAAAAAAAACATGGGTTATAGCCCATCGTCTTTTGAAATTTTGAAAAAAAAAATAACCTCGTTTTTCATCATTTTTGAACATGGGCTATAGCCCATACCATACGGCATACTATAACACGCTGTTTTTCATCATTTTTGAGGATTTGAAAAAAATGAAAAAAAAAAAAAAACATGGGTTATAGCCCATCGTTTTTTGAAATTTTGAAGAAAAAAAATAACCTCGTTTTTCATCATTTTTGAACATGGGCTATAGCCCATACAGTATGGCATACTATAACACGCTGTTTTTCATCATTTTTGAGGATTTGAAAAAAATGAAAAAAAAAAAAAAACATGGGTTATAGCCCATCGTTTTTTGAAATTTTGAAAAAAAAAATAACCATGTTTTTCATCATTTTTGAACATGGGCTAAAGCCCATACCATACGGCATACTATAACCCGCTGTTTTTCATCATTTTTGAGGATTTGAAAAAACATGAAAAAAAAAAAACATGGGTTATAGCCCATCGTTTTTTGAAATTTTGAAAAAAAAAAATAACCTCGTTTTTCATCATTTTTGAACATGGGCTATAGCCCATACCATACGGCATACTATAACACGCTGTTTTTCATCATTTTTGAGGATTTGAAAAAAATGAAAAAAAAAAAAACATGGGTTATAGCCCATCGTTTTTTGAAATTTTGAAAAAAAAAAATAACCTCGTTTTTCATCATTTTTGAACATGGGCTATAGCCCATACCATACGGCATACTATAACACGCTGTTTTTCATCATTTTCGAGGATTTGAAAAAAATGAAAAAAAAAAAACATGGGTTATAGCCCATCGTTTTTTGAAATTTTGAAAAAAAAAATAACCTCGTTTTTCATCATTTTTGAACATGGGCTATAGCCCATACAGTATGGCATACTATAACACGCTGTTTTTCATCATTTTTGAGGATTTGATAAAAATGAAAAAAAAAAAAAAAACATGGGTTATAGCCCATCGTTTTTTGAAATTTTGAAAAAAAAATAACCTCGTTTTTCATCATTTTTGAACATGGGCTATAGCCCATACCATACGGCATACTATAACACGCTGTTTTTCATCATTTTTGAGGATTTGAAAAAAATGAAAAAAAAAAAAAACATGGGTTATAGCCCATCGTCTTTTGAAATTTTGAAAAAAAAAATAACCTCGTTTTTCATCATTTTTGAACATGGGCTATAGCCCATACCATACGGCATACTATAACACGCTGTTTTTCATCATTTTTGAGGATTTGAAAAAAATGAAAAAAAAAAAAAAACATGGGTTATAGCCCATCGTTTTTTGAAATTTTGAAAAAAAAAATAACCTCGTTTTTCATCATTTTTGAACATGGGCTATAGCCCATACAGTATGGCATACTATAACACGCTGTTTTTCATCATTTTTGAGGATTTGATAAAAATGAAAAAAAAAAAAAAAAACATGGGTTATAGCCCATCGTTTTTTGAAATTTTGAAAAAAAAAATAACCTCGTTTTTCATCATTTTTGAACATGGGCTATAGCCCATACCATACGGCATACTATAACACGCTGTTTTTCATCATTTTTGAGGATTTGAAAAAAAAGAAAAAAAAAAAAAACATGGGTTATAGCCCATCGTCTTTTGAAATTTTGAAAAAAAAAATAACCTCGTTTTTCATCATTTTTGAACATGGGCTATAGCCCATACCATACGGCATACTATAACACGCTGTTTTTCATCATTTTTGAGGATTTGAAAAAAATGAAAAAAAAAAAAAAACATGGGTTATAGCCCATCGTTTTTTGAAATTTTGAAAAAAAAAATAACCTCGTTTTTCATCATTTTTGAACATGGGCTATAGCCCATACAGTATGGCATACTATAACACGCTGTTTTTCATCATTTTTGAGGATTTGAAAAAAATGAAAAAAAAAAAAAAACATGGGTTATAGCCCATCGTTTTTTGAAATTTTGAAAAAAAAAATAACCTCGTTTTTCATCATTTTTGAACATGGGCTATAGCCCATACCATACGGCATGCTATAACACGCTGTTTCTCATCATTTTTGAGGATTTGAAAAAAATGAAAAAAAAAAAAAAACATGGGTTATAGCCCATCGTTTTTTGAAATTTTGAAAAAAAAAATAACCTTGTTTTTCATCATTTTTGAACATGGGCTAAAGCCCATACCATACGGCATACTATAACCCGCTGTTTTTCATCATTTTTGAGGATTTGAAAAAACATGAAAAAAAAAAAAACATGGGTTATAGCCCATCGTTTTTTGAAATTTTGAAAAAAAAAAATAACCTCGTTTTTCATCATTTTTGAACATGGGCTATAGCCCATACCATACGGCATACTATAACACGCTGTTTTTCATCATTTTTGAGGATTTGAAAAAAATGAAAAAAAAAAAACATGGGTTATAGCCCATCGTTTTTTGAAATTTTGAAAAAAAAAAATAACCTCGTTTTTCATCATTTTTGAACATGGGCTATAGCCCATACCATACGGCATACTATAACACGCTGTTTTTCATCATTTTTGAGGATTTGAAAAAAATGAAAAAAAAAAAACATGGGTTATAGCCCATCGTTTTTTGAAATTTTGAAGAAAAAAAAATAACCTCGTTTTTCATCATTTTTGAACATGGGATATAGCCCATACCATACGGCATACTATAACACGCTGTTTTTCATCATTTTTGAGGATTTGAAAAAAATGAAAAAAAAAAAAACATGGGTTATAGCCCATCGTTTTTTGAAATTTTGAAAAAAAAAAATAACCTCGTTTTTCATCATTTTTGAACATGGGCTATAGCCCATACAGTATGGCATACTGTAACACGCTGTTTTTCATCATTTTTGAGGATTTGATAAAAATGAAAAAAATGAAAAAAACATGGGTTATAGCCCATCGTTTTTTGAAATTTTGAAAAAAAAAATAACCTCGTTTTTCATCATTTTTGAACATGGGCTATAGCCCATACCATACGGCATACTATAACACGCTGTTTTTCATCATTTTTGAGGATTTGAAAAAAATGAAAAAAAAAAAAAAACATGGGTTATAGCCCATCGTTTTTTGAAATTTTGGAGAAAAAAAAATAACCTCGTTTTTCATCATTTTTGAACATGGGCTATAGCCCATACCATACGGCATACTATAACACGCTGTTTTTCATCATTTTTGAGGATTTGAAAAAAATGAAAAAAAAAAAAAACATGGGTTATAGCCCATCGTTTTTTGAAATTTTGAAAAAAAAAATAACCTCGTTTTTCATCATTTTTGAACATGGGCTATAGCCCATACCATACGGCATACTATAACACGCTGTTTTTCATCATTTTTGAGGATTTAAAAAAAAAAAAAAAAAAAAAAAAACATGGGTTATAGCCCATCGTTTTTTTAAATTTTGAAAAAAAAAATAACCTCGTTTTTCATCATTTTTGAACATGGGCTATAGCCCATACAGTATGGCATACTATAACACGCTGTTTTTCATCATTTTTGAGGATTTGATAAAAATGAAAAAAAATAAATACATGGGTTATAGCCCATCGTTTTTTGAAATTTTGAAAAAAAAAATAACCTCGTTTTTCATCATTTTTGAACATGGGCTATAGCCCATACCATACGGCATACTATAACACGCTGTTTTTCATCATTTTTGAGGATTTGAAAAAAATGAAAAAAAAAAAAAAACATGGGTTATATATAGCCCATCGTTTTTTGAAATTTTGGAAAAAAAAATAACCTCGTTTTTCATCATTTTTGAACATGGGCTATAGCCCATACCATACGGCATACTATAACACGCTGTTTTTCATCATTTTTGAGGATTTGAAAAAAATGAAAAAAAAAAAAAACATGGGTTATAGCCCATCGTTTTTTTGAAATTTTGAAAAAAAAAAATAACCTCGTTTTTCATCATTTTTGAACATGGGCTATAGCCCATACCATACGGCATACTATAACACGCTGTTTTTCATCATTTTTGAGGATTTGAAAAAAATGAAAAAAATAAAAACATGGGTTATAGCCCATCGTTTTTTTGAAATTTTGAAAAAAAAAAATAACCTCGTTTTTCATCATTTTTGAACATGGGCTATAGCCCATACCATACGGCATACTATAACACGCTGTTTTTCATCATTTTTGAGGATTTGAAAAAAAAAAAAAAAAAAAAAAAAAACATGGGTTATAGCCCATCGTTTTTTGAAATTTTGAAAAAAAAAATAACCTCGTTTTTCATCATTTTTGAACATGAGCTATAGCCCATACCATACGGCATACTATAACACGCTGTTTTTCATCATTTTTGAGGATTTGAAAAAAATGAAAAAAAAAAAAACATGGGTTATAGCCCATCGTTTTTTGAAATTTTGAAAAAAAAAATAACCTCGTTTTTCATCATTTTTGAACATGGGCTATAGCCCATACCATACGGCATACTATAACACGCTGTTTTTCATCATTTTTGAGGATTTGAAAAAAAAAAAAAAAAAAAAAAAACATGGGTTATAGCCCATCGTTTTTTTAAATTTTGAAAAAAAAAATAACCTCGTTTTTCATCATTTTTGAACATGGGCTATAGCCCATACAGTATGGCATACTATAACACGCTGTTTTTCATCATTTTTGAGGATTTGATAAAAATGAAAAAAAATAAATACATGGGTTATAGCCCATCGTTTTTTGAAATTTTGAAAAAAAAAATAACCTCGTTTTTCATCATTTTTGAACATGGGCTATAGCCCATACCATACGGCATACTATAACACGCTGTTTTTCATCATTTTTGAGGATTTGAAAAAAATGAAAAAAAAAAAAAAACATGGGTTATATATAGCCCATCGTTTTTTGAAATTTTGAAAAAAAAAATAACCTCGTTTTTCATCATTTTTGAACATGGGCTATAGCCCATACCATACGGCATACTATAACACGCTGTTTTTCATCATTTTTGAGGATTTGAAAAAAATGAAAAAAAAAAAAAACATGGGTTATAGCCCATCGTTTTTTTGAAATTTTGAAAAAAAAAAATAACCTCGTTTTTCATCATTTTTGAACATGGGCTATAGCCCATACCATACGGCATACTATAACACGCTGTTTTTCATCATTTTTGAGGATTTGAAAAAAAAAAAAAAAAAAAAAAAAAACATGGGTTATAGCCCATCGTTTTTTGAAATTTTGAAAAAAAAAATAACCTCGTTTTTCATCATTTTTGAACATGAGCTATAGCCCATACCATACGGCATACTATAACACGCTGTTTTTCATCATTTTTGAGGATTTGAAAAAAATGAAAAAAAAAAAAACATGGGTTATAGCCCATCGTTTTTTGAAATTTTGAAAAAAAAAATAACCTCGTTTTTCATCATTTTTGAACATGGGCTATAGCCCATACCATACGGCATACTATAACACGCTGTTTTTCATCATTTTTGAGGATTTGAAAAAAAAAAAAAAAAAAAAAAAACATGGGTTATAGCCCATCGTTTTTTTAAATTTTGAAAAAAAAAATAACCTCGTTTTTCATCATTTTTGAACATGGGCTATAGCCCATACAGTATGGCATACTATAACACGCTGTTTTTCATCATTTTTGAGGATTTGATAAAAATGAAAAAAAATAAATACATGGGTTATAGCCCATCGTTTTTTGAAATTTTGAAAAAAAAAATAACCTCGTTTTTCATCATTTTTGAACATGGGCTATAGCCCATACCATACGGCATACTATAACACGCTGTTTTTCATCATTTTTGAGGATTTGAAAAAAATGAAAAAAAAAAAAAAACATGGGTTATATATAGCCCATCGTTTTTTGAAATTTTGAAAAAAAAAATAACCTCGTTTTTCATCATTTTTGAACATGGGCTATAGCCCATACCATACGGCATACTATAACACGCTGTTTTTCATCATTTTTGAGGATTTGAAAAAAATGAAAAAAAAAAAAAACATGGGTTATAGCCCATCGTTTTTTTGAAATTTTGAAAAAAAAAATAACCTCGTTTTTCATCATTTTTGAACATGGGCTATAGCCCATACCATACGGCATACTATAACACGCTGTTTTTCATCATTTTTGAGGATTTGAAAAAAATGAAAAAAATAAAAACATGGGTTATAGCCCATCGTTTTTTTGAAATTTTGAAAAAAAAAAATAACCTCGTTTTTCATCATTTTTGAACATGGGCTATAGCCCATACCATACGGCATACTATAACACGCTGTTTTTCATCATTTTTGAGGATTTGAAAAAAAAAAAAAAAAAAAAAAAAAACATGGGTTATAGCCCATCGTTTTTTGAAATTTTGAAAAAAAAAATAACCTCGTTTTTCATCATTTTTGAACATGAGCTATAGCCCATACCATACGGCATACTATAACACGCTGTTTTTCATCATTTTTGAGGATTTGAAAAAAATGAAAAAAAAAAAATATATGGGTTATAGCCCATCGTTTTTTGAAATTTTGGAAAAAAAAATAACCTCGTTTTTCATCATTTTTGAACATGGGCTATAGCCCATACAGTATGGCATACTATAACACGCTGTTTTTCATCATTTTTGAGGATTTGATAAAAATGAAAAAAAAAAAAAAACATGGGTTATAGCCCATCGTTTTTTGAAATTTTGAAAAAAAAAATAACCTCGTTCTTCATCATTTTTGAACATGGGCTATAGCCCATACCATACGGCATACTATAACACGCTGTTTTTCATCATTTTTGAAATTTTGAAAAAATTTGAAATTTTGAAAAAAAAAATAACCTCGTTTTTCATCATTTTTGAACATGGGCTATAGCCCATACAGTATGGCATACTATAACACGCTGTTTTTCATAATTTTTGAGGATTTGATAAAAATGAAAAAAAAAAAAAACATGGGTTATAGCCCATCGTTTTTTGAAATTTTGAAAAAAAAAATAACCTCGTTTTTCATCATTTTTGAACATGGGCTATAGCCCATACCATACGGCATACTATAACACGCTGTTTTTCATCATTTTTGAGGATTTGAAAAAAAAACAAAACAAAAAAAACATGGGTTATAGCCCATCGTTTTTTGAAATTTTGAAGAAAAAAAATAACCTCGTTTTTCATCATTTTTGAACATGGGCTATAGCCCATACCATACGGCATACTATAACACGCTGTTTTTCATCATTTTTGAGGATTTGAAAAAAATGAAAAAAAATACATGGGTTATAGCCCATCGTTTTTTGAAATTTTGAAAAAAAAAATAACCTCGTTTTTCATCATTTTTGAACATGGGCTATAGCCCATACAGTATGGCATACTATAACACGCTGTTTTTCATCATTTTTGAGGATTTGATAAAAATGAAAAAAAAAAAAAAAACATGGGTTATAGCCCATCGTTTTTTGAAATTTTGGAAAAAAAAATAACCTCGTTTTTCATCATTTTTGAACATGGGCTATAGCCCATACCATACGGCATACTATAACACGCTGTTTTTCATCATTTTTGAGGATTTGAAAAAAATGAAAAAAAAAGAAAACATGGGTTATAGCCCATCGTTTTTTGAAATTTTGAAAAAAAAAATAACCTCGTTTTTCATCATTTTTGAACATGGGCTATAGCCCATACCATACGGCATACTATAACACGCTGTTTTTCATCATTTTTGAGGATTTGAAAAAAAAGAAAAAAAAAGAAAACATGGGTTATAGCCCATCGTTTTTTGAAATTTTGAAAAAAAAAATAACCTCGTTTTTCATCATTTTTGAACATGGGCTATAGCCCATACCATACGGCATACTATAACACGCTGTTTTTCATCATTTTTGAGGATTTGAAAAAAATGAAAAAAAAAAAAAAAACATGGGTTATAGCCCATCGTTTTTTGAAATTTTGAAAAAAAAAAAAAAACTTGTTTTTCATCATTTTTGAACATGGGCTATAGCCCATACCATACGGCATACTATAACACGCTGTTTTTCATCATTTTTGAGGATTTGAAAAAAATGAAAAAAAAAAAAAACATGGGTTATAGCCCATCGTTTTTTGAAATTTTGAAAAAAAAAATAACCTCGTTTTTCATCATTTTTGAACATGGGCTATAGCCCATACAGTATGGCATACTATAACACGCTGTTTTTCATCATTTTTGAGGATTTGATAAAAATGAAAAAAAAAAAAAAACATGGGTTATAGCCCATCGTTTTTTGAAAATTTGAAAAAAAAAATAACCTCGTTTTTCATCATTTTTGAACATGGGCTATAGCCCATACCATACGGCATACTATAACACGCTGTTTTTCATCATTTTTGAGGATTTGAAAAAAAAAAAAAAAAAAAAAAACATGGGTTATAGCCCATCGTTTTTTGAAATTTTGAAAAAAAAAATAACCTCGTTTTTCATCATTTTTGAACATGGGCTATAGCCCATACCATACGGCATACTATAACACGCTGTTTTTCATCATTTTTGAGGATTTGAAAAAAATGAAAAAAAAAACATGGGTTATAGCCCATCGTTTTTTGAAATTTTGAAAAAAAAAATAACCTCGTTTTTCATCATTTTTGAACATGAGCTATAGCCCATACCATACGGCATACTATAACACGCTGTTTTTCATCATTTTTGAGGATTTGAAAAAAATGAAAAAAAAAAAAACATGGGTTATAGCCCATCGTTTTTTGAAATTTTGAAAAAAAAAATAACCTCGTTTTTCATCATTTTTGAACATGGGCTATAGCCCATACCATACGGCATACTATAACACGCTGTTTTTCATCATTTTTGAGGATTTGAAAAAAAAAAAAAAAAAAAAAAAACATGGGTTATAGCCCATCGTTTTTTTAAATTTTGAAAAAAAAAATAACCTCGTTTTTCATCATTTTTGAACATGGGCTATAGCCCATACAGTATGGCATACTATAACACGCTGTTTTTCATCATTTTTGAGGATTTGATAAAAATGAAAAAAAATAAATACATGGGTTATAGCCCATCGTTTTTTGAAATTTTGAAAAAAAAAATAACCTCGTTTTTCATCATTTTTGAACATGGGCTATAGCCCATACCATACGGCATACTATAACACGCTGTTTTTCATCATTTTTGAGGATTTGAAAAAAATGAAAAAAAAAAAAAAACATGGGTTATATATAGCCCATCGTTTTTTGAAATTTTGAAAAAAAAAATAACCTCGTTTTTCATCATTTTTGAACATGGGCTATAGCCCATACCATACGGCATACTATAACACGCTGTTTTTCATCATTTTTGAGGATTTGAAAAAAATGAAAAAAAAAAAAAACATGGGTTATAGCCCATCGTTTTTTTGAAATTTTGAAAAAAAAAAATAACCTCGTTTTTCATCATTTTTGAACATGGGCTATAGCCCATACCATACGGCATACTATAACACGCTGTTTTTCATCATTTTTGAGGATTTGAAAAAAAAAAAAAAAAAAAAAAAAACATGGGTTATAGCCCATCGTTTTTTGAAATTTTGAAAAAAAAAATAACCTCGTTTTTCATCATTTTTGAACATGAGCTATAGCCCATACCATACGGCATACTATAACACGCTGTTTTTCATCATTTTTGAGGATTTGAAAAAAATGAAAAAAAAAAAAACATGGGTTATAGCCCATCGTTTTTTGAAATTTTGAAAAAAAAAATAACCTCGTTTTTCATCATTTTTGAACATGGGCTATAGCCCATACCATACGGCATACTATAACACGCTGTTTTTCATCATTTTTGAGGATTTGAAAAAAAAAAAAAAAAAAAAAAACATGGGTTATAGCCCATCGTTTTTTTAAATTTTGAAAAAAAAAATAACCTCGTTTTTCATCATTTTTGAACATGGGCTATAGCCCATACAGTATGGCATACTATAACACGCTGTTTTTCATCATTTTTGAGGATTTGATAAAAATGAAAAAAAATAAATACATGGGTTATAGCCCATCGTTTTTTGAAATTTTGAAAAAAAAAATAACCTCGTTTTTCATCATTTTTGAACATGGGCTATAGCCCATACCATACGGCATACTATAACACGCTGTTTTTCATCATTTTTGAGGATTTGAAAAAAATGAAAAAAAAAAAAAAACATGGGTTATATATAGCCCATCGTTTTTTGAAATTTTGAAAAAAAAAATAACCTCGTTTTTCATCATTTTTGAACATGGGCTATAGCCCATACCATACGGCATACTATAACACGCTGTTTTTCATCATTTTTGAGGATTTGAAAAAAATGAAAAAAAAAAAAAACATGGGTTATAGCCCATCGTTTTTTTGAAATTTTGAAAAAAAAAAATAACCTCGTTTTTCATCATTTTTGAACATGGGCTATAGCCCATACCATACGGCATACTATAACACGCTGTTTTTCATCATTTTTGAGGATTTGAAAAAAATGAAAAAAATAAAAACATGGGTTATAGCCCATCGTTTTTTTGAAATTTTGAAAAAAAAAAATAACCTCGTTTTTCATCATTTTTGAACATGGGCTATAGCCCATACCATACGGCATACTATAACACGCTGTTTTTCATCATTTTTGAGGATTTGAAAAAAAAAAAAAAAAAAAAAAAAAACATGGGTTATAGCCCATCGTTTTTTGAAATTTTGAAAAAAAAAATAACCTCGTTTTTCATCATTTTTGAACATGAGCTATAGCCCATACCATACGGCATACTATAACACGCTGTTTTTCATCATTTTTGAGGATTTGAAAAAAATGAAAAAAAAAAAATATATGGGTTATAGCCCATCGTTTTTTGAAATTTTGGAAAAAAAAATAACCTCGTTTTTCATCATTTTTGAACATGGGCTATAGCCCATACAGTATGGCATACTATAACACGCTGTTTTTCATCATTTTTGAGGATTTGATAAAAATGAAAAAAAAAAAAAAACATGGGTTATAGCCCATCGTTTTTTGAAATTTTGAAAAAAAAAATAACCTCGTTCTTCATCATTTTTGAACATGGGCTATAGCCCATACCATACGGCATACTATAACACGCTGTTTTTCATCATTTTTGAAATTTTGAAAAAATTTGAAATTTTGAAAAAAAAAATAACCTCGTTTTTCATCATTTTTGAACATGGGCTATAGCCCATACAGTATGGCATACTATAACACGCTGTTTTTCATAATTTTTGAGGATTTGATAAAAATGAAAAAAAAAAAAAACATGGGTTATAGCCCATCGTTTTTTGAAATTTTGAAAAAAAAAATAACCTCGTTTTTCATCATTTTTGAACATGGGCTATAGCCCATACCATACGGCATACTATAACACGCTGTTTTTCATCATTTTTGAGGATTTGAAAAAAAAACAAAACAAAAAAAACATGGGTTATAGCCCATCGTTTTTTGAAATTTTGAAGAAAAAAAATAACCTCGTTTTTCATCATTTTTGAACATGGGCTATAGCCCATACCATACGGCATACTATAACACGCTGTTTTTCATCATTTTTGAGGATTTGAAAAAAATGAAAAAAAATACATGGGTTATAGCCCATCGTTTTTTGAAATTTTGAAAAAAAAAATAACCTCGTTTTTCATCATTTTTGAACATGGGCTATAGCCCATACAGTATGGCATACTATAACACGCTGTTTTTCATCATTTTTGAGGATTTGATAAAAATGAAAAAAAAAAAAAAACATGGGTTATAGCCCATCGTTTTTTGAAATTTTGGAAAAAAAAATAACCTCGTTTTTCATCATTTTTGAACATGGGCTATAGCCCATACCATACGGCATACTATAACACGCTGTTTTTCATCATTTTTGAGGATTTGAAAAAAATGAAAAAAAAAGAAAACATGGGTTATAGCCCATCGTTTTTTGAAATTTTGAAAAAAAAAATAACCTCGTTTTTCATCATTTTTGAACATGGGCTATAGCCCATACCATACGGCATACTATAACACGCTGTTTTTCATCATTTTTGAGGATTTGAAAAAAAAGAAAAAAAAAGAAAACATGGGTTATAGCCCATCGTTTTTTGAAATTTTGAAAAAAAAAATAACCTCGTTTTTCATCATTTTTGAACATGGGCTATAGCCCATACCATACGGCATACTATAACACGCTGTTTTTCATCATTTTTGAGGATTTGAAAAAAATGAAAAAAAAAAAAAAAACATGGGTTATAGCCCATCGTTTTTTGAAATTTTGAAAAAAAAAAAAAAACTTGTTTTTCATCATTTTTGAACATGGGCTATAGCCCATACCATACGGCATACTATAACACGCTGTTTTTCATCATTTTTGAGGATTTGAAAAAAATGAAAAAAAAAAAAAACATGGGTTATAGCCCATCGTTTTTTGAAATTTTGAAAAAAAAAATAACCTCGTTTTTCATCATTTTTGAACATGGGCTATAGCCCATACAGTATGGCATACTATAACACGCTGTTTTTCATCATTTTTGAGGATTTGATAAAAATGAAAAAAAAAAAAAAACATGGGTTATAGCCCATCGTTTTTTGAAAATTTGAAAAAAAAAATAACCTCGTTTTTCATCATTTTTGAACATGGGCTATAGCCCATACCATACGGCATACTATAACACGCTGTTTTTCATCATTTTTGAGGATTTGAAAAAAAAAAAAAAAAAAAAAAACATGGGTTATAGCCCATCGTTTTTTGAAATTTTGAAAAAAAAAATAACCTCGTTTTTCATCATTTTTGAACATGGGCTATAGCCCATACCATACGGCATACTATAACACGCTGTTTTTCATCATTTTTGAGGATTTGAAAAAAATGAAAAAAAAAACATGGGTTATAGCCCATCGTTTTTTGAAATTTTGAAAAAAAAAATAACCTCGTTTTTCATCATTTTTGAACATGGGCTATAGCCCATACAGTATGGCATACTATAACACGCTGTTTTTCATCATTTTTGAGGATTTGAAAAAAATGAAAAAAAAAAAAAACATGGGTTATAGCCCATCGTTTTTTGAAATTTTGAAAAAAAAAATAACCTCGTTTTTCATCATTTTTGAACATGGGCTATAGCCCATACCATACGGCATACTATAACACGCTGTTTTTCATCATTTTTGAGGATTTGATAAAAATGAAAAAATAAAAAAAAACATGGGTTATAGCCCATCGTTTTTTGAAATTTTGAAAAAAAAAAAAAAACTCGTTTTTCATCATTTTTGAACATGGGCTATAGCCCATACAGTATGGCATACTATAACACGCTGCTTTTCATCATTTTTGAGGATTTGATAAAAATGAAAAAAAAAAAAAAACATGGGTTATAGCCCATCGTTTTTTGAAAATTTGAAAAAAAAAATAACCTCGTTTTTCATCATTTTTGAACATGGGCTATAGCCCATACCATACGGCATACTATAACACGCTGTTTTTCATCATTTTTGAGGATTTGAAAAAAAAAAAAAAAAAAAAAAACATGGGTTATAGCCCATCGTTTTTTGAAATTTTGAAAAAAAAAATAACCTCGTTTTTCATCATTTTTGAACATGGGCTATAGCCCATACCATACGGCATACTATAACACGCTGTTTTTCATCATTTTTGAGGATTTGAAAAAAATGAAAAAAAAAACATGGGTTATAGCCCATCGTTTTTTGAAATTTTGAAAAAAAAAATAACCTCGTTTTTCATCATTTTTGAACATGGGCTATAGCCCATACAGTATGGCATACTATAACACGCTGTTTTTCATCATTTTTGAGGATTTGAAAAAAATGAAAAAAAAAAAAAACATGGGTTATAGCCCATCGTTTTTTGAAATTTTGAAAAAAAAAATAACCTCGTTTTTCATCATTTTTGAACATGGGCTATAGCCCATACCATACGGCATACTATAACACGCTGTTTTTCATCATTTTTGAGGATTTGATAAAAATGAAAAAATAAAAAAAAACATGGGTTATAGCCCATCGTTTTTTGAAATTTTGAAAAAAAAAAAAAAACTCGTTTTTCATCATTTTTGAACATGGGCTATAGCCCATACCATACGGCATACTATAACACGCTGCTTTTCATCATTTTTGAGGATTTGAAAAAAATGAAAAAAAAAAAAAACATGGGTTATAGCCCATCGTTTTTTGAAATTTTGAAAAAAAAAATAACCTAGTTTTTCATCATTTTTGAACATGGGCTATATAGCCCATACCATACGGCATACTATAACACGCTGTTTTTCATCATTTTTGAGGATTTGAAAAAAATGAAAAAAAAAAAAAACATGGGTTATAGCCCATCGTTTTTTGAAATTTTGAAGAAAAAAAATAACCTCGTTTTTCATCATTTTTGAACATGGGCTATAGCCCATACAGTATGGCATACTATAACACGCTGTTTTTCATCATTTTTGAGGATTTGAAAAAAATGAAAAAAAAAAAAAAAACATGGGTTATAGCCTATCGTTTTTTGAAATTTTGAAAAAAAAAATAACCTCGTTTTTCATCATTTTTGAACATGGGCTATAGCCCATACCATACGGCATACTATAACACGCTGTTTTTCATCATTTTTGAGGATTTGAAAAAAATGAAAAAAAAAAAAACATGGGTTATAGCCCATCGTTTTTTGAAATTTTGAAAAAAAAAATAACCTTGTTTTTCATCATTTTTGAACATGGGCTATAGCCCATACCATACGGCATACTATAACACGCTGTTTTTCATCATTTTTGAGGATTTGAAAAAAATGAAAAAAAAAAAAAACATGGGTTATAGCCCATCGTTTTTTGAAATTTTGAAAAAAAAAATAACCTAGTTTTTCATCATTTTTGAACATGGGCTATAGCCCATACAGTATGGCATACTATAACACGCTGTTTTTCATCATTTTTGAGGATTTGATAAAAATTAAAAAAAAAAAAAACACATGGGTTATAGCCCATCGTTTTTTGAAATTTTGAAAAAAAAAATAACCTCGTTTTTCATCATTTTTGAACATGGGCTATAGCCCATACCATACGGCATACTATAACACGCTGTTTTTCATCATTTTTGAGGATTTGAAAAAAAAAAAAAAAAAAAAAACATGGGTTATAGCCCATCGTTTTTTGAAATTTTGAAAAAAAAAATAACCTCGTTTTTCATCATTTTTGAACATGGGCTATAGCCCATACCATACGGCATACTATAACACGCTGTTTTTCATCATTTTTGAGGATTTGAAAAAAATGAAAAAAAAAAAAAAACATGGGTTATAGCCCATCGTTTTTTGAAATTTTGAAGAAAAAAAATAACCTCGTTTTTCATCATTTTTGAACATGGGCTATAGCCCATACCATACGGCATACTATAACACGCTGTTTTTCATCATTTTTGAGGATTTGAAAAAAATGAAAAAAAAACATGGGTTATAGCCCATCGTTTTTTTTGAAATTTTGAAAAAAAATATAACCTCGTTTTTCATCATTTTTGAACATGGGCTATAGCCCATACAGTATGGCATACTATAACACGCTGTTTTTCATCATTTTTGAGGATTTGATAAAAATAAAAAAAAAAAAAAAAACATGGGTTATAGCCCATCGTTTTTTGAAATTTTGAAAAAAAAAAAAAAAAATCGTTTTTCATCATTTTTGAACATGGGCTATAGCCCATACCATACGGCATACTATAACACGCTGTTTTTCATCATTTTTGAGGATTTGAAAAAAATGAAAAAAAAAAAAAACATGGGTTATAGCCCATCGTTTTTTGAAATTTTGAAAAAAAAAAAAAACTCGTTTTTCATCATTTTTGAACATGGGCTATAGCCCATACCATACGGCATACTATAACACGCTGTTTTTCATCATTTTTGAGGATTTGAAAAAAAAGAAAAAAAAAAAAAACATGGGTTATAGCCCATCGTTTTTTGAAATTTTGAAAAAAAAAAATAACCTCGTTTTTCATCATTTTTTAACATGGGCTATAGCCCATACAGTATGGCATACTATAACACGCTGTTTTTCATCATTTTTGAGGATTTGATAAAAACGAAAAAAAAAAAAAACATGGGTTATAGCCCATCGTTTTTTGAAATTTTGAAAAAAAAATAACCTCGTTTTTCATCATTTTTGAACATGGGCTATAGCCCATACCATACGGCATACTATAACACGCTGTTTTTCCACATTTTTGAGGATTTGAAAAAAATGAAAAAAAAAAAAAAAACATGGGTTATAGCCTATCGTTTTTTGAAATTTTGAAAAAAAAAATAACCTCGTTTTTCATCATTTTTGAACATGGGCTATAGCCCATACCATACGGCATACTATAACACGCTGTTTTTCATCATTTTTGAGGATTTGAAAAAAATGGAAAAAAAAAAAACATGGGTTATAGCCCATCGTTTTTTGAAATTTTGAAAAAAAAAATAACCTCGTTTTTCATCATTTTTGAACATGGGCTATAAGCCCATACCATACGGCATACTATAACACGCTGTTTTTCATCATTTTTGAGGATTTAAAAAAAATGAAAAAAAAAAAAAACATGGGTTATAGCCCATCGTTTTTTGAAATTTTGAAAAAAAAAATAACCTCGTTTTTCATCATTTTTGAACATGGGCTATAGCCCATACAGTATGGCATACTATAACACGCTGTTTTTCATCATTTTTGAGGATTTGATAAAAACGAAAAAAGAAAAAAACATGGGTTATAGCCCATCGTTTTTTGAAATTTTGAAAAAAAAATAACCTCGTTTTTCATCATTTTTGAACATGGGCTATAGCCCGTACCATACGGCATACTATAACACGCTGTTTTTCCACATTTTTGAGGATTTGAAAAAAATGAAAAAAAAAAACATGGGTTATAGCCTATCGTTTTTTGAAATTTTGAAAAAAAAAATAACCTCGTTTTTCATCATTTTTGAACATGGGCTATAGCCCATACCATACGGCATACTATAACACGCTGTTTTTCATCATTTTTGAGGATTTGAAAAAAATGGAAAAAAAAAAAACATGGGTTATAGCCCATCGTTTTTTGAAATTTTGAAAAAAAAAATAACCTCGTTTTTCATCATTTTTGAACATGGGCTATAAGCCCATACCATACGGCATACTATAACACGCTGTTTTTCATCATTCTTGAGGATTTGAAAAAAATGAAAAAAAAAAAAAACATGGGTTATAGCCCATCGTTTTTTTTAAATTTGGAAAAAAAAAATAACCTCGTTTTTCATCATTTTTGAACATGGGCTATAGCCCATACCGTACGGCATACTATAACACGCTGTTTTTCATCATTTTTGAGGATTTGAAAAAAATGAAAAAAAAAAAAAAAGAACATGGGTTATAGCCCATCGTTTTTTGAAATTTTGGAAAAAAAAATAACCTAGTTTTTCATCATTTTTGAACATGGGCTATAGCCCATACCGTACGGCATACTATAACACGCTGTTTTTCATCATTTTTGAGGATTTGAAAAAAATGAAAAAAAAACAAAAAAACATGGGTTATAGCCCATCGTTTTTTGAAATTTTGAAGAAAAAAAATAACCTCGTTTTTCATCATTTTTGAACATGGGCTATAGCCCATACAGTATGGCATACTATAACACGCTGTTTTTCATCATTTTTGAGGATTTGAAAAAAATGAAAAAAAAAAAAAAAACATGGGTTATAGCCTATCGTTTTTTGAAATTTTGGAAAAAAAAATAACCTCGTTTTTCATCATTTTTGAACATGGGCTATAGCCCATACCATACGGCATACTATAACACGCTGTTTTTCATCATTCTTGAGGATTTGAAAAAAATGAAAAAAAAAAAAACATGGGTTATAGCCCATCGTTTTTTTAAAAATTGGAAAAAAAAATAACCTCGTTTTTCATCATTTTTGAACATGGGCTATAGCCCATACCGTACGGCATACTATAACACGCTGTTTTTCATCATTTTTGAGGATTTGAAAAAAATGAAAAAAAAAAAAAAAAACATGGGTTATAGCCCATCGTTTTTTGAAATTTTGGAAAAAAAAATAACCTCGTTTTTCATCATTTTTGAACATGGGCTATAGCCCATACCGTACGGCATACTATAACACGCTGTTTTTCATCATTTTTGAGGATTTGAAAAAAATGAAAAAAAAAACAAAAAAACATGGGTTATAGCCCATCGTTTTTTGAAAATTTGATTTTTTTTTAACCTCGTTTTTCATCATTTTTGACCATGGGCTATAGCCTATACCGTACGGCATATTATAGCACGCCGTTTTTCATCATTTTTGAGGATTTGAAAAAAAAAAAAAAAAAAAAAAAAACATGGGTTCTAGCCCATCGTTTTTTTAAATTTTGAAAAAAAAAAAGTAACCTCGTTTTTCATCATTTTTGACCATGGGCTATAGCCTATACCGTACGGCATATTATAGCTTTTCCTCGATTTTCACCTTTTTTAAATCCTCAACAATGATGAAGACTATAGCGATGACCTCTGAGACCATGGACCAATGAACCATGTAAATACAACACATTGAGCAGGGCACTGCAGGGAGTTGCACCCCGTTCCGGTAAACCAGAAGCACGACACCAGTGCCTTAGTTTTTGTGTTCTCATTTACAGGTTCTTTCCTTTTTCAGGGTGAGCAGCCAGGAGAATGAGACTCGCAGCACAACTGCCAAAGACACCAGGAGCTCCCAGCCAGCAGCAAACTGGTGCCGTAAAACGTAAAAACTTAAAAACTTAAAAACGTAAAAACGTAAAACGTAAAACGTAAAAACGTAAAACGGAAAATCGAGAAAACGGAAAACGGAAAATCGAGAAAACGGAAAACGGAAAATCGAGAAAACGGAAAACGGAAAATCGAGAAAACGGAAAATCGAGAAAATGGAAAACGGAAAATCGAGAAAACGGAAAATCGAGAAAACGGAAAATCGAGAAAACGGAATACGGAAAATCAAGAAAACGGAAAATCGAGAAAACGGAAAACGGAAAATCGAGAAAACGGAAAATCGAGAAAACGGAAAATCGAGAAAACGTAAAACGTAAAATCGAGAAAACGTAAAATCGAGAAAACGGAAAACGTAAAGTGTAAAACGTAAAACGTAAAAACGTAACAAGTAAAACGTAAAAACGTAAAACGTAAAACGTAAAACGTAAAAATGTAAAAACGTAAAACGTAAAACGTAAAACGTAAAAACATAAAACGTAAAACGTAAAAACGTAAAAACGTAAAAACGAAAGAATTAGAAAGTAGAAAAAACGGCAGGTTACAACACTTTTTTTGTTGTTTTTCTTCTTTGTAATTATTTGTTTGGTCCAAAATATTGTGTGTGTTGTCATGATTTGTCACGACAAGAGTTGGCTTCGTACGACATTTAAAAGAAAACGTAAAAACGTAAGGTGAAGGCTCGGTGGTGTTTTAGAGCACACAGAGCGAGTGTACATCAGGTGAAGGCTCGGTGGTGTTTTAGAGCGCATAGAGTGAGTGTACATCAGGTGAAGGCTCGGTGGTGTTTTAGAGCGCATAGAGCGAGTGTACATCAGGTGAAGGCTCGGTGGTGTTTTAGAGCGCATAGAGCGAGTGTACATCAGGTGAAGGCTCGGTGGTGTTTTAGAGCGCATAGAGTGAGTGTACATCAGGTGAAGGCTCGGTGGCGTTTTAGAGCGCATAGAGCGAGTGTACATCAGGTGAAGGCTCGGTGGTGTTTTAGAGCGCATAGAGCGAGTGTACATCAGGTGAAGGCTCTATGGTGGTGTTTTAGAGCGCATAGAGCGAGTGTACATCAGGTGAAGGCTCGGTGGTGTTTTAGAGCGCATAGAGCGAGTGTACATCAGGTGGCTCGGTGGTGTTTTAGAGCACATAGAGCGAGTGTACATCAGGTGAAGGCTCTATGGTGGTGTTTTAGAGCGCATAGAGCGAGTGTACATCAGGTGGCTCGGTGGTGTTTTAGAGCGCATAGAGCGAGTGTACATCAGGTGAAGGCTCGGTGGTGTTTTAGAGCGCATAGAGCGAGTGTACATCAGGTGAAGGCTCTATGGTGGTGTTTTAGAGCGCATAGAGCGAGTGTACATCAGGTGAAGGCTCGGTGGGGTATTTAGACCGCATAGAGCGAGTGTACATCAGGTGGCTCGGTGGTGTTTTAGAGCGCATAGAGCGAGTGTACATCAGGTGCAGGCTCGGTGGTGTTTTAGAGCACATAGAGCGAGTGTACATCAGGTGAAGGCTCGGTGGCGTTTTAGAGCGCATAGAGCGAGTGTACATCAGGTGAAGGCTCGGTGGTGTTTTAGAGCGCATAGAGCGAGTGTACATCAGGTGAAGGCTCGGTGGTGTTTTAGAGCGCATAGAGGATGGATGGATGGATTTTATTTTGTCATTGGACACAAGTGTACAACGAAATTAATCGAGAGCGAGTGTACATCAGGTGAAGGCTCGGTGGTGTTTTAGAGCGCATAGAGCGAGTGTACATCAGGTGAAGGCTCGGTGGTGTTTTAGAGCGCATAGAGCGAGTGTACATCAGGTGAAGGCTCGGTGGTGTTTTAGAGCGCATAGAGCGAGTGTACATCAGGTGAAGGCTCGGTGGTGTTTTAGAGCGCATAGAGCGAGTGTACATCAGGTGGCTCGGTGGTGTTTTAGAGCGCATAGAGCGAGTGTACATCAGGTGAAGGCTCTATGGTGGTGTTTTAGAGCGCATAGAGCGAGTGTACATCAGGTGAAGGCTCGGTGGTGTTTTAGAGCGCATAGAGCGAGTGTACATCAGGTGAAGGCTCGGTGGTGTTTTAGAGTGCATAGAGCGAGTGTACATCAGGTGAAGGCTCTATGGTGGTGTTTTAGAGCGCATAGAGCGAGTGTACATCAGGTGAAGGCTCGGTGGTGTTTTAGAGCGCATAGAGCGAGTGTACATCAGGTGAAGGCTCGGTGGTGTTTTAGAGCACATAGAGCGAGTGTACATCAGGTGAAGGCTCGGTGGTGTTTTAGAGCGCATAGAGTGAGTGTACATCAGGTGAAGGCTCGGTGGCGTTTTAGAGCGCATAGAGCGAGTGTACATCAGGTGAAGGCTCGGTGGTGTTTTAGAGCGCATAGAGTGAGTGTACATCAGGTGAAGGCTCGGTGGTGTTTTAGAGCGCATAGAGCGAGTGTACATCAGGTGAAGGCTCGGTGGTGTTTTAGAGCGCATAGAGCGAGTGTACATCAGGTGAAGGCTCGGTGGTGTTTTAGAGCACATAGAGCGAGTGTACATCAGGTGAAGGCTCGGTGGTGTTTTAGAGCGCATAGAGCGAGTGTACATCAGGTGAAGGCTCTATGGTGGTGTTTTAGAGCGCATAGAGCGAGTGTACATCAGGTGAAGGCTCGGTGGTGTTTTAGAGCGCATAGAGCGAGTGTACATCAGGTGAAGGCTCGGTGGTGTTTTAGAGCGCATAGAGCGAGTGTACATCAGGTGAAGGCTCGGTGGTGTTTTAGAGCACATAGAGCGAGTGTACATCAGGTGAAGGCTCGGTGGTGTTTTAGAGCGCATAGAGTGAGTGCACATCAGGTGAAGGCTCGGTGGTGTTTTAGAGCGCATAGAGTGAGTGTACATCAGGTGAAGGCTCGGTGGTGTTTTAGAGCGCATAGAGCGAGTGTACATCAGGTGAAGGCTCGGTGGTGTTTTAGAGCGCATAGAGCGAGTGTACATCAGGTGAAGGCTCTATGGTGGTGTTTTAGAGCGCATAGAGCGAGTGTACATCAGGTGAAGGCTCTATGGTGGTGTTTTAGAGCGCATAGAGCGAGTGTACATCAGGTGAAGGCTCGGTGGTGTTTTAGAGCGCATAGAGCGAGTGTACATCAGGTGAAGGCTCTATGGTGGTGTTTTAGAGCGCATAGAGCGAGTGTACATCAGGTGAAGGCTCGGTGGTGTTTTAGAGCGCATAGAGCGAGTGTACATCAGGTGGCTCGGTGGTGTTTTAGAGCACATAGAGCGAGTGTACATCAGGTGAAGGCTCGGTGGTGTTTTAGAGCGCATAGAGTGAGTGCACATCAGGTGAAGGCTCGGTGGTGTTTTAGAGCGCATAGAGTGAGTGTACATCAGGTGAAGGCTCGGTGGTGTTTTAGAGCGCATAGAGCGAGTGTACATCAGGTGAAGGCTCGGTGGTGTTTTAGAGCGCATAGAGCGAGTGTACATCAGGTGGCTCGGTGGTGTTTTAGAGCGCATAGAGCGAGTGTACATCAGGTGAAGGCTCTATGGTGGTGTTTTAGAGCGCATAGAGCGAGTGTACATCAGGTGAAGGCTCGGTGGTGTTTTAGAGCGCATAGAGCGAGTGTACATCAGGTGAAGGCTCGGTGGTGTTTTAGAGCGCATAGAGCGAGTGTACATCAGGTGAAGGCTCGGTGGTGTTTTAGAGCGCATAGAGCGAGTGTACATCAGGTGAAGGCTCGGTGGTGTTTTAGAGCGCATAGAGCGAGTGTACATCAGGTGGCTCGGTGGTGTTTTAGAGCGCATAGAGCGAGTGTACATCAGGTGAAGGCTCGGTGGTGTTTTAGAGCGCATAGAGCGAGTGTACATCAGGTGAAGGCTCGGTGGTGTTTTAGAGCACATAGAGCGAGTGTACATCAGGTGAAGGCTCGGTGGTGTTTTAGAGCGCATAGAGCGAGTGTACATCAGGTGAAGGCTCTATGGTGGTGTTTTAGAGCGCATAGAGCGAGTGTACATCAGGTGAAGGCTCGGTGGTGTTTTAGAGCGCATAGAGCGAGTGTACATCAGGTGAAGGCTCGGTGGTGTTTTAGAGCGCATAGAGCGAGTGTACATCAGGTGAAGGCTCGGTGGTGTTTTAGAGCACATAGAGCGAGTGTACATCAGGTGGCTCGGTGGTGTTTTAGAGCGCATAGAGCGAGTGTACATCAGGTGAAGGCTCGGTGGTGTTTTAGAGCGCATAGAGCGAGTGTACATCAGGTGAAGGCTCGGTGGTGTTTTAGAGCGCATAGAGCGAGTGTACATCAGGTGAAGGCTCTATGGTGGTGTTTTAGAGCGCATAGAGCGAGTGTACATCAGGTGAAGGCTCGGTGGTGTTTTAGAGCGCATAGAGCGAGTGTACATCAGGTGAAGGCTCGGTGGTGTTTTAGAGCGCATAGAGCGAGTGTACATCAGGTGGCTCGGTGGTGTTTTAGAGCGCATAGAGCGAGTGTACATCAGGTGAAGGCTCTATGGTGGTGTTTTAGAGCGCATAGAGCGAGTGTACATCAGGTGAAGGCTCGGTGGTGTTTTAGAGCGCATAGAGCGAGTGTACATCAGGTGAAGGCTCGGTGGTGTTTTAGAGCGCATAGAGCGAGTGTACATCAGGTGAAGGCTCGGTGGTGTTTTAGAGCACATAGAGCGAGTGTACATCAGGTGGCTCGGTGGTGTTTTAGAGCGCATAGAGCGAGTGTACATCAGGTGAAGGCTCGGTGGTGTTTTAGAGCGCATAGAGCGAGTGTACATCAGGTGAAGGCTCGGTGGTGTTTTAGAGCACATAGAGCGAGTGTACATCAGGTGAAGGCTCGGTGGTGTTTTAGAGCGCATAGAGCGAGTGTACATCAGGTGAAGGCTCGGTGGTGTTTTAGAGCGCATAGAGCGAGTGTACATCAGGTGCAGGCTCGGTGGTGTTTTAGAGCGCATAGAGTGAGTGTACATCAGGTGAAGGCTCTATGGTGGTGTTTTAGAGCGCATAGAGCGAGTGTACATCAGGTGAAGGCTCGGTGGTGTTTTAGAGCGCATAGAGCGAGTGTACATCAGGTGAAGGCTCGGTGGTGTTTTAGAGCGCATAGAGCGAGTGTACATCAGGTGAAGGCTCGGTGGTGTTTTAGAGCGCATAGAGCGAGTGTACATCAGGTGAAGGCTCTATGGTGTTTTAGAGCGCATAGAGTGAGTGTACATCAGGTGAAGGCTCTATGGTGTTTTAGAGCACATAGAGCGAGTGTACATCAGGTGAAGGCTCTATGGTGTTTTAGAGCACATAGAGCGAGTGTACATCAGGTAAAGGCTCGGTGGTGTTTTAGAGCGCATAGAGCGAGTGTACATCAGGTGAAGGCTCTATGGTGTTTTAGAGCGCATAGAGTGAGTGTACATCAGGTGAAGGCTCTATGGTGTTTTAGAGCACATAGAGTGAGTGTACATCAGGTGAAGGCTCTATGGTGTTTTAGAGCACATAGAGCGAGTGTACATCAGGTAAAGGCTCGGTGGTGTTTTAGAGCGCATAGAGTGAGTGTACATCAGGTGAAGGCTCTATGGTGGTGTTTTAGAGCGCATAGAGCGAGTGTACATCAGGTGAAGGCTCGGTGGTGTTTTAGAGCGTATAGAGTGAGTGTACATCAGGTGAAGGCTCTATGGTGGTGTTTTAGAGCGCATAGAGCGAGTGTACATCAGGTGAAGGCTCGGTGGTGTTTTAGAGCGCATAGAGCGAGTGTACATCAGGTGAAGGCTCGGTGGTGTTTTAGAGCGCATAGAGCGAGTGTACATCAGGTGAAGGCTCTATGGTGGTGTTTTAGAGCGCATAGAGCGAGTGTACATCAGGTGAAGGCTCTATGGTGGTGTTTTAGAGCGCATAGAGCGAGTGTACATCAGGTGGCTCGGTGGTGTTTTAGAGCGCATAGAGCGAGTGTACATCAGGTGAAGGCTCGGTGGTGTTTTAGAGCGCATAGAGCGAGTGTACATCAGGTGAAGGCTCGGTGGTGTTTTAGAGCGCATAGAGCGAGTGTACATCAGGTGGCTCGGTGGTGTTTTAGAGCGCATAGAGCGAGTGTACATCAGGTGAAGGCTCGGTGGTGTTTTAGAGCGCATAGAGCGAGTGTACATCAGGTGAAGGCTCGGTGGTGTTTTAGAGCACATAGAGCGAGTGTACATCAGGTGAAGGCTCGGTGGTGTTTTAGAGCGCATAGAGCGAGTGTACATCAGGTGGCTCGGTGGTGTTTTAGAGCGCATAGAGCGAGTGTACATCAGGTGAAGGCTCGGTGGTGTTTTAGAGCGCATAGAGCGAGTGTACATCAGGTGAAGGCTCGGTGGTGTTTTAGAGCGCATAGAGCGAGTGTACATCAGGTGAAGGCTCGGTGGTGTTTTAGAGCGCATAGAGCGAGTGTACATCAGGTGAAGGCTCGGTGGTGTTTTAGAGCGCATAGAGCGAGTGTACATCAGGTGAAGGCTCGGTGGTGTTTTAGAGCGCATAGAGCGAGTGTACATCAGGTGAAGGCTCGGTGGTGTTTTAGAGCGCATAGAGCGAGTGTACATCAGGTGGCTCGGTGGTGTTTTAGAGCGCATAGAGCGAGTGTACATCAGGTGAAGGCTCGGTGGTGTTTTAGAGCGCATAGAGCGAGTGTACATCAGGTGAAGGCTCGGTGGTGTTTTAGAGCACATAGAGCGAGTGTACATCAGGTGAAGGCTCGGTGGTGTTTTAGAGCGCATAGAGCGAGTGTACATCAGGTGAAGGCTCGGTGGTGTTTTAGAGCACATAGAGCGAGTGTACATCAGGTGAAGGCTCGGTGGTGTTTTAGAGCGCATAGAGCGAGTGTACATCAGGTGAAGGCTCGGTGGTGTTTTAGAGCGCATAGAGCGAGTGTACATCAGGTGAAGGCTCTATGGTAGTGTTTTAGAGCGCATAGAGCGAGTGTACATCAGGTGAAGGCTCTATGGTGGTGTTTTAGAGCGCATAGAGCGAGTGTACATCAGGTGAAGGCTCGGTGGTGTTTTAGAGCACATAGAGCGAGTGTACATCAGGTGAAGGCTCGGTGGCGTTTTAGAGCGCATAGAGCGAGTGTACATCAGGTGAAGGCTCGGTGGTGTTTTAGAGCGCATAGAGCGAGTGTACATCAGGTGAAGGCTCGGTGGTGTTTTAGAGCGCATAGAGCGAGTGTACATCAGGTGAAGGCTCGGTGGTGTTTTAGAGTGCATAGAGCGAGTGTACATCAGGTGAAGGCTCGGTGGTGTTTTAGAGCGCATAGAGCGAGTGTACATCAGGTGAAGGCTCGGTGGTGTTTTAGAGCGCATAGAGCGAGTGTACATCAGGTGAAGGCTCGGTGGTGTTTTAGAGCGCATAGAGCGAGTGTACATCAGGTGGTGTTTTTTGGTCTCCTCGCGGCGGATTTCCGCATCACGTGTACATTAATTATTTTCCTTCTCAGTGACATAAGTCCTCCTCCTCCACGTGTGACACAGAAAACACTGATTGAAACCCGATACTAGCTATGCCCCCCCCCCCCCGATCCACTAGCACGCTGCGGCTGACCCAACACAGTCATGCACCAGTGTTGTTTTCGTCGACTAAAACTAAGACGAAAAATGTTCATAAAACTAAGACGACTAAGAAGACCTTTTTCCACTGACTAAAACTAAATAAAAACTAAATAAAAACGAATCTAAGATGACTAAAACTAAATATACTGACAATTGTCAACAAATAAAAACTAGACTAAAATGTTAGGAAGGGACTAGTGGACAAGAGATCCAGTTTTATGCTGGGTTCTATGCTGAAAATAGCAGATAATAGCAGATGTATATCTGCCATTTTCAGCATGCAACCAAAGTGTAAAATATGTCATTACAACGACATCAAGGCCTGTCAAAACACATTTGTCGACTAAATCAACTAGATTTAGTCGACTAAAACTAGACTAAACACTAAAACATTCCATGTGACTAAAACTAAGTGAAAACTTCAAGAGACTATGACTAAAACTAAAATAGAAATTTGCTGCCAAAAACACTGCCCAACACAGTCATGCACTCACAGACGCACACACATTAAAACTAAAAAGCGTTGCCATTTGTTGAAGAGACATTTTCGCTGAATTAATAGAGCTTCAGAATAGCCTACATATGTGAAAGTGAAAGGACCACAACAAGCCACTCACTGGCTTTATTGCGTTGTGTGATATAAGCATAATAAAAGTTGGCTATATTGTGCGCACGTCATCTGCCTCAAAAGCTAGTTAAGTGCACAGACTGCTATGAATGAGGCAGACAAAAAATGTATTTATATGTGAAATGAAGACCGGAGGAGGGACTGTCAGAGGAGGGGGGGGAACGCGGGCTGGTTAGAAATTCCCTTCACAATCATATACCGCAATATATAAGTTTGCGCATCCTGGCGCTTATTCACCATTTCAGGAATAAATAGCCTTGCACACGTTACTGTACAGATACACATTGGCCTCAATTACATGCACAAAATAATGAGTAGGCCATGTTCTTCTTTAGGCTGTAGTCACTGTACGGCTCTGGGTTTGGAGTTCCAGTGATCCAGCTGTGTGACACTGTATTGTTCCACCACTTTAGTTTTGGCAATGTAAACGTATGTTTTCCCATGCCAATAAAGCCCTTTGAATTGATACACGTCATTAGTGATGGCAGATGTGCCGTCGCTTTGAAATGACAGCGTAGTACATTCAGATTCTAGAGGCAAACCCACTCCACTCTGTCCTCTCATTGAATCCTCTCCTCCTCGCTGGGGGCGGAGCGAGTGGAGGACGCGAGGGGAGTGAGCGAGTGGGAAAGTTGCGGTATTGGAATTTGGCTGAAGTTTTATTGCTCACGGTCAAACGGTTCATGAGCTATGCCCGTTTAAAGTTAGCCTTTTCAGTTGAGTGCTATAGGGCCACCCATTGGCCAATGGCTGTGGGCTTCGCGTCCTCACCGTTTGGCATTGCCCTCTAGAGGTTGTCCCGAACAGAAATAGGGCCAATCGTAATTTTAAAATGATCGGGAGCCAAAAAAAAAAAAACCCACCATACAGTATGTGACCATCGTGCAAATTCCAGCTTTTCACCAGAAGAGGAAAACTTTGTTCTTCAAAATGAGTCAATAGCACAGGCAGACTCTTCACATACTAGAGTATGTCTGAAATAAGTGTCAGAGCTGAAAACATGTAGCTAGGTGTAATGCTAGAGACCACAGAAGTGATCCTTTCAAGCCTCTTTTCTCAACTCGCCGTTTTCTACAAGACATTTGTAGCATGATCAAAAGAGCCAATTTGGCTGATTATGCTAAATTGGGACAAACGCTCAAACAGAGGGGGGGTGAGAGAGTTTGATCAGAACTTTTATTAATTTCCTGACTCTGCGAAGTCTCTTCCTTAGAATGCAAGCAACAGGATACAAAGTACCATCTGCTGATGTTATCAGCCCTCACCCCTAAGTGAACTAATAATTTGCTCCGTTTAAAGCACACGCACAGAATTGCAAACCCATACACACAGCAGGAAGCATCACTGAATACTACACGCACTGGCAGTAAGTGTCAACACTTTGCAAGACATATGTGTGTGGGGTGGGGGGGTGTGTGTTTATTTTAGCATAAGGGATGCCCCAGCGACAGGAACCAGGCCTACTTCAAAGAAGGGGGTCTGGAGAAGTGCTGGTCGCAGTGTTGTTGTTTTAAATTTCAATAGTTTGTAGAATGTGGGAGGGCATTTAGAAAAACAGTCATGCAAGGATAGCAGTTTCTCTTGGGAGAACAAAAGAAAACGCGCGCCAGATACAGAATATAGCTATGTGCTTTCTCCTCTTGCGTTCTCTTTCAACGCAGCAAGCCGACTGAATAAGTCGCAGTACCAGCAGCGGACCTGCCAAAATATCGCGGACTCAGAGATATCTCGTGGACTTAAGAGAACCCACAGACAAAGAGTTTCTCTGAGCTCTCCGTGTTTATTTAACTCATAACTAGAGTTAATTGCATTCGCTAGTTACACGCGATTAAAACCAAAGAAGACCACCGTGTTATCCCCGGTATCCAGAACGTAGGAGAAACATCAAACCCTTTTTGGGTTTCAGCAACACAGGTTGGTTGTGAGCGAATGAGTTCATTATATGCCTTAAAACGACTGGCCCCTGGTACACTTACTTCCAGACAAGAGCTCCCTCTTTCGTCAAAGTAGGAAAATGCCTCTCGTTTCTTTACCTAGCAAGAGGCGCACGCGAGAATCTTTATTTCTTTCCTGTCATCTCTCCTTTTATTCTCTATAATTTGTACCTTTACTCATTATTGTTTTCACGAATACAGCTACAATCCCAGATGGACTGTATTTGATAGGCTCCTTTGAAATGTGTTACTCACCGTAGCTATTAAATATTCGTATTTGATAGCTGCCGTGGAGAGCATATTTACAGCCATCAAATAGCTTGGTTCAGATGAGATAACGCCCTAAACTATAGCACAGCCCATTAACTGTGTGTAGCTTAAGGACGTGCGTGTTCAAGCAAATATGTTTTGTAAATAAAGCAATACCCACCAGTAATTGTTGTATCTGTAGTCATCAGATTCAATTTTGAATCTTTCTTGCTGTTGGTAACGGACAAAACTCGATCGAGCGGTTACCAAAGCAACAAGGAGATCATATCTGATCAATACAGATCGGCACATTCGTTTGCTAATGACCTTCACGTCTGACTCATGCTCAGACAGAAGGATCGCTAGACAAAGGGTATTGCTATGTATTGTGTGTTGTAAACATTTGTAACAGTAATCGATATAATAAAATACCCTAATTGACTATACAAATTATCAATTTGTTCATTTGCATTTATTTCGATGTACGATTATTGTGTTCAGTTTAGATGTATACTGTGGAGTTTCGTGCAACCATTTACCAACAGTAATTCAAAGACTCACGTCCTCTCAAGAGAGACGTTTATTTTAAATGCAAGGCGATAAGCAAGAATAACGAGGTTATTGCGAACTTACAATGCATAAGTTTCCAATAAGCTTAATTGACTGTTTATGACCAGCCAATATTTCTGCTAAGAATCTGACTACATTAATGGTGCCCCCAAGTGAGTTATTGAGGGTAAAATGGTTGTTGGAATTCCATTTTGTACATTTATTTCGGATCGCATGATCGGCATATCGCTCTGAATGTAATCTGACCGCTAGAAACTCCTATTTTGCTGGCCAAGACAGGGGTGGAGGCATACGCCACGCGCATCTCTAACATTCACTGAAATACTGACCCGCTGCAGGGGACAGTTTAGTGTGAAGAGAAGAAAAAAAAACGGGCTATACTTTTAAATGTTCCTAAGGCCCGGTCGCATTTAAACCACGGACGTAAGCTGTCCGGGTATTAACCAGCGACGAACTGTATGTCAATCGCTTTCTATTTTTGGCATTTTGGTGTGTCATACTGAAACGAGATTGGAACCTGTGTCGTGAGACGATAGACAATTTAATAAGTGCATATAGGGATAGGACAGAAAAATGCTTCGGTTTAGTATGTCCTTTTAACTTAAATGGTTCCCGTAGAGTGCTATTGTTGTACTGTTGTTAGCCAAAACAGGAGTGAACATACTTAGCAGTTTAGCTGCTAGGGCCTGTGTGCTGTTTATTTCAGTATACGCCATTTTGAGTGTTGGAAAATAGTCACGTGACTTAACCCAACGCCACAACCTTCTGTCGGTGCCCTGACGAAAGGTTGCGTTCTCTTACGAGACCGCCATTGTTGTTTGGCAGACTCGGACCTCCCCTAAGTAGGAGGATCCAAGCCGTGACGTACGTGTCTGTACGTGCACCGCGGTCAAACCCCTTACATAGAACGCAATCGAGCGCCCCAGCTAGTGGCTGTGCTTGATATTGCGTGCATGTGTTTTTTTTTTAGTTTGGCATAACCACACGCTGTGTCTACACTTGCGCTACTCTATTATACCAATCGGTGGATATAGTGGCATACATTGCGTTATATGGTATTAGCACCATATGTAGCTACATCGAGTTGTTGGTTTCCTTGGGCATATGGTAATGCTGGAGGACACACTGTGCTGCTAGTTGATTGTTTGCACTCGGAGTAGGTGATTGGATTACTGTATCTCTTCCGTGCTGTCGTTTAAGTTCAGCGGGACAGGTTCTGCCGTGTGTACGAGCGAATGAGACAATTGTTTAAGGGACCACACTTTTTATTAACTTAGACCTGCCTGGGCTTGTTTACTGCAAATACATTGGTTTGCACTATCTAATCTCAGCTGGGTCCACACAAATTTAGTTCTGAAACGGTTTGGAATATACCTAGGTGGTCGTGTGATTGGATCTACACAAGATCATAACCACTCGACCATTACAACGGTTATATTTTAAGCCGACTACATTTTCAGTTGCAGGGTGATTTGAGGTTTAATGTTCCTCGTTGCTTAGTCGTTGACGTTTTGACAAGGCAGTTTTGATTGGGCGATGGGATATAACTCATGGTTTAATTTAACTCTGTTTTGGCAGGAGGCCATTGATTAGGTGATGTGTGACTTGCTCAATTGATCCGATTCCAAGGAATCATTGCATGCAACTTTGAATGAGTTTTAATTCAGTATTGTTTGATTAAACCTCGTTGATTGATTTATTTTGAGAAAGATAAAAAAAAAATTAAGAAACAATTGAATAATTTTTTTGATTTAAATTTAGAATTTTTTTTTTTCCCTTTCTCAAACTCGAATTTTAATTAATTGGAATCTTAAGTTTTAATTTTTTTTATTATTATAAAATTTAAAAAAAAAAAAAAAAAAAAAAAAAAGTTTTTTTTTTTTCCTTCCAGGCTACAATTTTAATTTGGTTATATTTTGAATTTAGAAAATTGCTTAAGTTACAATTTGGATTTAACGTTTGTTTTGGGTTATTGTTGGTTCGACCCTCATACCTTTAATTTTATTTGCTCTCTTTCTTCCTTTTCAAATTATCATTGGATTATTTGATAGGCAGTAAGGGAGTAAATAAAAGGGGGGTTAAGTACTAGACAATAATTACAGAACAAACAGAAGATAAAAACAGAAAGATATATTTTTCCCTTTGTCTCATTCGTGCGCATTCAGGGGTACAATACTGTTTCTACTTGACTGATAGTAGAGAGACGCTGTTTTCCAACCTTTGCCTCCCGTGGCCAGAACTATGAGACAGACAGCGGTGTGGTGTTTTTGAGTATTGTTATATTGCTAAAGGATTTTCAGGCGGAATGGATTCAATCATAAGCCTGATACGAGTCGTACAGGCAACGACTGGTCTGACTATAGACGATACCCCGTCCACTACCAAACTGAGTGCTGCCAAAACTCACTCTAATATCCAAACGATAGCTGCAACACACGCAGAATCACGTGGTTACTCTAAAACCGAAAAAGAACTGCTAGCTGGGCAATTGCTGGGAAGTTTAATTCGTTTGCGGGTCCTTGATTTGGCGTCAAATGAAACACTCCGCCAACAGGTACAGATCGTAACTGATAACAGCCAAGTCGTACAAACTAAATTAGAAGAAGCCCTCGGACAAAACTCTAGTTTAATAAGGACCCAAACTGAAGTAGAATGTCAAAGGCTACAAATGCAAAGCAAGCTCGCACAACTCCAATCCCAGCTCACGCAATCGGAAGAACAGCTGAAACTAGCAAAAACAGAAATAAGCAGCTTAAAAGCCGAACACTCCCCAGAGGTCATGGATGCTTTGAAAGGGGAAAATGAGGGTTTAAAGCAGAATATAAACCAGGCAAACATTAAAATCGATCAAATATCGGCAGAACAACTTACGCAACATGACGAATTAACTAAGCTAACTGATTGGCATGCGAATAAAACCGTAGCTATCGATGAATTGAATGCGACCGTCGCTGAACTAACTAAGACCAAGACGGAGTTGTTAGACGTAGTAGGTTCAAAAAACGACGAGTTAGCACGAAAAGCGCATATTATTGGTGAACAAACGGAGCTAATAAATAGACACGCAGAGGAGAAGATTGTTTGGGAAAATCGAGGGAGAGACCAGACGAGGGAAACCGAGTCGTGGAGAACAGCTTATAAAACGGCTGAACATGAGGCACGGAGCCTAAAAATAGATGGAATTATGGCCGCCCACGAAGCAAAACGTGAAAATGGCTACAACCATGGGCTCCCAGTCACCACAGGACCGACAGTGTTGGCTCCTGTTCCTCCTCCAACCACGATTTTCCCACCCAATCCTAACCTTAACCCCTATTCACCCCCCCAGGCCGTAATACCAGGGGGGGCTAAAAGTGGCGCTGCCAGTTCCCCATATGCACAGTCATATGTAGCACCGCTAACTAGTAACTTCGTTAATGGACAGTCATATGTAGCTCCACCAACTACCGCGAACGGCACAAGACGCCGAGAGCAACGTCTAGAAGATGAAGCTATCCGTAAAATTGCTAGATTTATGGACCGCTTTGATCCAAATAAATGTCCAGATACACATATGTACTTAGAAGATATAGACTATCATCTGAGATCGTACGAACCTGTATCGACTGACACTAAAGTGAGCTTAATATGCTTTACGGCAACTCGCGAGGTAAGCAGTTTTCTGAAACGCCAACCCCCCGAAACGATGCAAGATTGGCATATGGTACGGTTGGCAATGATCGAAGAATTTGCGGATCACCAAGTCTTAGGCGGCGTCGTAGCGGCTATGGACATACGACAATTTAAGACAGAAACCGTGAACGTGTTCTATACTCGGCTGCGTAGAGCTTACTTCGGCGACAGTAACTTACCCGATATGGAAGAAGACACACATTTCAAAGCCCTGTTCATGACTAATCTGCATACTTCTATTAAGAAACAATTTCCGCTGGGCGTCGATCCTACGCGTGTTAAAATAACCGAACTTCGGCGCTTGGCACGCGAAGCGTTTGAGAGAGAGCGTATTAAACCGAAGGCCCATGACATTTGCAGCATGGAACTTGAAGGTGGTCACCCACGAGAAAACGAAACTAGAAATAGTAAAAACGTGACTTCCCGCCAGGACGATAACCGCCAGGGCCGCAGTAACCAATCGGATCACACAAGACGTCGCGAGAGGTCTCCTTCCTTTGAAAGGGGCGAACAGAAGCGATCCAACATAAGAGATGACTCTCCTTGGCAAAATCGCCGGTCCTCTTCCCGTGAAAGGGGACAGGACACGCGTGAACGATACCGGCCCCATGAACCTTCAAACACTTCATGGAGCCGAAATCGGTCACCTTCTGTTGACCGCCATCACGACGACAGGGGTCGGAACAATGATGCGAAAAATAAACCTTTTGCAAATATTCGCGACAAAACCCCGCCCCCTTTCAGGGCACGGGAGCGCAGTCCGAGCCCATTTCGTACAATACGTTTCAAAGACGATAAATCGGATGACCCACAATCCCTCCGGGTACTAGAGTCGGAAACACGGAAAACTAGTCAACCATCAGGCGCTGTGGGTGGTACAGATCAAAGCATTGCTAATATCACCGATAAATTGTCTGAGTTACTAGTTGCAGTTCAAAAGAACATGAACATGAATAAAAACAGAAAGGGTCAAAAGGGTAAATCAAAGAAAAATGCCACTAAATCAGGGGTAAATCAGACGACCGACGAAAAATCAAAGGACGTCCTGAGTTTATCGTTAGCAACAACGGTAATTAAACAATACCCACTTCCCCAGACCAAACCACCCAGCCCCTCACCAGAGGGGAATTCCACTCTGCTATTCGATATGGTAGTGGAACAAAACCAGGGGATAACCCAGGCCGATGAGGCAGGGCACAACTATTCGGGCGCAACCACGCCCGAAAATAATGAGGTCCAGTATGACCCCTCCCTAGAGAACCAGGATTGGGAAGTCCTGACTATACAACAAGAATCGAGCTCACATGACGAGACTGAAAGCCCACGAGAACCAAGGTCAGCCCCTGGTTTTCGTCAGGTTTTAGCCAAAATCATAAAAAAAGGAGCTCGACGAAAGTTGTACTTATCAGTGACACTCGAACAGGCTGTGACACACGACGCGTTATTAGACACGGCGGCAGATGTCACCCTGATGTCAGAAGACCTGTTTCGCATACTACAGGGTCGAGCTCTACAAAACCGGCGGGACATTAAATTGTGTCATCACCCCATCGTGGTTAGGCCATATGCCTTGTCCACCACTAAGCTAGACAAGGTGGCTCTTTGTCAAGTTCAGATTGGCCCCTGGTCCATGATCCACCCCATATATGTCTCGCCAGTAAGCCATGTCCCACTACTAGTGGGACGCGATTTACTGGAGAGACTGGAACCAAGGATAGATTATGCAGATCTAACAATCTCCACTGAGTTACGAGAACCGATGCCTCTGGATAGTGAGGAATTTCCAGAGATTAATAGCCTAGACGCAAACACGGGAGCGTCTCATGCGACTCCGACAACGCTTGTCGGTGGTCGTGGAGACCTTCACCAACAGCGACAGAACTTCTTGTGCATCCTTGGTCCCTCACTACGTGATGACCAGTACTGTCCGCGAATTCCGGCTGGAATCGCACTCAACGGCAGACACATACGAGAGGTGGGCTTGGCGTTGTGGTCGGAATGGTCTGCTATTAGTACAGATACTTTCTCCCAACTCCAGAGTGCTACTCCTGCACTCACACTAAACCAGAAAAGTTTCCGATTTCCCCTGGGCACCCCTAAACCCACAAACCTTGTGGCTACGGGCGTGTGCGCTTTGACGCTCACCCTGGGGAACCGTACGTTACATCAGGCTTTCTTAGTGGTCCCTGGACTCAAACAGGAAGCCCTGCTAGGGGCTGATTTAGCAATCAGGTTGGCAGTGACAGTAGACACTCTCAACAACGTGCTTTGGGCATTAACACCTCTCCTGAGAGACGACACCACGCTTTCAGACACACAGATCGTAGCGGGTCAGACTATGCCACAAGTGTGTGGAGTTCTCAGTGAACATGATATTGTTGTCCCATCACGTATGGCGGAGGTGGCAGTCAGATTGAATATCAAACCCGGTCACGAGTTACACCAGAATCTAGTTTTCTTCCAGCCCTCCACCAGTTTCACTAACAAGGGACTGACCTTCCAAGGCACGCCCATGTTGGACGTGGAGGGCAGGTCTGCATACTTACTGGTAACTAACCAATTGAACACTGACGTCATTTTACGTAAGGGTACAGATTTGGGTTTGTTGATCAGTACCGAATTCTATGATTTCAGCCTGATCATTCCTGTAATCGGAAAAATTCCGGCGCTGCTAAAACGAGACTCCCGTTTCCCTGACTCAACCACCTCACTACCTACTGGCGCCATCTCTCTAGTTTCCCAACTACCCATTGACAGCGAATCAGTGGGCAGGGTAGAATTAGACGATAAAGACCACATGCTGGTTTACAATATCTCACGAGAGGGCATGCCTGCAGTAAGAGACCTACGCACGGTGGACCCCATTGACACCTCAGTGTTTGGACCCCCGCCACGGCCGGAACCCTATGATGGTTTCGACGCCGATTTAACTCAAGCTTTGGCCTTGGGAGACGCAACCGCTGATCCGGCGTTTCACGCCGAGTTTAGACATGTGTTGTACAAACACAGATCGGTTTTCGCCAAGAACTCTCTTGACTGCGGTCTCACCAACATTCACACCGTACGTATACCGACTAAACCTGGCGCGCCGCCATCATATGTGCGTCAATACAAAATTCCCCTAGCTTCCTATGACGAAGTCCAGCAAACAGTCACAGCCATGCTAGAAAAGGGTATCATACGTTTATGTAACAGTGTCTACAATTCTCCTCTCTGGCCGGTTTTGAAAAAGAATGGGGCTTGGAGGCCAACTATTGATTACAGACAGCTGAATAAACTGACTCCTTTGTCTAGATGGCCCATGACCCAGTTAGAACAAGAGCTGCCACGCGTCAGAGACGCTACGGTTTTTAGCACAATTGATATTGCCTCAGGGTTCTGGACTTTGCCAATTGATCCCCGTGATCAACATAAGTTAGCATTCACGTTCGCCAATAGACAATACACTTTCTGCCGTTTGCCTTTTGGTTTTTGTAATTCGCCCGCCGAGTTCAACATCTTTTTGAACAAAGCATGCCCAGACGCAGCGGCTCGGGGCTCGGTAATCTTTGTGGACGATATACTTATCCGAAGCAAGACCTTATCGGCCCACTTACAAGAGGTAGACCACGTTTTAGGCCAGCTATCCGCCGCAGGAGCAAAGATTGTGCTCTCAAAGGCCCAGTGGCTGCGAAAGAAAGTGAATTATGTCGGATTATTGGTGGGACCTTGTGGTGTCGAACCACAAGTTAGCCGCATACAGGGTATGCAAAACCTAAAAACCCCCACAGACGTGTCAGAACTTCGTAGCTTCCTAGGTGTCTGCAATTACAGCCGACAGTTTATCGAAGGCTATGCAGAAATCGCCCGACCACTTAACGAACTCCTCAAGAAGGATGTCTCATTTACTTGGGGCAAGGCACAGGACACTGCCCTGTCCACACTGAAGAGAGCTCTCTGCTCCGCTCCATGTTTAGCCTACCCTGATTCCTCCAGGAAGTTCTACCTGGAAGCGGGTTTCTCCCCACGGAGTATTTCCGCTGGTTTGTACCAAATCCACGATACAGACAGGAGAGTGGTCGCTTATGCTAGCAAAGGCCTTAGCGACGTTGAACAGAGGTTCACCGAATGCGAAAAAGCACTGCTGGCCACCGTTTGGGCGGTTAGCCATTTCGCCAACTATGTGGGGGGGCAGAAGGTTATAGTAGAGACATGCCATCAGCCAGTGACTTTCCTTAACAGCCAACGCCTACGCGAAGGTGCCGTTACCAACTCTCGCATTGCCAAATGGCTTATGACCTTTCAGAGCCACAATGTCGAGGTAAAGTACGCACAGAACCATAAAATGCCTCTTGGGTCAGGACTAGCCATATGTCAGAAGTGCACGCAGGATCCCCTTGACCCAGACGTAACGCTTCATGACATATCCCCACCTCTACCCACTCGTCACCATTACTTTGACGAAAATATCTGCAAAACCATGCCCACGGTATATGTTGACGGTTGCTCTTACACCCAACCCACTAGACAAGCAGGGGCGGGCATTGTATGGCTAGATGACACGCCTAGTGAACCTCAGAGCCTAAAACTGGGACCACAAACCTCGCAATACGCGGAGATAGCGGCCACCCTTATCGCATTACGAGATGCGGCTGATAACGGCATCAAAGAGCTAGTCCTCTGTACTGATTCGAATTATGCCAGGCTTAGTTTCACGTGCCACCTTCCAAACTGGCGCAGAAATAACTTTCTGACTGCTGGACGTAAACCAGTAAAACACAAAGATTTGATCATAGCATGCGACCACGTGGTTAACACCCACGATATGCAGGTCTATTGGAAAAAGGTCAGAGGACATTCCACAATACCAGGTAGCGACAAACAGTTCAATGACCAGACTGATACTTTAGCTAAAGCAGGTGCCGTGGATGGCATTCCTTGGGAGCTTCTCCCGGAATGGCTGCCCACGGAACCACCAGCAATGGTTTACGCAATCACAAGGGCAACGAGTCGCAACCAAAGGGATGCGCCACAGGGTTGTGCCGTTCACTTGACACCTGAGCAGAGAGACACAGACCTGGTCTCATTGCAAGCAAGTGACCCGGCGCTAGCACACATAGTGACACTGCTTATGGGCGGCACACCGACGCCTATTCCTGATACAGACAAGGACTCAGCCGAGTACTTGACTCAACTACTGTTAGCAAAAGATCGCATGTCATTAATGGATGGCCTATTGGTATATGCTGCTGACATATATACCGCGCCGCGCTTGGTCATACCTCAGCACCACAGGGGGGTGTTACTAGGCTATGCTCATGACTCTCCCACCGCTGGACACAGAGGTGTCCAAGCAACCTGTGACGAGTTGTGTCAAGTCGCTTTCTGGCCCAAAATGCTCAAAGACGTAGCTGATTATGTAAAGGGGTGTTTAATTTGTTGCCAGTTCCAGCCGTCAAGCCCAACCCACAGAGCACCTTTGCAGAAGAGGGGAATTACATTTCCCTGGGCTGACATTCAGATTGACTGGGTGGGGCCATTTCTAAAATCAAGCAGAGGCAACCGTTATTTCCTAGCCATTACTTGTGCATTCACGAAATGGCTAGAATGTTTGCCAGCAGCAAACAATAATGCAGAAACAACTGCGCTTTTGCTCTTAAACCACGTGTTCTCACGCTTCGGGTTACCCACGCGACTGATTAATTCAGATCGTGGGACACACTTCACAGCCGAAGTAATGAAGGAACTGTGGCGTCTACTAGGCGTAAAGAACCAGCTACATATCAGCTACCATCCGGAATCGTCCGGACAAGTAGAACGTGGAAACCGAACGGTACTAGGCATACTAAAGAAATTCGTTGCAGCCAATCAAAAAGATTGGGATGTCAAATTACCGCTCGTTTTAATGGCAATCAGGGCTACACCACACACCACCACCAAGGTATCTCCTTTCGAAATGATGACAGGGCGGCAAATGACTTTGCCACTGCATCTGTTGTATCAACCCGGGGGAGCTAACTTAGCCACCGCATATACTACACACCAATATTTGACCGACCTCCATGCGCACCTGAGCAACACTTTCGCCTTTGCTCAGGAAAACCTAACCAAAAGCGTAGAAGCAAGGAAGACATACTATGATAAAAAGGCCTCGCAAGAACAATTCCAAATTGGAGAATTGGTTTGGTATTTCATTTTCGCTCACCCCGATGGAGTGACCCGCCAATCAAAAGGGAAACTCAGCAAGAAATTCCTCCCCAAGTGGAAGGGCCCGTACCCCATAGTGGACAAACTTTCACCTGTAGCCTATAAAATACAAATCAAGAAAAAGAAAGGCGAACCAGAGCTAAGATGGGTACATCGCAACCAGATCAAAGTACACACGCCCCAACAGATCACTAAACCCACTGACACGGGGACAAAAGCGAAAACCGCATAAACTTAAAACTCTAGTACAAACGAGAACAAATCAACTCCTTAAAAACCCTAGAACCATTTATTTTCTTAAAAATAAAAAATAAATAAAAAATAATAATACCAAACTAAGTACTTTAGGATTCAGACACAACTAACAAGAGCATGGATTGATATATGTATGAATATACCCGTCTTTCTTGTTTGCGTTCCTCCCGTTTCGTTTTTGTTTGATTTCTCATAACATGTTACATTCTTGCATGTACATCCTAACCAACACATGCCGTTTTGTTTTTCTTTCTTTCTTTTGTTTCTCTTAGCTATGACGATCCTAAACCTTGTCGCATTCCTGCTAATATCGGTGGGAGTCACGGGCCAGCCCGATTTTATCACCGTCGCAACATCCACTGGAGTGGTTCTGAGGGACCAATCAGGCCTGTTGATAACAGACACTAGGGCGTACACTCGAAAAGTGGTTTTCAAAATTGATGTAGAGGCTGTGTACAATAGATACCAAAAAGCATGTGAGACAGGATTAGTCAACCAGAGGGGAACAAACGGACAACTGTGGCTAAGCGCTGATGGGCAGTACTGGTCCCAAGACGCCATCGAACATACTAAACATGAGGTAATTCACATATTAAAACAGCTACAAAAGGTCACTCAGACACAAGAAGAATACACTGCCCGAGACAAAAGAGGAGCTCCAACAGAGGCTACCTTTGAAGGAGAACTCGAACACATATACGAAACCGAAGAGGGTTTCATAGGGCCAAAGAGAAGAGAGAAACGCTGGATAGGGGCTGTAGCAACTGCAATAGCAGCAGTCACTTCCTTGTTCACTCTAGGATCGACCGGCGTTAACGCCCTATCCATCCACACCATTAAAAAAGCAATTACTGAATTACAAGAGGACAGGCCCCAGATTCAGGCGGCCATTAACGAACAGACTAGACTCCTACAGACCTTAGGCATTACACTTCGCGATACGATAGTAATCGTCAACGAACATAGTAACCTGCTCAATAAGACACGAGCTGCCATGATGAATCTGATGAGAGTAGTAGGATTGGACATGGCACACACACAGGTGGTGGCTATGTTATTCAATGACATGTTACGAGAGATCAGCTCCTCCGTGGACGCTCTCTCAATAGGAAGAATCCCTACTTACCTACTCCCGGTTAACTTAGTACAGGAGATACTGGCCGCGGCCACCGGGGAAACCATTACCATGAACCAGGCCAACCTTGCATATGCTTTAGGCTCAGCACTCCCAATTTCAGTAGATCCGGAAAGAGGTGAGTTTGCATTTTTGCTCACTTTACCAGTGATAGACAACCACAATGTCTATAGACTCAAGGATGTGGTGAACGTGGGAGGTTGGCACGACGATACTTACGTCCGAATCACTACACCGACCGTCGTGGCTTACCACGACAGCACACCCAACCTATACCTCGCCCCAAACCTTAACATGTGCACCAAGGTGAAAAATGTACATTGGTTGTGTCCAAGCAAACCGTTCGTCCGCGATAATACCAATGGTATTTGTGGCCTTAAGCCCATGACGGACGGAGCTCAGTGCTTAGCCCAATCAACCCTTAGGAATCAGGTCACCCTGACCCAAGCGGAAGTAGTGGGTAACAGATGGCTGGTGAACACTCCAGCCAGGTTCGGCACCATTCGGTATGACGTACATGATACCTCAAACCGGGTAACGTTGCCAGACCAGACTTTCTGGATCACTGTACCAAAAGGATCCATATTCCATGTAGGCGAGATGGCTCTGTACCATCTGCCTGGGGACCCAGTGGTCGCCGAACTCGAGATTTCAGAGTTTTTCAAAACGTATAAACTCCGTTTTGACCCGGCCACCCTTAGACAGATGGAAGAGGGAACCCAGTCTATCGAACTGACCGCTTTAGATGAGGCCCTTCTAACCAAACCGACGATCCTCACTGACGACCATTACACTCTAACAGGGTCCTGGTCAGCTTCCGATACTCTGTTAATGACACTCGTCACCCTGGGGTACACCCTCACAGGAGCAATAGCCTTCTGGTACGGTAGACGCTATGTGGGCGTAAGCAAATGTATCGAAAACACTAAACTTTGCAACAAAGGGAAAGATGACCCAGAGGCGGGAAATGACCCAGCCCATGAAACAATCCCGTTGAACACTCCTTTCAAGGGAGACCAGGGCATTCTAACACTCATGGATGATGAATGAACAAAGAAAACCTATGACCCTGTTTTCCCGTGAAAACAGTAAGAAAATTCCTCCCTGCCGAAAAGGGATGACCAATCAGTATGACACACCATATAAGTAACCGTTGTTTACACCATTTGAATTGTTGTATTATGAAAGCTACCTCAAACTGACTATACAGAATATTGACTCCAGAGATTGGAGAGTTGATGTAGGGTTTTCCGCCACCCCTGTTTCCAGCATATTATGAGCAAAACCTACAAAACTTAACAAGGGCAAAACCCAAACAAATAGTCACGTTTAATTCCCTCCAGGAGTTACCACCATTAGAGAGATTTTTACTATCAATAGATGTTGAGCCAGCTTTTCGGCTACTTATATTTTATGATTATTTCTTTTTGTTTTTACCATGTGGTCGGCTCCTTATATTTGTTTTTTTTTGTATCATGTTTTGAGCCAAATCATTACCACTAAAGTATTATTATTATGATTTTGTTTTATTCTGGCTTTGCCCACTTTCCTTTGCATTTCACTATCACCCTGACGATCGGTCGTTAGACCAGCATTGACTTTACCTATAGAAGAGGAGAGCTCAGTATATATGTAATGACTTAGGAGGAGCCATGTCGTTTTGAGCGTGTGATGTGTTCATGTATGCTCTAACCAACTTGCACCACGCCTGAAACTGGCATCGCTGTGGGTCTCTCGCCTGGGAGAAAGTTTCATGCACGGAGACAGAGAGACAGAAAGAGACTACCTTTTTCCCTTTGCAGGAGGAAAGCTCCGTGCAGACCACCTGAAATGACATTGCAGTTACTTAACATCTCTCTCCTCCTCCCTAAATGGGTACCAGCCCATGAACAGTAAAGCATTGTATCACAAGTACAACCTGAGGGCATTACTACGTCCCCGTCACCTGGGAGCAAACCGTGCTCGGACTGGAAAGAAACCTATGGTACGACATCCAAAAAGGCAACGCTGAGTCCTCTCACCTGGGAGCGCGCGAGCTCGGGAGGGGGTTCGCTGCAGCACGTCACACCTGACGAGCACCTGAAGCCTCAACTCTCATCACGTCACATCTGCCGAGCTCCTGAAACCTCGACTCTCATCACGTCACACCTGACGAGCTCCTGAAGCCTCGACTCTCATCACGTCACATCTGCCGAGCTCCTGAAGCCTCGACTCTCATCACGTCACATCTGCCGAGCTCCTGAAGCCTCGACTCTCATCACGTCACACCTGACGCTCACCTGAGAGACACTACTGGTTTGCCCCGCACCTGGGAGTATGCCCACTCGGGGGGGGGAGCCTTACCTCTCACCGCGTCACACCTGACGCTCACCTGAAAGACACTACTGATTTCCCCCGCACCTGGGAGTATGCCCACTCGGGGGGGGAAGCCTTACCTCTCATCGCGTCGCACCTGACGCTCATCTGAATGACCTCACATGCCCTGTCAGCGAGGAGTTTATCTTTTCTCCTCATCCCTTGCCCAAGGAAGGCTAGAGACTTTGACACCACATAGGCCTCCATTTTGACACCTGGACACAACTGAAGTGCGGGATACGGAAGATAGGCCAAACAAAGGCTCACGAACATTGTTCGTGAACCTTTCGTTTGCCCTAAGAGGGGAAATGTAGCATGATCAAAAGAGCCAATTTGGCTGATTATGCTAAATTGGGACAAACGCTCAAACAGAGGGGGGGTGAGAGAGTTTGGTCAGAACTTTTATTAATTTCCTGACTCTGCGAAGTCTCTTCCTTAGAATGCAAGCAACAGGATACAAAGTACCATCTGCTGATGTTATCAGCCCTCACCCCTAAGTGAACTAATAATTTGCTCCGTTTAAAGCACACGCACAGAATTGCAAACCCATACACACAGCAGGAAGCATCACTGAATACTACACGCACTGGCAGTAAGTGTCAACACTTTGCAAGACATATGTGTGTGGGGTGGGGGGGTGTGTGTTTATTTTAGCATAAGGGATGCCCCAGCGACAGGAACCAGGCCTACTTCAAAGAAGGGGGTCTGGAGAAGTGCTGGTCGCAGTGTTGTTGTTTTAAATTTCAATAGTTTGTAGAATGTGGGAGGGCATTTAGAAAAACAGTCATGCAAGGATAGCAGTTTCTCTTGGGAGAACAAAAGAAAACGCGCGCCAGATACAGAATATAGCTATGTGCTTTCTCCTCTTGCGTTCTCTTTCAACGCAGCAAGCCGACTGAATAAGTCGCAGTACCAGCAGCGGACCTGCCAAAATATCGCGGACTCAGAGATATCTCGTGGACTTAAGAGAACCCACAGACAAAGAGTTTCTCTGAGCTCTCCGTGTTTATTTAACTCATAACTAGAGTTAATTGCATTCGCTAGTTACACGCGATTAAAACCAAAGAAGACCACCGTGTTATCCCCGGTATCCAGAACGTAGGAGAAACATCAAACCCTTTTTGGGTTTCAGCAACACAGGTTGGTTGTGAGCGAATGAGTTCATTATATGCCTTAAAACGACTGGCCCCTGGTACACTTACTTCCAGACAAGAGCTCCCTCTTTCGTCAAAGTAGGAAAATGCCTCTCGTTTCTTTACCTAGCAAGAGGCGCACGCGAGAATCTTTATTTCTTTCCTGTCATCTCTCCTTTTATTCTCTATAATTTGTACCTTTACTCATTATTGTTTTCACGAATACAGCTACAATCCCAGATGGACTGTATTTGATAGGCTCCTTTGAAATGTGTTACTCACCGTAGCTATTAAATATTCGTATTTGATAGCTGCCGTGGAGAGCATATTTACAGCCATCAAATAGCTTGGTTCAGATGAGATAACGCCCTAAACTATAGCACAGCCCATTAACTGTGTGTAGCTTAAGGACGTGCGTGTTCAAGCAAATATGTTTTGTAAATAAAGCAATACCCACCAGTAATTGTTGTATCTGTAGTCATCAGATTCAATTTTGAATCTTTCTTGCTGTTGGTAACGGACAAAACTCGATCGAGCGGTTACCAAAGCAACAAGGAGATCATATCTGATCAATACAGATCGGCACATTCGTTTGCTAATGACCTTCACGTCTGACTCATGCTCAGACAGAAGGATCGCTAGACAAAGGGTATTGCTATGTATTGTGTGTTGTAAACATTTGTAACAGTAATCGATATAATAAAATACCCTAATTGACTATACAAATTATCAATTTGTTCATTTGCATTTATTTCGATGTACGATTATTGTGTTCAGTTTAGATGTATACTGTGGAGTTTCGTGCAACCATTTACCAACAGTAATTCAAAGACTCACGTCCTCTCAAGAGAGACGTTTATTTTAAATGCAAGGCGATAAGCAAGAATAACGAGGTTATTGCGAACTTACAATGCATAAGTTTCCAATAAGCTTAATTGACTGTTTATGACCAGCCAATATTTCTGCTAAGAATCTGACTACACATTACTCCATAAGCCATGAATCCAATGGCAGTCAAATTTGGTCACATAGTTTCGCGAAAACCCGACAGAACGGTTCAGCCAGAACTGCCATTTTTGGTGGAAGGAGAAGAGAAAAATAAGGGACCAAGAGTCCCTTCGGGCTTGGTCCCTAAATGGACTTGTAACCCAACTGTAGGGAGTACAAACACGGTAAAGAACCTGGGGGTTATCATCTATGAAAAGGAAACGCGATGAGCAGAAAATTAACCATGTAAATACAACAAAGTGAGCAGAGCACCGCAGGGAGTTGAACCCCATTCTGGTAAACCAGTAGTACCACACCAGTGCCTTAATTGGTTTTGTTGTAATTTACAGGTCCAAAAGCAATCACATTCAAAACAATTTGAATCATAGCAGACTATAAATGATAGCCATGATTATGTCTTTATACAATTGAAATACGGAAGAAGACTCACTCCACAAATACCTTAAGGAAAACTCCTCAGACATAAACTAAGAATCTTTTTTATTTTTCCGTGCTCATAAAGTGCTGCAAAGCGCTAAAAGTGAAAAGTTCAGCAGAAAACTTTTGGGTCATAGGCCCATCATCAATGCCTCGCCTACTGACCGGCATGAATGAAGTTTTAGCTGCAAATGGCAGCATAAATAAATCGCATCAATACACACCACATAATGTGATGTGAACCGACACGATGAAGCTTCACTCGCACATTATAAAAGACATGCATCACATCAATCCACATCACATACCTACCCTAACCTAACCCTATGTTAATTATGTGATGTGGGGATGACGTGATGAAGCCTTACTCACCAATGTGAAATGATACGAGACATAAACACACATCACATACCGGGCCTGTGTTCATATGTGATGTGGGCTTACTTGAAGCTTTACTCAATTAGATCTGATAATATAGCACCAACAATAGTCTTATGACCTAGAGGTTTGCTGCTGGACTTTCACTTTAAGCACTTAGAGCGCTTTATGAACATGAACAAAACAAAGAGATTCTTGGTCTCCGCCCAAGCAGTTGGCCTTACGTTTGTGGCCAGTTTTTCTAGCCAGTTGTCCCACATTTTTATTTTAAAAGCGACATGTAAAGTGTTTTCAAAAGAATTGCCCACATTTAAATATTACAATGTATGCCATTTGTGGACGATTGACATACATTATACGAGGTGCAAATTATGCAATGGCAGAAGCATTCTTTGGACCCCAGTATTTGTCAGCAATACAGAAACACTATGAACACAACATACAACACTGAGGATGACGTTAGAACACAAGGGCAATGAACAGAGTGTATGGCGTGCGACGAGCTATCCGCAATTTGTGAAATAATCACATACAAATATCACATAAATGCACATCACATATCGGCCTGTGTTCATATCTGATGTGAACTGACGTGATGGCGCTTTACCAGCAAATGACACAACGCAAATGACGTGAAACGCTACAGCTCCAATCAAATGATTAGAAACTGTACGCGAGACACGACCCGACACACGCACCACATACACTAGTGAAGAACTAGTGATAGAAAGGCAAGAAAGAAATTACTTTCAAAATGCGATTAAAAACTCTGAGACCAGAAAAAACAATAACTTTATTAAAGCAAAGGATAGAAGAGAAGAGGAAAGGTCGGGTAGAAACCGTGCACATCCAAAAAACCTGTGATCCGATGATATTAATATAATAATCTGTGTTCCAATTTAGTCACAAGCTCTTGTTTATATTAAATAACACAAAAAATTAAATAATGGATGATCTTTGCATCGTGAGCTTGTAGATCAGCCATTTGCTACTTTAGTGTGTGACACTGTAGCATGACCAAGTAAGGACATTCATTTACAAAAGATTGAACTATGGAGATACAAGGTTTCTGCCCGACAGCCAAAGATAATAAACTACGCCCACTTACCTTCAATATCAGCACTAAACAAAACACACTAACAAAGGAAGAAAATCTGCCATAATTTTCTTCCTGTTAGTTTGGACAGATCTACAGCATAGAAGGCTGTAAACAGTGTTAAGCAGGCTACATGCTACCATAATGATACCGGAAATTAGTCACATACCGCCACATCACATTTGTACACACAGTCCACTAGTGAAGAACTAGGGCAATAGATAGGCAAGGAGAAAGAAAAATAAATAAAATACATTTTTTTTTTAAAAGAGAAAGAGAAAGGAAACAATAGAAACTCAAATAACTCGACACAGAAAACAGTACAGAAAGACTACAACAGAACATACATAATGTGACGTGACAGCTTTACCCGTAAATTATGTTAAACAATACATAAATCACATAGCTCATAGTGGCATGTGATGTGGAGTGGCATTATACTCAAATTACGTGAAATGATACACGGTGCGAATGACAGCCTACGGTATGGTAGCATGTAGCATGTAGCCCACTTACACAAGCATCAGGAATCAAAAGGTTCAATACTAACCTTCACCCAGCAGCGGCAACAACAGCAGAGTTTGTACCTTCAATACCGACGTCGCCTTGTCAGCTTCACGCTCTGAAATGACAGGGGGAAAGAAAACGGAAACATTTAGTTGTCGGCCTACAGGATGACATTTTGGAAGTCATAACAGTCACTGGGCTGCGTCACTATTATTTTACTGTATTAACAGTCACTGACAGGGCTGTGTCACCAATATTTCACTGTATTAATATTGTATATAAGCAATAATGTCAACTTTTATGACTTTATTCTATTCAGACAGCCAGCAATGAGTAAAACGCTCGCAAGAACGATTTAGTCTGAGACACATCTAGGGGCCACAATCTGCATTCAAAGATGTTCCTAGAAGCTTTGTAATTGGTCAAAAAAAGAAAAGGGTCGAAGGGCAGTAGACAGGCAAATCGACCAATGACAAAGCTTCTAGGACAATCTTTGAATGGGAAGTAGCACCTCGTTAGCACCTTGCTGGCAAGATGGCCACAGCCTGAATAAGGTCAATTGGGACACCCCTTTTGCAACCAGATCTTATTTTAATGATGTTTGGGAGACAAAGAAACACATTCCTGGGTTTTGATGTGGGTAATAGTTGTTTTTAGATATGCAGTATTTCAAAGTGTCCATGATGTCATAGACACTGGGCTCACTTCCTTCCTGGACTACATGTTGTCTCAGTAAGACAGCCCCTCCCCCCCCATCCACAAGGAGCAGCGCACCAAAGCATTATGGGAATTGTAGTGTGGGTATGACATCATGGACACATTAAAAAACTAAAATATAAAAACACATCAAAACCTCAGTAAAGAGTTTGTCCCCCAAACATTAAAATAAGATCTGGTTGCAAAAGGGGTGAAGTGTATTTTGGGCAAAGTATAAAAGTAATTAAGGCATATAATTAGTCATATCCGCCTCATGCAACTTTTGTATGAAGCCTAAAAGCAGTGAAGAAATGTAAACTTTGTATTGATGCGTTTAACGTCAAACACAATTAGAATTGCTAATCGCAACCATATGCATGACAATGAATGGTCAAATTAACATGTTGTAATGGTGACACAGCCCTAGTTTCTACTACAGCCACATGTAATCCAGGTACGTACCGTGGGGGGCCTTCCGTCGCTCGGTTGAAGATAGCCGGTATTAATAGAGCCGCGTAGGTTGTATGGCACAATACGTCCCGAGCACCGTACGCCTCGTAATCTCAGGGAGCGTTCGTTGACACCGTTATACGTTTCAGCTCAGCCGAGTAGACACTCCATTACCAATACCAGCCATCTCCTGATGACCCCATCCAAGGTCACTGCATGACACCACGGTCACATAGTTAACCTGTAAGACAGATACATAAAACATTAAACTCTTTCCCCAGATTTCACACATTGTAAAATTCATATAATATTAAAAGGATATTTCACTTTATCCTCTACTCAGGGTTATGTGAACACAGCAGACAGCTTTTAAGTTGCTTGATTCAGTATTTAGATATTCATTTTAGCTGTCCCGCCCCTTTCCTATGCAAACCATTGTAACTTCAAACTCTATTTTAACCATGATAGATTGATCAAAAACACCCAACCTTTTTTCTGGTGACTGATGGTCTTTCAAATATGTGAGGGGGGCGTGGCTTTACATTTAGCCTACCGTTCTTATTTATTTTTGATGCTTTAGTCTGTTCCGGCCTCCTTCTGGAGGGCATTTTCCAAAAGAATTATTAAAAGAGAAATAAGAACGGTAGGCTAAATGAAAAGGCACGGCCCACTCACGTATTTGAAGGACACCATCAGTCACCAGGAAATAAGTTGAGCGTTTGATGAATCTCTCATGGTTAAAATGGATTTTGAAGTTTGCATAGGAAGGGGTCAGGGCAGTAAAATATTTAATATCTAATTACTGAATAAAGTAACTTAAAAACTGTCTGTAGTGTTCACATAAGCCTGAGTAGATGATACAATGACAAAAGGTTTGTTTTTTAAAGCGAATTATCCCTTTAAGATATTGGGGGGGGGGGGGGGGGGATCTAAACTTATATATATATATATATAACTCGAGTCAAATTAAAAAGGTTTTGGCATATACTTAAACATTTCAAATGGGACAATCTGCATACTTTTTGAACAGAAAAACCTTTTGAAAATAGCAGATCTAAAAGCTCACAATGTGTCACATCACATTCACAATGCATTGTGAGCTTGTAGATCAGCCATTTTCAAATGGCCAAAATATGGCTGTAGTGGTAAATGAACAATGTAGGCTAGCATGTTTAGTAATAATATTACAAAACTACAAACTAGTTAAGTTTCCAAATAGAGTATATTTTCTACACTATACTTCAGTAAAGGTAATGATTTACTTTCCACTGTTGGGAACCATGGTTTGTTTGTTAGCTTCCTTCTCTACGGCCTCCATCACACCCAAAAAACACCCGTCTTGGCTGTGTTTGATGGCCGCCTCAATGCTTTTCCAATGGAAGTCACATGGTTTGAGCAAACTGGCTGTGTTCTGTCCCCCTCCCCTCCATTAAGTCAAACCATGTGACTCCCATTGGAAATACATTGAGGCGGCCATTAAACACAGACAAGACAAATGTTTCATACATTAACATATGTTCTGTGCTCTGCCTGTGTTTGATGGCCGCCTCAATGCTTTTCCAATTAGTCACATGGTTTGACCAAACATTTGTTTGATGGAGGGGAGGGGGACAGAACACAGCTATCAAACACAAATGTGCCTCTCATTAGAAATGCATTGAGGCAGCCATTAAACACAGACAAGACAATGCTTTTTTTGGTGTGATCGAGGCGCATGGTTTGACCAAACATTTGTGTTTGATGGAAGGGGGGCAATCAAACACAAGTGTTTGGTCAAACCATGTGACTTCCATTGGAAAAGCATTGAGGCAGCCATCAGACACAGGCAACAGAACATGTGTTCTTTATGTGTGAATGAGGCCTAAAAGGACAAACATTGCTGACAGTTGTCCATTTAGTGTCACAATAAACAACAGTGTTATAAATCCTCTGTCTAAACAATAAACAGTCCTATAAATCCTCTAATGTTTAAACAATAAACAGTCCTATAAATCCTCTAATAATGTCTAAACAATAACAGTGTTAAAGGATAAACCCGTGTTTCTCAAACAAACGCTTCTTACCTTGGAACAAACAGCTCTGCTCACAGACAGCATGCAGTGGAAACAGCAAATCAAACTGCATGCTGGGAAACAACATGGCCGCTCCTATTTAAATCCAAAGCCCCGCCCACTGGATCCGGTCACCTGTTCAACTAGTCCGTCCGTCATTGGTCCGTTGGTCAGAGTGATAAGTGACTGGATCATCCACTGTTGATGTAACAGCTCCACACACACACACACACACACACACACACACACACACACACACACGCACACACACACACGCACGCACGCACGTGCATTATTTCACCCTTTGGTTGGTTATAAACACTTATATTAATAAACACAAGGCCGTGTGTGTCTGTGGCTGTCTGTATCAGCCTTATAGGTTTGTTTATTCTGCCATCTTGGATCTCACACATCAACTCAACTCCCGTCCCAAAGTCTCGCGGGACTATTATGATCTGCACAGTGTGGAGTGTAAAAGGTGGTCTGTTGTTGCTACAGCGCCATCTTGTGGTGGTTTAAATGCATGCAGTGGGTTTGTTCCATAATGTTTGAGGCAACTTGACTTGTATTGTTGAGGCAATAAAGTGCAATAACAGGCACAATTATTGGCTGAAAAATGTGTGTGCTCAAAATATCAAAGTGAAATAACAAAATAGGCACATATCTCCCTGACTCCCTCCCAGTCCCCAGTCAGAGTTAGGAGTTTGAATGAATATATAATTATGTGCATGGGACTTATGTGCAAATAACATGCATTTTAAAACTGCTTTTAATATTTAATATCATATTTGAAGGGTCTGCCGTCCACTAGGGGCAGTATATCTTTAGCTTTCCTGTTCTGTAGAGTGTAGAAGAGAGCCATCTTGTTTGTTGTCAGTTTCATGTTCACATTCAGAGATGCATGTTGTGTTGTTTGGAGGTTCTTCACCTAATACTTGTAAGTTTGTTTGTGTTATGCATATATATGGAACTATGATATAGTTTTGCCTCTTTCTTTTATTTACACTCTTATGTGAGTAAATGTTTGCTTGTACATTTTCTTATGATAATTAGCCTGCTTATTTTAGTTAATGTTTTTCTATTATTGTTTGTTTGTACTGCAGGGCTTCTTCATCTTTGTCATTAAAGAAACAATTTGACATAGAGGAGTGTATTTCTTCATGAAGAAGCCAAGTATTAGGTGAAGAACCTCCAAACAACACAACATGCATCTCTGAATGTGAAACTTATTTCTAACGGTTTGAGCCTCAATCACCACTCTGATATAAACAGTCCTTGTCATTTCTTTCTTGACTTTGAAAGCAGTTTTAGCTGCAGTACTACAATGTCCTGAGGTGGTGGGGGTGCTGATATGCAGATTATTTAATATTTGAGTCATTATAATACTGATGCTAGATAAAACCAGGATTGTTTCCATTCCATGCTAGCTTGGAAATTCAACAATGGTGGACATTGTAAACAAAGTGGAAATGCAAATTTGGAACTGAAGACTGAAAAAGAGAGGAATTATATAAGTAGGGTGACATCGATGACATCACGATGAGGCTAAAATCAGTTGAGCTGTTCCTGAGAGCAATTTCCATTAAAACACCTAATATGATATGAAAGCCTGATTGTTCAAAATTGGTTATTTGTGGGGATAGAAAACACACATGGGAGCCCCAAAAACACAAACGAAATTGAAAAAGTAGAATTTTATGTTATTGGTCCTTTAATTTAACCGACTAAACTGTATTGAATAAGACATTTAAAAAGGAAAACCCTCTCACACTTATTTCAGTGTGCCACTGATCACCCTCTCCTGTGCTAATGTCTTATTTCAGTGTGCCACTGATCACCCTCTCCTGTGCTAATGTCTTATTTCAGTGTGCCACTGATCACCCTCTCCTGTGCTAATGTCCTCACCTGGGCCTACGGTTGCCTACGCCTGTAACAGTGTTGTTTTTGGCAGAACATTTCTATTTTAGTTTTAGTCATAGTCTCTTGAATAGTTTTCACTTAGTCTTAGGCCTCTTTTAGACGGCGACCATCTCCATATAACACGTCAAAGTCCCGTTGCGTTCTCATTTTTTCTTACCCTTTACACGAGAACGCACACGTTATGATATGATGTGCTATTATGCTATACTGTCGCTAGGTGGCGATAACGGGCTGCCAAATAGACAGGTCACCCACGTACAAGAAGAAGAAACCTTCACGCAAGCCTGCGCAACACAGCTCTGGGCGCGCCACGGGATGGTATATATTTTATAATACATTCTCTTCGGATCAAATAGTAATCTCAGCAAGGCAGATGGCTTCTTGGTTAGAGTGGGTGACAATATTATCACACGAAAAGATCAAATTACCTACCTAGGTTCCATCCTGGAGGCCAATCTTTCCGGTGATAAAATGGCCACCAACGTAATCAAAAAAGTCAATCAAAGAACAAGATTCCTTTACAGGATCTCCTCACTGGTCAGCAAAAACACCTTGAAGACCTTAATAACAGGAGCCCTCGTACAAGGTTTCTTTGACTATGCATCCACCTCTTGGCACCACAGCACCTCAAAGGCCCTTAAAACAAGGCTCCAGACCTCCCAAAACAAACTGGTCAGGCTCCTACTTGGCCTCACCCCCCGAACCCACCTCACCCCTGCCCACTTTGACAGGCTGGGATGGCTTAGGGTCTACGACAGAGTACAGCATCTTGCAATGGGTCTGGTCCACAAGATTCGTTTACCACCAAGATACCCATGTACCTGTCTAAATACTTCCTTAATGTAAACGAAGTCCACACCCACAACACCAGAGGGAGTGCAACAAACCATGTACAACCCAGATTCGGCACAAACAAGGGACTAAATTATTTTCGCTCCTATGCCACCAAAATGTGGAACGCCCTACCAACAGTCATTAAGACATGTGAATCCCTTGACTCCTTCAAAACCGCTCTCAAAGGGCACCTATGGATGGCTGCAATTCGAAACTGGCCTCTGTAAGATCTGAATCCCCCTCGCCCCACCCCCCCCCTTTCCCCTCACTGTATATGTATCTTTTCCCTTTTTGCTTCCTATATGATGAATTCCTGTTCTGTTCTTTAGCTACATAGAAATGTCTATTTGTATGTCTCTAAATGTTTTGATGAATTGAACAATGTGGACCCTGTTGTAAACAAGTGTAATGCTTAATTGGGTCGTCCACTCACAGTTTGTATTGAGTTTGTGCTTGAAATGTACTGTAAATTCTGCAAACTGTTAATAAATATTTCAATCAATCAATCAAAGGCTACATAAACGCTGCTGCCGCGGCTGCCGTCTATCACAAGGCTTTTTATTTACATCATGGTTTTACATTCAACATCGCTGATGAGCATCACTTTGTAGGCGAGGAGGGAGGCTTGTTCAGGAACTCCATTATATCATAATGATATTGCTCTGCATCAATGTAATAAACATATGCGCTGTGAGCCAACGTGAGCCATGATGTCATAAGTTTTGCGGATTCACCGTTTTGCCTGTTTATATGGAGACCATAGGAAACGGCGTTCTGAATGATTTCCACTCTGGGAGGCGGTTTCACTTCGTTGCGTTTTCACCTCCTGAGAACACGGTTCTCGTCTAAATGACAGCAGCAAACGATACTTTATTTTGACGTTGTACAGTACAGTACAGTACAGTACAGTACAGTACAGTACAGTACAGTATGGCATGGCGTGGAGCTAGAGCGAGGTCAGCCGATTAAACACTGATTTCTACAATCTTAAAATAAATGCAAAAATACTTTGTTTTACGTTTTATTGCAATGATTTTAAAGTATTTCAATCAAAAACAAAAAAGGAACAATATTCAGCACCAACACAAAAAACATATAATCCCATTTTTTTTAAAAACAGAGAAAACCTGTAAAGATTCTGCAAACATGTCCATTCAATCATAATTAAAACAAAGAAAAACATGTTTCCTTAAAACAACCGTGTGATGTCATGAGCCAGAGTAGTAATTATCAGTGTACAGTAGACTTATACATACAGACGTATAGCATTGCATAATTGCATTGTATGTAGTTGCGAACGCAGTGAGCCACTTACTATGACAGCAGGGGCTGAGTGTCTGTGTGTGTGTGTGTCACGCTGTGTGGTGTCACGCTGTTACACCACCGGCCCGCCACCAGAGGGCGCAGCTGTGGCACGCACGCACACACACACACACACACACACACACAGGGCGCAGCTGTAGCACACACACACACAACCACACACACACGAGCTGCGTTCGCTTCACGCGTTTGCGCGTCTTACTTGTCATAGCACGTCATAGTACATATGTATAGCATAGTAGTATAGGTGTATAGTTTCATTATATAGATATTCCACTGTTACGTTCTTAGCTTACGCATGTTTCATGATAAATGTTTTAGACGGCCCTTTCCCCTCTGGAGCGTATTATGTGCTCAAAGGGAGGGCAAAACAATTCCCCAGATTCCGTGCGAAGCCCGGCGGAAGCATGAGCGTCATGCGTCACAGTAGAGCGCATGTTCGGGTCTGATAAGTCCCGGAAAAGATGCGCTGTGATTGGCCAGTATAGTTACTCGAGTGCCAGCTTGACATACAGAGCTCCACTCCACTCTTCCGGCGTACTTCCTCCCCCAGTAATACATAATAATAATAATAATAATAAAACTTTATTTGTATAGCACCTTTCATGACATGAAATGCAGCTCAAAGTGCTTTACAGAACAATGGAGAATAAAAGAAAAGCAAGGCAACGACATTAAAAAAACAAGCAGTAATGCAATACAGTGAGGACATGAATAACAAAAAAAATTAAAGATCAATTAAAAGCAATGTTGTAGAAGTGGGTCTTGAGCTGAGCTTTAAAAATGTCTACAGAGGCTGCCTGACGAAGGTACAGTGGGAGCTTGTTCCATGCCGACGGCCCGTAGAAGCAAAAAGCTGCTTCCCCGTATTTTTTAGTTGCCATTTTTTTTAGGCAAAGCGAGCAGGCCAGCAGTGGAAGACCTTAGCGGGCGGTTTGGGACATATTTAGGCAGGCAGTCATGTAGGTAGGAAGGTGCGAGACCATTGAGAGCTTTATAGACAAGTAAAATAACCCTAAAAACAACCGGAAGCATTCCCAGAGCAGCCATCCTCCAAACACCAGAGAACTGATTACCAAGCTGCTAATGCAAATAATCCAGCAAACAGACTGTTTTCCTGCAGGAAGTTATGCGTGTTTTGTACGTGCCGTGTACTGTAATCATAGACTGTAAAAAATATGGACAAAGCGTTCCCCGGGTCTAACATGAACGTAAAATGAAGCCTGTAATAATATGCTAATTCCTGATGTAAGTCGCCATCTTTGGTACCAGCTGGCCATTGGCTGGCTCCGTTTTGTATACCAGCTGGTCATTGGCTGCCCAGACAACGAGGCGGGACTTCCCCCCTTCTTCTCCGTTGGTTTTTATTTTGACTCGAGTGGGAGGGGAATCCCGATCATAGACTGTAATGGTAGCCACGCCCCTCAGAACATACGCAATGTTTTTTTTTCTTTATGGTCATTTTTTTAATTAATGGGACCATAATTTTCCAAAAAGAATATTATGACATTAGAAATGAGACTTTAAACTAGTGACTGGAAGAAGAAAGTATTCATGACCATGTTTATTAAGGTAATACAGTCTAGGTGAAGTTGGGCCAAAATACATGGGCCTCTATGGAGCTATGGGGCTTTTTGGGTCCGGTCCAGCGCCACAACAGGCCATTATATGAACTACCGATTTCAAATGAGGCTTCACGAAATATCTGGCTGACTGCCCCCCTGGCTGTAATGCACAGTATTTCACAGGTTCCAAATGCATTTCCGTATTATACGTACTGATGAATAATGGTCAGCTAAGGTACACAGGCTGACACAGTTAGGACATGCTAACTGTGGTGACTTCATAGAAAGAGTAAACTGCTTAAAGATGGAGTGCCACGATTTTTGTATTTTTCCAGTTTTTCATGTGTCTATGAGGTGACAGTACTTAATTAGACAGACTGGAGTTGTTTGTATGTGCAATTGTGTATTGACTTTGTATTTAGGGTTTCTTCCTGGAGGCTGAACCCTTGACAGTCAAACGGGCCAATGAAGTAAACAGTAATATAGTGACACCACACTATCAGCCCCTCCCCTAACCCCTCCCCCTTTATCATACAACTACAGCTGTGGGTGCGGCTTCAGTTCAGGTGGATCACCACCCATCACCACCCACCAGGCAAACCAGGCATACTTAATGAACTTGTGGGCGTGTCCACATAAAAGCATGATTTTAACAAATACTGTACACTTTGGCGCGATACGAGCTTGTAGGTCTGCTATTTTTTGAAAAATCGAAGAACGACTGACATTTTTAGAATCTGATCTCAGGTCAGAATGGGTTAATCAGACCCAGTGTTTGTCCGGCGGAAACCTCGTATGAATCTGATCTCAGGTCAGAATGGGTTAAATATGCTTCTGCAATACTTCATTAAATAGTATAGTATAGATATTTAGTTAGTCCTATTGATATAAACCGTATAGGTAAGTGTGCCACTGTGCCACATGAAGCTACATGCAAAGGTGTCCCTCCTACTCACAGGAACATCCTGTGAGTATAACGTTTTGATTGGTTCCTCCTACTCACAGGAACATCCTGTGAGTATAACGTTTTGATTGGTCCCTCCTACTCACAGGAACATCCTGTGAGTATAACGTTTTGATTGGTTCCTCCTACTCACAGGAACATCCTGTGAGTATAACGTTTTGATTGGTTCCTCCTACTCACAGGAACATCCTGTGAGTATAACGTTTTGATTGGTCCCTCCTACTCACAGGAACATCCTGTGAGTATAACGTTTTGATTGGTTCCCATAAAAGCGGAGGTGGCCTGTAGCCTGTTTCCGGAGGAGGGTCTTGAAGTTAAAGGGACACTTCACCCTTTTTGCAAAAAAATATATGTTAATGACATTTAGAAGCTTTAGAACACTTTCCTGGGGGTCTTTATGTGTGTAATATGTGGTTTTAGATATTTTAGATTGTAGCAGTGAGCCTGTTGTCTCTGATGTCATGGACACTGGTCTCACTTCCTTCCTGGACTACAATTCCCAAAATTCTTTGGTGCACTGCTCCTCCTTGTGGATAGAGGGAGGGCTGTCTTACTGAGACAACATGTAGTCCAGGAAGTAAGTGAGCCCAGTGAACCCACTCAGATGGGTCTGAGAGGCTAAATGTCATCAGATGGTGGTCCGTGGCTCAGATGGGTCTGAGAGGCTAAATGTCATCAGATGGTGGTCCGTGGCTCAGATGGGTCTGAGAGGCTAAATGTCATCAGATGGTGGTCCGTGGCTCAGATGGGTCTGAGAGGCTAAATGTCATCAGATGGTGGTCCGTGGCTCAGATGGGTCTGAGAGGCTAAATGTCATCAGATGGTGGTCCGTGGCTCAGATGGGTCTGAGAGGCTAAATGTCATCAGATGGTGGTCCG